>NC_081389.1:18111702-18411702 GCF_030684315.1 Stegostoma tigrinum | reverse complement strand
TATTTTCCCTGGAGTATTGGAGGCTGAGGGGTGACCTTATAGAGGTTCATAAAATCACGAGGAGCCTGAATAGGGTGAATAGCCAAGGTCTTTCATCCTGGGTGGGGGAATCCAAAACTAGAGGGCATAGGTTTAAGGTGAGAGAGGAAAGATTTAAAAGGGATCGCAGGGGCAACTTTTTCACACAGAGGGTGGTGCATGTGTGGAATGAGCTCCCAAATGAAGTGGTGAAGGCTGGTAGAATTGCAACATTTAAAAGGTGTCTGGATGGATATATGAATAGGAAGGGGTTAGGGGGCAATGGGCCCAATGCTGGCAAATGGAATATCTGATTTAGGGTATCTGGTTGGTATGGACGAGTTGAACTGGAGAGTATTATTTACATTCTGTACATCTCTATGACTTTATGATTTGTTATCGATGCTGTTGCTGGATGTATAAGTCTTGATCAGAACATTGGGGGAGAACTTCCCCATTTGTCTTCAAATACTGCTCTCTTCAGTTTTTACCCTCACACAAGAGACAAAGATGACCTCAGTTTATATTATCGTCTGAAAGATATCACCATGTATAGTGATCAGGCCCTCAGCACTGCAGGGGAGAGTCAGTTTGGATTTTGCACCTAATGATCTCCAAAATTCTATCAGTAACCATTAGTTTTGAGTTATTAAAAAAAACACCAATAGATTCCAAACCACCCCGCCCAGACCCCCTGCCATCGTACAGCTCTTGAATAAGCTGGTACCTGAAGTTCATTTATTTATACAATTCCTACAGTGTGGAAGCAGGCTATTTGGCCCACCGATTCCACATCAACCCTCTGAAGAGCCTACCCCCCCCACTCTATCCTTGAAACTCTTCATTTCGGGCTAATCCACCTGACCTACACATCCTTGAACATTCTGGGCCAATTTAGCATGGCCAGTCCACCCAGCCTGCGCATCATTGGGAGGAAACTGGAGCACCTGGAGGAAACCCACACAAACACGGGGAGAACGTGCAAACTCCCCGCAGGCAGTCACCTGAGGAATCAAACTCGAATCCCTGGTGCTGTGAGGCAGCAGTGCTAACCGCTGAGCTACTGTGTTACCCTATAAATAGCCCACTCTTGCTGCTGCCAAGGGGTGTGTAAATGAGACCTGTTTTGCACTGATAAACAACAGATAGAGCGAGACAATGTATGTCACAATGCACCAAGTGAAAATATTTCAGACATTCCTGAAAGGTGTAGCAAGATTTTCCTGGACTTGCGCCAGGGTGGTATCGCTTTCACTGAATGTGGGAAGTTTGAGTCAAGGTGATTGTGCAAGGGAACTCCTTTGTTCTGTCATCATTTATGTAGTCAAGTTTCAGGTGAAGTCCCTGTTAAATAGTGCTCCCCTAACCAGATTACCACTTCATCAAGCGAGTGAATTCAATGTGGCCTGGTAATAGAAGAAAGAAAGTGTGTTCTTAGGTCTAAGGAATGTGATATACTATTCACTTAACATATGGCAAAATTTGCTAAAAATTGACACAGCTTTGCTTGTCAAATGATGAGTAAATATTGGCCCGAAGACTGAACTCTCCTCCGCTTCGAACAATGCTGCACAGTCCTTTGTGTCTGCCTCAGAAAGTGGGTAATTCTCACTTTAACGTCACATCTAAAATAAAATCCCTACTGTTGTGAGTTGTGGTCAGGTTTGGTCTTAGCCTATCTGATCTGAAAAGGTCTTGACACACCTGGCATGGTACATGGGCGGCAGATGACAAGAGGGACCTTGCAACTTCAGTGGAGGAATAAGGGCACAAAAATTGAAAGAGAAACGCAGGCTAAAAGAGACGAAGAGAATGTGCTGTTGGATTTGAGGTAGATGACTGATCGTTTGGATGACAGACACTGAATAATTATGCTGGCATAGACTAACAACTCCAAAGGTTCAGTGAAACTTGGGGTGTTCTCATAAAGCAGAATTGATTTGCAAGACTGGCTCCAGTTATGAAAAGTTTGAATTATTCGGACAAATTGAAGAATTTGGGACTATCCTCATCAGACAGAATAAGGCTGAGAGGAGATATGATAGAGATTTTCAAAATCATGAACAGCCTGGACAGGGTAGATAGGGAGAAACTGTTCCTGCTTATAAAAGGAACAAAAATGAGAAGGCATAAATTTAAAGTGATTTGCAAAAGAAGCAAGGGTGATAAGAGATAAAAAAAAACCTTTTCAACATTCTACTCCATCAAGCTCCCTCAGAATCTTGTGTGTTTCAGTCAGATCACCTGTCATTCTTCTAAACATGAGTGAATAAAGGCCCATCCTGTTTAGTTGATATGTCAACCTGCTTCATCGCAGTAATCAGAAAAGTGAATCTCTTCTGAACTTTTGAATAAAAGATGCTTGTAAATTTCACACACCACCCTGACCGTCCCTCGCTAATATCTCAAGGATCAATACAGCAATTTTCAAACATAGCTTGATTACAGTGATTCTCCATGTTTTCTTTTTGTTCACTTTTCCATTTTGCCTCAGTTTATCTCTCCATTAATCAACGCTGTTTCTTTCCCTACCATGGTGTAGCACGGTGGGCTCAGTGCTTAGCATTGTTGCCTTACAGCACCGAGGACCCTTGGTCGATTATCTGTGTAGAGTTGTATGTTCTCCCTGTGCTTGTGTGGGTTTCCTCTGGGTGCTCTAGTTTCCACCCACAAGCTAAAGATGTGCAGGTTAGGATGGATTGGCCGTACTATAGTGCCCAGGAATGTGTAGGTCAGGTCGGTTAGCCATGGGGAATGTAGGCTCATACAGATAGGACTGGGGAGTGGGATTCTCCTTTTTTGGAGGGGTCAGTTTGGACTCAATGGCCCGCTTCCACACTGGAAGGAATTTTATGAATCTACCTCACCAGAGCATGTTGTGTTCTTGCCAATACCTCTCTCTGGAATGACAATGTGATAGCAGTAAGGAATGGTGTCTGGCACTGAGCAGATGCCTGGTCCTTGACAGTCCTCAGAGTTCCAGTGACCTGGAGTGTTTGTCTCTTGGCTGGCAGTGACATGCTCAGCAGTAAATGCTCCTGACTCTAATTCAGCAAAACAAACCCTTTGAGGTGTCAGTATGTGAGCTGGTGGATCATCTGCAGCACCGCGTCCTCTTCCTCAGAGCCAGAATCTCAGATCCCTTCCCAGGCTGGCATTGGCCAAAGACACTTCACTGATTTCACTGTTACTTACGGGAGGCAAACAAGAGAATGCATTGTGACCAAAAGGTAGAACTTCAGACATAGTGACAATGTATCCTCTCTGGTGGTAAAGGGAGAGAAGCACAGTCTTAGACAATGCTGTTGGCTTGGTTGTAAGGGCCTGGAAGGTTTGGCATCTCCCCAGGAGCGGACCTGGTCTTCACATCAGGGGGCCGGTCAGGATCTGTTCCATCTGGGGGGTGAGAAGCTGACAATCAAACTCATCTCTACCCTGGGGTGGGCCATTTTCTCCTGCAATAAGAGATGGGGAGTTATTGAATGAGATGTAAGTGGCTGTCATGGCTGTTAGTGCTGGCATAGGTGGGCAGGAATGTGATGAGGTGTCCTCAAAGAGTAAAGAGGGTGTGCCGGGTTAGAATGCTCAGGGTTTTACCATCAATGGAAACAAGAGTGCTTGACCATCAGCCTTGGAGGGAGGTGAGTGACCCAGCAGAAGGTGTTGTTGGGAAGATGATTGGCGCTTACCCTGACCATAGAGTGAAGAAGGCTATTGACCTTCTTCCTGCACTGTTGGGCCCACTCTGGCATGAGCAGCGACTTTGGTATTATGGCCTCCTCCGTGAATCCTGGAGGATGAAGTCAACTTCCCTCTGCATACATCCCATCCTCCAGGATCTCTAGGTCCCTGGTCACAAGGTGCAGCACGAAGTTCCCCTTTGCTGCCATGTCTGGGCAAGTTAATCGAAATCATACAGGGGAACCCTGGATGGCCAGTGCTTGACTGGTTGTTAATGGCGCCAAAGCCAGGAATGCTGGGATACTTCGACAGTTGCGGGAACTCCCAGATACAGTAGGGAAGAGAACAGGACAAACGTGATGCCATGCGACACACTGCGTAACTTATGATGTGAGCCCCATAAGGAGAGAAAGCCTCCACAAAACTCACCAGAAAGGACACTTAGCCAATTTTGGGTGGTCTCAGAATCTTGAATTTTACACAAGTAAATACGGTGCCTGGAGCTCATGTGGTACAATTACAACATTTAAATGGCATCTGAATGGGCACATGAATAAGAAGGGTTTAAGAGGGATACGGGCCAAATGCTGGCAAATGGGACAAGATTAATTTAGGATATCTGGTCGGCATGGATGAGTTGGACCGAATGGTCTGTTTCTGTGCTGTACAGCTCTATGATTCTTTGGTAGTCTTCCTGCCTCTGCTCAGAAGATCAGGATTTAAATCCCACTTGCTCCAGAAGTATCTGAACAGGTTGACTGTAACAACTATATGGTGCTTCACTTTGCATCTCTTTCACTCACCTTTGTGTCATTTCCCTCGTTGCTTGGCAGATAATCCAAACTCAGCAATGTGCTTTGAAAACTCGAGCGTTTTGAAAACTTGAGTAAACATTGACCAACCATAAGCCAGTAAAAGTTAGGCAATGCTAAAATATAATCAGTCTTTCAACAAACCCCAGCCTCCCATGTCTGTTATCTCGGCTCACGAAGCCTGCTTGTAGCACATCAGCAATTTTAAGCCAGTGCTGTGCACAGACCCATACTATTAACGCTTTGACCACAATGTTTCCTTGCCTAAGACTTGACTTGGCCACAATTGTGAACTCATGTGCACTTATTTTTCACAAAGTAAAGACTTTTAATCTGAAGTGAAGCTGAATAGAAAGCCCAGCTCTGTACATTTTGAAAAGCTGCCCTTGCAATCCAATAGATTGCCCTGGCCATTTGACTGTCAGGCTGGATGTCCGATTGAAAGTACTTGAATCTTAGGCTTCCTGCAGTAATTCTCATACCTTTTAGCTTTGTCATACAGGTCTTTTTGGATCGCTACCTGCCCCATGGGTGTGCAGGCCAAACCACTTCAGCTGCAACGTGAATTCGGAAAAGCAAGTGTAACCCAACAGGGAATTGAGGAGAAACAAAAGCAGAAGTTGCTGCAAAAGCTCAGCAGGTCTGGCAGCATCTGTGAGGAAAAAAAATCAGAGTTAACGTTTCAGGTCCGGTGACTCTTCCTCAGAACACCCCAATGAGCTTTTCCAGCAACTTCTGCTTTTGTTCATTGTTTACAGCGTCCGCAGTTCTTTCAGTTTTTAATTGAGGAGAAATGTCAAGAGGATAGTTAGTATGTGGAACCTGTTAGCACTTTGAGTAGTTGAGGTGAATCACATTGATGCACTTAAAGGGAGGCTGGATAATCATATCAGCAAGAAAGGACAGGATGATTTATTAATTAGGTGAGATGAGGGAAGTGGGATAATACTCATGGAGTGCATCAATGCCAAATGGATTGATGGCTGAATGACTTTTGTGTTCAATATTCAGTTAGACACAAAAGGAAGATTTGAATTTATACACCATTTTTTCAACATTACAATAGGGAAAATAAACCCTCAAAAGTACTTCCAAATGCTTTGAGACATTCTGAGTCCTCAAAAGCATGTATTTTTATCTTTCAGTCCCTTGACTCTATTGAACTTGAGTTGTGCTGAAAAGAGAGTCACGTCACCAAGAGGTTTCCATCTTGCATTCACGAGGACAAATGCAAGAATACCAAATTTCAAACTGTCACAACACTTGATGTTATTTGAGTAGAAGATGCTGATTGGTTGGCAAGTCAAATTTGACTGGCTGTGGAGAATGTGCTGAGGAGATTACAGAGATAGTAGGGATTGCCGATGCTGGAGTCTGAGATAACAAGGTGTAGAGCTGGATGAGCACAGCAGACCAGGCAGCATCAGGGGAGCGGGAAAGTTGATGTTTCAGGTTTGGACTGTTTTTCAGCAAAGGAGATTATAGGCTCCTCCAACTCCCAGGAAGTGCAAAAATGCAAGAGGGTTGAACGAATGTCTTTTGTTTGCAAAGAATGAGCCCCTGTATGTGGATGTGTGTCACTTCCAGCAGGAGTAAATGAGCCATGCTACGGGCTCAACTGATTATCTTCAGTCAGCTGCTGGTGTAGTTACTCAGGATTGGAAGTTGCCTGGTGGCTGTGGAGTAGGCAGCATCCGAGACCCTGTGCCAGGCTTGTGCTTGCTGTTTGCTTTTTCTTTTCTCCTTCTTCTTCCGTGTTCTGCTTCTTTTCTCAGTGCTATTTAGTCTCCAGACAAACATACCTGATAAAGAGAGTTCTTCAGTAGGAAGGTGGCCTCAATGGGTTCTGGAGCAGGGAATGACATCTTCACAGTCAGAGTGGCTACAGAGTTGTCCAGCCTGTGTAGCCCGGAACAGAACTCTCACTTGTTATATGTTGTGGGTTGGTGTAGCCGGTAGCAGGACTCTCACTTATGCTTGGTGTAGGCTGGTGTAGCCGGGAGCAGGACTCTCGCTTGTTCATGGTGTGGGCTGGTGTAGCCGGGAGCAGGACTTTCGCTTGATCATGGTGTGGGCTGGTGTGGCCCGAAGCAGGACTCTCGCTTGTTAATGGTGTGGACTGGTGTATCCCGGAACAGGACTCTTGCTTGTGCATGGTGTGGGCTGGTGCAGCCTGGAGAAGGACTCTTGCTGGTGCATGGTGTGGGCTGGTGTAGACCCGAGCAGGACTCTTGCTTGTTCATGATATGGGCTGATGTAGACTGGAGCAGGATTCTCGCTTGTGCATGATGTGGGCTGGTGTATCCTGGAGCAGGACTCTCGCTTATGCATGGTGTGGGCTGGTGTAGCCTGGAGCAGGACTCTCGATTGTGCATGGTGTGGGCTGGTGTAGCCTGGAGCAGGGCTCTTGCTTGATCATGGGGTGAGCTGGTTCAGCCTGGAGCAGGACACTCGCTTGTGCATGGTGTGTGCTGGTGTAGCCTGGAGCAGGGCTCTCGCTTGCATGGTGTGAGCTGATGCAGCCTGGAGCAGGACTCTCGCTTGTGCATGGGTTGAGCTGGTGTAGCCTGGAGCAGGACTCTCGCTTGAGCATGGTGTGGGGTGGTGTAGCCTGGAGCAGGACTCTCGCTTGTTCATGGTCTGGGCTGGTGTCGACCTGAGCAGGACTCTCGCTCGTTCATGATATGGGCTGATGTAGCCAGGAGCAGAACTCTCGCTTGTGCATGGTGTGGGCTGGTGTAGCCTGGAGCAGGACTCTCGCTTGTGCATTGGTTGGGCTGGTGTAGCCTGGAGCAGGACTCTCAATTGTCCATAATGTGGGCTGGTGTAGCCTGGAGTTGGACTCTGAATTGTCCATGGTGTGGGGTGGTGTAGCCTGGAGAAGGACCCTTGCTTGTTTATGGTGAGGGCTTGTTTAGACTGCAGCAGGACTCTTGCTTGTGCATGGTGTGGGCTGGTGTAGCCTCGAGCAGGACTCTCACTTGTGCATAGTGTGGGCTGGTGTAGCCTGTAGCGGGGCTCTCACTTGTGCATGGTGTAGCCTGGAGCAGGACTCTCGCTTGTGCATGGTGTGAGCTGATGCAGCCTGGAGCAGGACTCTCGCTTGTGCATGGGTTGGGCTGGTGTAGCCTGGAGCAGGACTCTCGCTTGTTCATGATGTGGGCTGGTGTATTCTGGAGCAGGACTCTCACTTCAGCATGGTGTGGGCTGGTGTAGCCTGGAGCAGGACTCTCGCTTGGTCATGTTGTGAGCTGGTGTAGCCTGGAGCAGGACTCTCGCTTGTTCATGGTCTGGGCTGGTGTCGACCCGAGCAAGACTCTCGCTTGTTCATGATATGGGCTGATGTAGCCAGGAGCAGGATTCTCGCTTGTGCATGATGTGGGCTGGTGTATTCTGGAGCAGGACTCTCACTTCAGCATGGTGTGGGCTGGTGTAGCCTGGAGCAGGACTCTCGCTTGGTCATGTTGTGAGCTGGTGTAGCCTGGAGCAGGACTCTCGCTTGTGCATGGGTTGGGCTGGTGTAGCATGGAGCAGGACTCTCGCTTGTGCATGGTGTGGGGTGGTGTAGCCTGGAGCTGGACTCTCAATTGTCCATGGTGTGGGCTGGTGTAGCCTGGAGAATGACCCTCGCTTGTTCATGGTGTGGGGTGGTATAGCCTGGAGAAGGACCCTTGCTTGTTTATGGTGTGGGCTTGTTTAGACTGCAGCAGGTCTCTCGCTTATGCATGGTGTGGGCTGGAGTAGCCCGGAACAGGACTCTCACTTGTGCTGGATGTGGGCTGGTGTAGCCTGGAGCATCGCTCGCGCTTGTTCATGGTGTGAGCTGGTGTAGCCTGGAGCAGGGATCTTGCTTGTACATGGTGTGAGCTGATGTAGCCTGGATCAGGACTCTCGCTTGTGCATGGTGTGGGCTGGTGAAGCCTGGAGCAGGGCTCTCGCTTGTGCATGGTGTGGGCTGGTGTAGCGTGGAGCAAGACTCTCGCTTGTGCATGGTGTGGGCTAGTGTAGCCGGGAGCAGGACTCTCGCTTGTGCATTGTGTGGGCTGGTGTAGCCGTGAGCAGGACTCTCGCTTGCCAATGATGTGGGCTGGTGTAGCCTGGATCAGGACTCTCACTTGTGCATGGTGTGGGCTGGTGTAGCCTGGAACAGAGCTCTTGCTTGTGCATGATGTGGGCTGGTGTATTCTGGAGCAGGACTCTCGCTTGTGCATGGTGTGTGCTGGTGTAGTCTTGAGCAGGACTCTCGCTTGTGCATGGTGTGTGCTGGTAGGCCTGGAGCAGGGCTCTCGCTTGTGCATGGTGTGAGCTGATGTAGCCTGGAGCAGGACTCTCGCTTGTGCATGGATTGAGCTGGTGTAGCCTGGAGCAGGACTCTCACTTGAGCATGGTGTGGGGTGGTGTAGCCTGGAGCAGGACTCTCGCTTGAGCATGGTGTGGGGTGGTGTAGCCTGGAGCAGGGCTCTCGCTTGTGCATGGTGTGGTCTGGTGTAGACCGGAAGAGGACTCTCACTTGTGCTTGATGTGGGCTGGTGTAGCCTGGAGCATCACTCGCGCTTGTGCATGGTGTGGGTTGGAGTATCCTGGAGAAGGACACTCGCTTGTTCATAGTGTGGACTGGTGTAGCCTGGAGCAGGACTCTTGCTTGTGCATGGTGTGGGCTGGTGTAGCCGGGAGCAGGACTCTCACTTGTGCATGGTGTGAGCTGGTGTAGCCTGGAACGGGACTCTTGCTTGTGCATGGTGTGGGCTGGTGTGCCCCGAAGCAGGACTCTCGCTTGTTCATGGTGTGGGCTGGTGTTAGGCTGGAACAGGACTCTCGCTTGTGCATGGTGTGGGCTGGTGTAGTTTAGAGCAGGAATCTCCCTTGTGCATGGTGTGGGCTGGTGTAGCCTGGAGCAGGGTTCTCGCTTGTTCATGGTGTGGTCTGGTGTCGTCCGGAAGAGGAGTCTCACTTGTGCTTGAGTGGGCTGGTGCAGCCTGGAGCAGCACTCGCACTTGTGCATGGTGTCTGCTGGGGTATCCTGGAGCAGGACTCTCGCTTGTGCCTGGTGTGTGCTGGTGTAGCCTGGAGCAGGACTCTCGCTTGCTCATGATGTGGGCTGGTGTAGCCTGGATCAGGATTCTCACTTGTGCATGGTGTGGGCTGGTGTCGCCTGGAACAGGACTCTTGCTTGTGCATGGTATGGGCTGGTGTAGCCTGGAGAAGGAATCTCGCTTGTGCATGGTGTGGGCTGTTGCAGCCTGGAGAAAGACTCTTGCTGGTGCATGGTGTGGGTTGGTGTAGCCTGGAGCAGGGCTCTCGCTTGTGCATGGTGTGGTCTGGTGTAGACCGGAAGAGAACTCTCACTTGTGCTTGATGTGGGCTGGTGTAGCCTGGAGCATCACTCGCGCTTGTGCATGGAGTGGGCTGGTGTAGCCTGGAGCAGGACTCTCGCTTGAGCATGGTGTGGGCTGGTGTGCCCTGAAGCAGGACTCTCGCTTGTGCATGGTGTGAGCTGATGTAGCCTGGAGTAGGACTCTCGCTTGTGCATGGGTTGGGTTGGTGTAGCCTGGAGCAGTTCTCTCGCTTGTGCACGGTGTGGGATGTTGTAGCCTTGAGCAGGTCGCTCACTTGTGGTTGATGTGGGCTGGTGTAGATTGGATCAGGGCTCTCGCTTGTGCATGGTGTGGGATGGTGTGCCCCGAAGCAGGACTCTCGCTTGTGCATGGTGTGGGCTGGTGTAGCCTGGAGCAGGGATCTTGCTTGTGCATGGTGTGAGCTGATGTAGCCTGGAGCAGGACTCTCGCTTGTGCATGGTGTGGGCTGGTGAAGCCTGGAGCAGGGCTCTCGCTTGTGCATTGTGTGGGCTGGTGTAGCCGGGAGCAGGACTCTCGCTTGGTCATGATGTGGGCTGGTGTAGCCTGGATCAGGATTCTCACTTGTGCATGGTGTGGGCTGGTGTAGCCTGGAACAGGGCTCTTGCTTGTGCATGATGTGGGCTGGTGTATTTTGGAGCAGGACTCTCGCTTGTGCATGGTGTGTGCTGGTGTAGTCTTGAGCAGGACTCTCGCTTGTGCATAGTGTGTGCTGGTGTAGCCTGGAGCAGGACTTTCGCTTGTGCATGAATTGAGCTGGTGTAGCCTGGAGCAGGACTCTCGCTTGTGCATGGTGTGGGGTGGTGTCGCCTGGAGCAGGACTCTCGCTTGAGCATGGTGTGTTCTGGTGTAGTCTTGAGCAGGACTCTCGCTCGTTCATGATATGGGCTGATGTAGCCAGCAGCAGGATTCTCGCGTGTGCATGCTGTGGGCTGGTGTATTCTGGAGCAGGACTCTCTCTTGTGCATGGTGTGTGCTGGTGTAGCCTGGAGCAGGACTCTCGCTTGTGCATGGTGTGGGGTGGTGTAGCCTGGAGCAGGACTCTCGCTTGTGAATGGTGTGGGCTGGTGTAGTCTGGAGCTGGACTCTGAATTGTCCATGGTGTGGCCTGTGTAACCTGGAGAAGGACCCTTGCTTGTTTATGGTGTGGGCTTGTTTAGACTGCAGCAGGACTCTCGCTTGTGCATGGTGTGGGCTGGAGTAGCCCGGAACAGGACTCTCACTTGTGCTGGATGTGGGCTGGTGTAGCCTGGAGCATTGCTCGCGCTTGTTCATGGTGTGAGCTGGTGTAGCCTGAGCAGGACTCTCGCTTGGTCATGGTCTGGGCTGGTGTCGACCCAAGCAGGACTCTCGCTGGTTCACGATATGGGCTGATGTAGCCAGGAGCAGGATTCTTGCTTGTGCATGATGTGGGCTGGTGTATTCTGGAGCAGGACTCTCACTTCAGCATGGTGTGGACTGGTGTAGCCTGGAGCAGGATCTCGCTTGGTCATGTTGTGAGCTGGTGTAGCCTGGAGCAGGACTCTCGCTTGTTCATGGTCTGGGCTGGTGTCGACCTGAGCAGGACTCTCGCTTGTTTATGATATGGGCTGATGTAGCCAGGATCAGGATTTTCGCTTGTGCATGATGTGGGCTGGTGTATTCTGGAGCAGGACTCTCACTTCAGCATGGTGTGGGCTGGTGTAGCCTGGAGCAGGACTCTCGCTTGGTCATGTTGTGAGCTGATGTATCCTGGAGCAGGACTCTCGCTTGTGCATGGTGTGGGGTGGTGTAGCCTGGAGCTGGACTCTCAATTGTCCATGGTGTGGGCTGGTGTAGCCTGGAGAATGACCCTCGCTTGTTCATGGTGTGGGGTGGTATAGCCTGGAGAAGGACCCTTGCTTGTTTATGGTGTGGGCTTGTTTAGACTGCAGCAGGACTCTCGCTTATGCATGGTGTGGGCTGGAGTAACCCAGAACAGGACTCTCACTTGTGCTGGGTGTGGGCTGGTGTAGCCTGGAGCATCGCTCGCGCTTGTTCATGGTGTGAGCTGGTGTAGCCTGGAGCAGGACTCTCACTTGGTCATGGTGTGGGCTGGTGTAGCCTGGAGCAGGGATCTTGCTTGTGCATGGTGTGAGCTGATGTAGCCTGGATCAGGACTCTCGCTTGTGCATGGTGTGGGCTGGTCATGCCTGGAGCAGGGCTCTTGCTTGTGCATGATGTGGGCTGGTGTATTCTGGAGCAGGACTCTCGCTTGTGCATGGTGTGTGCTAGTGTAGTCTTGAGCAGGACTCTCGCTTGTGCATGGTGTCTGCTGGTGTAGCCTGGAGCAGGGCTCTCGCTTGTGCATGGTGTGAGCTGATGCAGCCTGGAGCAGGACTCTCGCTTATGCATGGGTTGAGCTGGTGTAGCCTGGAGCAGGACTCTCGCTTGTGCATGGTGTGGGGTGGTGTAGCCTGGAGCAAGACTCTCGCTTGAGCATGGTGTGGGGTGGTGTAGCCTGGAGCAGGACTCTCGCTTGTTCATGGTCTGGGCTGGTGTCGACCTGAGCAGGACTCTCGCTCGTTCATGATATGGGTTGATGTAGCCAGTAGCAGGATTCTCGCTTGTGCATGATGTGGGCTGGTGTATTCTGGAGCACGGCTCTCACTTGTGCATGGTGTGTGCTGGTGTAGTCTTGAGCAGGACTCTCTCTTGTGCATGGTGTGTGCTGGTGTAGCCTGGAGCAGGGCTCTCGCTTGTGCATGGTGTGGGGTGGTGTAGCCTGGAGCAGGACTCTCGCTTGTGAATGGTGTGGGGTGGTGTAGCCTGGAGCTGGACTCTGAATTGTCCATGGTGTGGGCTGGTGTAGCCTGGAGAAGGACCCTTGCTTGTTTATGGTGTGGGCTTGTTTAGACTGCAGCAGGACTCTTGCTTGTGCATGGTGTGGGCTGGAGTAGCCCGGAACAGGACTCTCACTTGTGCTGGATGTGGGCTGGTGTAGCCTGGAGCATCGCACGCGCTTGTTCATGGTGTGAGCTGGTGTTGCCTGGAGCAGGACTCTCACTTGGTCATGGTGTGGGCTGGTGTAGCCTCGAGCAGGACTCTCACTTGTGCATGGTGTGTGCTAGTGTAGCCCGGAGCAGGCCTCTCGCTTGTGCATGGTGTGGTCTGGTTTAGCCTGGAGCAGGACTCTCGCTTGTGCATGGTGTGGGCTGGTGTCGACCTGAGCAGGACTCTCGCTCGTTCATGATATGGGTTGATGTAGCCAGTAGCAGGATTCTCGCTTGTGCATGATGTGGGCTGGTGTATTCTGGAGCACGGCTCTCACTTGTGCATGGTGTGTGCTGGTGTAGTCTTGAGCAGGACTCTCTCTTGTGCATGGTGTGTGCTGGTGTAGCCTGGAGCAGGGCTCTCGCTTGTGCATGGTGTGGGGTGGTGTAGCCTGGAGCAGGACTCTCGCTTGTGAATGGTGTGGGGTGGTGTAGCCTGGAGCTGGACTCTGAATTGTCCATGGTGTGGGCTGGTGTAGCCTGGAGAAGGACCCTTGCTTGTTTATGGTGTGGGCTTGTTTAGACTGCAGCAGGACTCTTGCTTGTGCATGGTGTGGGCTGGAGTAGCCCGGAACAGGACTCTCACTTGTGCTGGATGTGGGCTGGTGTAGCCTGGAGCATCGCACGCGCTTGTTCATGGTGTGAGCTGGTGTTGCCTGGAGCAGGACTCTCACTTGGTCATGGTGTGGGCTGGTGTAGCCTCGAGCAGGACTCTCACTTGTGCATAATAGTGGCTGGTGTAACCTGGGACAGGGCTCTTGCTTCTGCATGGTGTGGGCTGGTGTAGCCAGGACAGGGCCTCTCGCTTGTGCATGGTGTGGGCTGGTGTAGACCCAAGCAGGACTCTCGCTTGTGCATTTTGTGCGCTGGAGTAGCCTGGAACAGGGCTCTTGCTTGTGCATGGTGTGAGCTGATGGAGCCTGGAGCAGGACTCTCGCTTGTGCATGGTGTGGGCTGGTGTAGCCTAGAGAAGGGCTCTCGCTTGTTCATGGTGTTGTCTGGTGGAGCCTGGAAGAGGAGTCTCACTTGTGCTTGATGTGGGCTGGTGTAATATGGAGCATCACACGCGCTTGTGCATGGTGTGGGCTGGGGTATCCTGGAGCAGGACACTCGCTTGTTCATGGTGTGGGCAGATGTAGCCTGGAGCAGGACTCTCACTTGTGCATGGTGTGTGCTAGTGTAGCCCGGAGCAGGCCTCTCGCTTGTGCATGGTGTGGTCTGGTTTAGCCTGGAGCAGGACTCTCGCTTGTGCATGGTGTGGGCTGGTGTAGCCCCGAGCAGGGCTCGCTTGTGCATGGTGTGGGCTGGTGTAGACCGGAAGAGGACTCTCACTTGTGCTTGATGTGGGCTGGTGTAGCCTGGAGCATCACTCGCGCTTGTGCATGGTGTGGGCTGGAGTATCCTGGAGAAGGACACACGCTCGTTCATAGTGTGGACTGGTGTAGCCTGGAGCAGGACACTCTCACTTCTGCATGGTTCGAGCTGGTGTAGCCTGGAGCAGGACTCTCGCTTGTGCATGGTGTGGGGTGGTGTAGCCTGGAGCAGGACTCTCGCTTAAGCATGGTGTGGGGTGGTGTCGACCTGAGCAGGACTCTCGCTTGTTCATGGTCTGGGCTGGTGTCGACCTGAGCAGGACTCTCGCTCGTTCATGATATGGGCTGATGTAGCCAGGAGCAGGATTCTCGCGTGTGCATGATGTGGGCTGGTGTATTCTGGAGCAGGACTCTCGCTTGTGCATGGTGTATGCTGGTGTAGCCTTGAGCAGGACTCTCGCTTGTGCATGGTGTGTGCTGGTGTAGCCTGGAGCAAGGCTCTTGCTTGTGCATGGTGTGAGCTGATGCAGCCTGGAGCAGGACTCTCGCCTGTGCATGGTGTGGGGTGGTGTAGCCTGGAGCAGGACTCTCGCTTGAGCATGGTGTGGGGTGGTGTAGCCTGGAGCAGGACTCTCGCTTGTTCATGGTCTGGGCTGGTGTCGACCTGAGCAGGACTCTCGCTCGTTCATGGTATGGGCTGATGTAGCCAGGAGCAGGATTCTCGCGTGTGCATGATGTGGGCTGGTGTATTCTGGAGCAGGACTCTCGCTTGTTCATGGTGTGTGCTGGTGTAGTCTTGAGCAGGACTCTCGCTTGTGCATGGTGTGGGCTGCTGTAGCCTGGAGCAGGACTCTCGCTTGTGAATGGTGTGGGGTGGTGTAGCCTGGAGCAGGACTCTCACTTGTGCATGGTGTAGCGTGGAGCAGGGCTCTCGCTTGTGCATGGTTTGGGCTGGTGTCGACCCGAGCAGGACTCTCGCTTGTGCATGGGTTGGGCTGGTGTAGCCTGGAGCAGGACTCTCGCTTGTTCATGGTCTGGGCTGGTGTCGACTCGAGCAGGACTCTCGCTTGTTCACAATATGGGCTGATGTAGCCAGGAGCAGGACTCTCGCTTGTGCATGGTGTGGGCTGGAGTAGCCCGGAAAGGGACTCTCACGTGTGCTGCATGTTGGCTGGTGTAGCCTGGAGCATCGCTCGCGCTTGTTCACGGTGTGAGCTGGTGTAGCCTGGAGCAGGACTCTCACTTGGTCATGGTGTGGGCTGGTGTAGCCTCGAGGAGGACTCTCACTTGTGCATAGTAGTGGCTGGTGTAACCTGGAACAGGGCTCTTGCTTCTGCATGGTGTGGGCTGGTGTAGCCAGGACAAGGCCTCTCGCTTGTGCATGGTGTTGTCTGGTGTAGCCTGGAGCAGGACTCTCGCTTGTTCATGGTGTGGTCTATTGTAGCCTTGCGTCGGACATTCGCTTGTGCATGGTGTGGGCTGGTGTAGCCTGGAGAAGGGCTCTCACTTGTGCATGGTGTGTGCTAGTGTAGCCCGGAGCAGGCCTCTCGCTTGTGCATGGTGTGGTCTGGTTTAGCCTGGAGCAGGACTCTCGCTTGTGCATGGTGTGGTCTGGTGTAGACCGGAAGAGGACTCTCACTTGTGCTTGATGTGGGCTGGTGTAGCCTGTAGCATCACTCGCGCTTGTGCATGGTGTGGGCTGGAGTATCCTGGAGAAGGACACTCGCTTGTTCATAGTGTGGACTGGTGTAGCCTGGAGCAGGACTCTCACTTGTGCATGGTGTGAGCTGGTGTAGCCTGGAATGGGACTCTTGCTTGTGCATGGTGTGGGCTGGTGTGCCCCGAAGCAGGACTCTCGCTTGTTCATGGTGTGGGCTGGTGTTAGGCTGGAACAGGACTCTCGCTCGTGCATGGTGTGGGCTGGTGTAGTTTAGAGCAGGAATCTCCCTTGTGCATGGTGTGGGCTGGTGTAGCCTGGAGCAGGGTTCTCGCTTGTTCATGGTGTGGTCTGGTGTCGTCCGGAAGAGGAGTCTCACTTGTGCTTGAGTGGGCTGTTGCAGCCTGGAGCAGCACTCGCACTTGTGCATGGTGTCTGCTGGGGTATCCTGGAGCATGACTCTCGCTTGTGCCTGGTGTGTGCTGGTGTAGCCTGGAGCAGGACTCTCGCTTGTGCATGGTGTGGGCTGGTGTAGCCTGGAGCAGGGATCTTGCTTGTGCATGGTGTGAGCTGATGTAGCCTGGAGCAGGACTCTCGCTTGTGCATGGTGTGTGCTGGTGTAGCCTGGAGCAGGACTCTCGCTTGTGCATGGTGTGGGGTGGTGTAGCCTGGAGCAGGACTCTCGCTTGTGCATGGTGTGGGGTGGTGTAGTCTTGAGCAGGACTCTCGCTTGTGCATGGTGTGTGCTGGTGTAGCCTGGAGCAGGACTCTCGCTTGTGCATGGTGTGGGGTGGTGTAGCCTGGAGCAGGAGTCTCGCTTGTGCATGGGTTGGTCTGGTGTAGCCTGGAGCAGGACTCTCGCTTGTGAACAGTGTGGGGTGGTGTAGTCTGGAGCTGGACTCTCAATTGTCCATGGTGTGGGCTGGTGTAGCCTGGAGAAGGACCCTTGCTTGTTTATGATGTGGGCTTGTTTAGACTGCAGCAGGACTCTCGCTTGTGCATGGTGTGGGCTGGAGTAGCCCGGAACAGGACTCTCACTTGGTCATGGTGTGGGCTGGTGTAGCCTGGAGCATCGCTTGCGCTTGTTCATGGTGTGAGCTGGTGTAGCCTGGAGCAGGACTCTCACTTGGTCATGGTGTGGGCTGGTGTAGCCTGGATCAGGATTCTCACTTGTGCATGGTGTGGGCTGGTGTATTCTGGAGCAGGACTCTCGCTTGTGCATGGTGTGTGCTGGTGTAGCCTTGAGCAGGACTCTCACTTGTGCATGGTGTGTGCTGGTCTAGCCTGGAGCAGGACTCTCGCTTGTGCATGGTGTGAGCTGATGCAGCCTGGAGCAGGACTCTCGCTTGTGCATGGGTTGAGCTGGAGTAGCCTGGAGCAGGAATCTCGCTTGAGCATGGTGTGGGGTGCTTTAACCTGGAGCAGGACTCTCGCTTGAGCATGGTGTGGGGTGGTGTAGCCTGGATCAGAATTCTCACTTGTGCATGATGTGGGCTGGTGTATTCTGGAGCAGGACTCTCGCTTGTGCATGGTGTGTGCTGGTGTAGCCTTGAGCAGGACTCTCGCTGGTGCATGGTGTGTGCTGGTGTAGCCTGGAGCAGGGCTCTCGCTTGTGCATGGTGTGAGTTGATGCAGCCTGGATCAGGACTCTCGCTTGTGCATGGGTTGAGCTGGTGTATGCCGGAGCAGGACTCTCGCTCGTTCATGATATGGGCTGAGGTAGCCAGCAGCAGGATTCTCGCGTGTGCATGCTGTGGGCTGGTGTATTCTGGAGCAGGGCTCTCGCTTGTGCATGGTGTGTGCTGCTGTAGCCTGGAGCAGGACTCTCGCTTGTGCATGGTGTGGGGTGGTGTAGCCTGGAGCAGGAGTCTCGCTTGTGCATGGGTTGGTCTGGTGTAGCCTGGAGCAGGACTCTCGCTTGTGAACGGTGTGGGGCGGTGTAGTCTGGAGCTGGACTCTCAATTGTCCATGGTGTGTGCTGGTGTAGCCTGGAGAAGGACCCTTGCTTGTTTATGATGTGGGCTTGTTTAGACTGCAGCAGGACTCTCGCTTGTGCATGGTGTGGACTTGAGTAGCCCGGAACAGGACTCTCACTTGTGCTGGATGTGGGCTGGTGTAGCCTGGAGCATCGCTCGCGCTTGTTCATGGTGTGAGCTGGTGTCGCCTGCAGCAGGACTCTCACTTGGTCATGCTGTGGGCTGGTGTAGCCTCGAGCAGGACTCTCACTCGTGCATGGTGTGGGCTGGTGTAGCCTAGAGCAGGACTCTCGCTTGGTCATGTTGTGAGCTGATGTAGCCTGGAGCAGGACTCTCGCTTGTGCATGGGTTGGGCTGGTGTAGCCTGGAGCAGGACTCTCGCTTGTGCATGGTATGGGCTGATATATCCTGGAGCAGGCCTCTCACTTGTGCATGGTGTGGGCTGGTGTAGCCTGGAGCAGGGCTCTCGCTTGTGCATGGTGTGGGCTTGTGTAGCCTGGAGCAGGACTCTCACTTGTGCTTTGTGTGGGCCGGTGTATCCTGGAGCAGGACTCTCACTTGTGCATGGTGTGGGCTGGTCTTGCCTGGAGCAGGACTCTTGCTGGTGCATGATGTTGGCCGGTGTCGCCTGGGTCAGGACTCTCACTTGTGCACGATGTGGGCTGGTGTCGCCTGGAGCAGGACTCTTGCTTGTGCATGGTGCGGGCTGGTGTAGCCTCGACCTGGAATCTCGCTTGTTCATGGTGTGGGCCTGTGTAGCGTGGAGCAGGACCTTCGCTTGTTCATGGCGTGGGCCTGTGTAGCGTGGAGCAGGACTCTCGCTTGTGCATGGTGTGGGCTGGTGTTGCCTGGAACAAGTCTCTCACTTGTGCTTGGTGTGGGCTGGTGTAGCGTGGAGCAGGGCTCTCGCTTGTTCATGGTGTGGGCTGGTGTATCCTGGAGCAGGACTCTCGCTTGTGCATGGTGTGGGCTGGTGTAGCGTGGAGCAGGGCTCTCGCTTGTTCATGGTGTGGGCTGGTGTATCCTGGAGCAGGACTCTCGCTTGTGCATGGTGTGGGCTGGTGTAGCGTGGAGCAGGGCTCTCGCTTGTTCATGGTGTGGGCTGGTGTATCCTGGAGCAGGACTCTCGCTTGTGCATGGTGTGGGCTGGTGTAGCGTGGAGCAGGGCTCTCGCTTGTTCATGGTGTGGGCTGGTGTATCCTGGAGCAGGACTCTCGCTTGTGCATGGTGTGGGCTGGTGTAGCGTGGAGCAGGGCTCTCGCTTGTTCATGGTGTGGGCTGGTGTATCCTGGAGCAGGACTCTCGCTTGTGCATGGTGTGGGCTGGTGTAGCGTGGAGCAGGGCTCTCGCTTGTTCATGGTGTGGGCTGGTGTATCCTGGAGCAGGACTCTCGCTTGTGCATGGTGTGGGCTGGTGTACCGTGGAGCAGGGCTCTCGCCTGTGCAGGGTGTGGGTAGTTGTAGCCCAGAGTGGGACATGTGCAGCAGAGAAGGAAATGTTGGACTGACTTTAATTCATCTGTCTTTATGTTTTATTTTAAGGTCAAGAGAATGGTGCCTATTCATGGCAATGGTACACATTTTACACTGTATTTTCGATTGAATAGACGTGACAATAAATGATTCAATTTTATCTTCACTCCAATTTCATGCTGCATTGTTGGACAACATTGCAGCTAATTGGTTGCCTTCCAGGCTTTTACCTCCTAAAATACTTTCTGTGCAACCTCTTCAATGATGATCGTACACACCTCTGGAATGAATGGGCCTTGAGCCATGGCCTCTTGGCCCAGAGGTGGGGACACAGTCACTGTGGCACAAGAGCCCCTTGCATGAACTGTAATAAAATGAGGGTAGAAATGATGGATATATTAGTTAAAGGTTGATGGCTTTTGAATTGGTTGTGTAAATACCAGGAGCTACTGAACAGTGGATCCGTGTTCTTTACACTGCAGCTAATTTGGGAGGGCATGGTGGCTCAGTGGTTAGCACTGCAGCCTCACAGCGCCAGAGACCCGGGTTCGATTCCAGCCTCGGGTAACTGTCTGTGCAGAGTTTGCACATTCTCTCTGTGTCTGCGTGGGTTTCCTCCGGGTGCTCCAGTTTCCTCCCACAGTCCAAAGATGTGCAGGCTAAGTGGATTGGCCATGCTAAATTGCCCATCGTGTTCAGGGGTGTGTGGGTTATAGGGGGATGGGTCTGGGTGGGATGCTCCAAGGGGCAGTGTGACTTGATGGGCCGAAGGGCCTGTTTCCATACTGTAGGTAATCTAATTCAAATAATGCTCTCTCTAAAAGTGAGGACTTGGACTCTGTTTAAGTACTATGACCTATGTATTGATTCGGCTGAAAGTTCCTCATGGGTTCTTTGAGGTCAGATCAAAATGAATACAAGAGAACATGTGCAATTTAATAAGAAGCAAATTTATGAGCTTCATCTACATAGAACATAGAACATTACAGCACAGTATAGACCCTTCGGCTCTCGATGTTGTGCCGACCTGTCACACCGATCTCAAGCCCATCTAACCTACACTATTCCATGTATATCCATATGCTTGTCCAATGACAACTTAAACGTACCTAAAGTTGGCGAATCTACTACCGTTGCAGGCAAAGCGTTCCATTCCCTTACTACTCTCTGAGTAAAGAAACTACCTCTGACATCTGTCCTATATCTTTCACCCCTCACTTTAAAGCTATGCCCCCTCATGCTCACCGTCACCATCCTAGGAAAAAGGCTCTCCCTATCCACCCTATCTAACCCTCTGATTATTTTATATGTTTCAATTAAGTCACCTCTTAACCGTCTTCTCTCAAATGAAAACAGCCTCAAGTCCCTCAGCCTTTCCTCCAAAGACCTTCCTTCCATACCAGGCAACATCCTAGTAAATCTCCTTTGCACCCTTTCCAAAGCTTCCACATCCTTCTTATAATGCGGTGACCAGAACTGTACACAATACTCCAAGCGCGGCCGCACCAGAGTTTTGTACAGCTTCACCATAACCTCTTGGTTCCGGAACTCGATCCCTCTATTAATAAAAGCTAAAACACTGTATGCCTTCTTCACAGCCCGGTCAACCTGGGTGGAAACTTTCAAGGACCTGTGTACATGGACACCAAGATCTCTCTGCTCATCTACACTGCTAAGAATCTTACCATTAGCCCAATAGTTTGCCTTCCGTTTACTCCTACCAAAGTGAATCACCTCACACTTGTCTGCATTAACCTCCATTTGCCACCTCTCAGCCCAGCTCTGCAGCTTATCTATGTCTCTCTGCAACCTACAGCATCCTTCGTCACTATCCACAACTCCACCGACCTTAGTGTCGTCTGCAAATTTACTAACCCATCCTTCTACGCCCTCATCCAGGTCATTTATAAAAATGACAAACAGCAGTGGACCCAACACCGAGCCTTGTGGTACACCACTAGTAACTGGTCTCCAGGATGAACATTTCCCATCAACTACCACCCTCTGTCTTCTTTCAGCAAGCCAATTTCCGATCCAAACTGCTATATCTCCCACAATCCCATTCCTCCGCATTTTGTATAATAGCCTATTGTGGGGAACCTTATCGAACACCTTGCTGAAATCCATATACACCACATCAACTGGTTTACTCTCATCTACTTGTTTGGTCACCTTCTCAAAGAACTCAATAAGGTTTGTGAGGCACGGCCTTCCCTTCACAAAACCGTGCTGACTATCCCTAATCAATTTATTCTTTTCTAGATGATTATAAATCCTATCCCTTATAACCTTTTCCAACACTTTACCAACAACTGAGGTAAGGCTCACTGGTCTATAATTACCAGGGTTGTCTCTACTCCCCTTCTTGAACAGGGGAACCACATTTGCTACCCTCCAGTCATCTGGCACTATTCCTGTAGACAATGACGAGTTAAAGATCAATGCCAAAGGCTCGGCAATCTCCTCCCTGGCTTCCCAGAGGATCCGAGGATAAATCCCATCTGGCCCAGGGGACCTATCTATCTTCACCCTCTCTAGGATTTCTAATACCTCTTCCTTGTGAACCTCAATCCCACCTAGTCTAGTAGCCTGTATCTCAGTATTCTCTTCGACAACATTGTCATTTTCTAGAGTGAATAATGTTGAAAAATATTCATTTAGCGCTTCTCCTATCTCATCTGACTCCACACACAACTTACCACTACTATCCTTGATTGGGCCTAATCTTACTTTTGTCATTCTTTTATTCCGTAAATACCCCACAGAACCTCCTACCTGTGCCCCTGACTATGGAGTCCCCAATGACTAATGCTCTGCTCCTCTTCCCCCTTCCCTTCTGAGCAGCAGGGACAGACTCTGTGCCAGAGACCTGTGCCCCACTGCTTTCCCCTGGTAAGTTGTCCCCCCCAACAGTATCCAAAACGGTATACTTATTGTTGAGGGGAATGGCCACAGCGGATCCCTGAAGTGCCTGCCAGTTCCCTTTCCGTCCCCTGACCGTAACCCATCTGCCTTTTTCCTGTACTTGCGGAGTGACTACCTCTCTGTAAATCCTCTCAATAACCCCCTCTGCCTCCCGAATGATCCGAAGTTCATACAGCTCCAGCTCCAGTTCCCTAACGCGGTTTTCGAGGAGCTGGAGTTGGGTGCACTTCCCGCAGATGTAGTCAGCAGGGACACTAGTGGTGACCCTTACCTCCCACATTCTGCAGGAGGAACATTCAACTGCCCTGACCTCCGTTCCCATTATTCTAAATTCCCAAGACTTAAAAAATAAAGAATAAAAAATAAACTTGTTACC
Organism: Stegostoma tigrinum; assembly: GCF_030684315.1. Classification (NCBI taxonomy): domain Eukaryota; kingdom Metazoa; phylum Chordata; class Chondrichthyes; order Orectolobiformes; family Stegostomatidae; genus Stegostoma; species Stegostoma tigrinum. Next base: position 18,389,107 of record NC_081389.1, on the reverse strand, counting down.
TTACCAATCAGGCACACAGAACCTTTTTTTTGGTTAGAGGAGGGGGATGGGTGGGAGACACTACCTGGGTAGTGTTTCAGGTAACGCAACCACACAAATATGTACATAATACATATATTATACGTAATATATATATAATGAATACATAATATGTATTCGATACACATACAAACTAATGAATGTATCTGTTATCTTAAACTACATAATATATCTACATACACAAACAATTAAATCTCCCTTTTATCTGTCAGGAACTTTGGTGATGGTGGTGTTTGGAAGTCTGACTCAGATTCCATGGTACTGTCTCATGAACCAGAGCACAATGGTGACAAGTCCAGTTCCTGAAAGTAATAACATTCTGAATCTAAGATTATGCGTTGAACCTCTATTTTCAAATTCTTACAATACTTTTCCAGGTATTCCTTTGTGGATTAAATAAGTTGAAAACATCTCCAGGCGGCCCTGCGTTAACTCCAAAGAAATATGCTTCCCACAGACAATCAAAAGGACGTGCAGTTATCTCCCGGCCAAAGCAGGCATGTTTTTTTACACCAGACCTATTTTGTTATACTTCACCACTTTGTTTCAATTGCTGAATGCTGTGTGCACTCAACTCTTAAACATTGTCCAAAGATGTGCAGGTTAGGTGGATTGGCCATGCTTAATTGCCTGTAGTGTTCAGGGGTGTGTGGGTTATAAGGGGATGGGTTTGGGTGGGATGCTCCAAGGGCTGGTGTGGGCTTGTTGAGTCGAAGGGCCTGCTTCCACACTGTAGGGAATCTAATCTAGTCTAAACGACCTGGTTTGAAGGTATAACTTTTGAGCCCAACACTACAATAACACAGGCAACAGCTACTAATCACCTAGAGGACAATAATTAAAAATCAAGAATAACGTGTATTCTACACAATTTAGTACAAAAATATTTCTAAAGACACTTCACTGGAGAGTTATCACACAGAAAAAAATTGATATCATTCACGCATGATAAATTGACCCATGATACTTGGGAAGAAAGACTGCAAACTTGGCTGAAGAAGTAGATTTTAAGGAGCATCTTAAAGAAGGAGAGACAGGAAGAGACAGAAGGTTTGCAGAAGAAATTCCAGGGAGCTGGATATCTTTGTCCAGGCATTGACTTTTTCAATTTGAACAAAAGTTTGTTCCTTGTTGCGTTCCCTGTGGCCTTGGTGCCCAATCAGAATTGACTTGCTCCTTTTGAATTTAAGCAAATACTTCAGGGCACTTCATTTCTCCATGGCAGCAATGTAACAAATCAGAATCCATTGCCTACCAAAGGGCACCTGGTTTTTCCAGCGGTGTAATTTAATAATTTAAAATTCTTGCTGCTGTCCTGATGTGTGGCCAACCAAAAGTTTCAGCACCACGCCTCTCTTTTTTCAGAAATCTTTGATCTTTTGGATTAATATCTGCCCACTGAGCTATGCCAGCAGAAGAAGTTTGATAGAAGTTGCAATGTTTAGAACTTCCCAGTGCAGTCCCTTCAGATACTTTGAGAATCTAAAGAAGTAGAAGACAAAGGAGTAATGGCTTTCTTATTTTCGAAGAAACTTTAAAATTTATTTTAGTTATCTTGCCACCCAAGTTCCACTATCCATTCTGGGACTAGGAAGCTGCAATTGCCGATCTCTCAACCACAGGCACGCAGAGCTAGAAAAGCTGCTTTGGGAGCCAGTACAATTTTCCAAATATTCACAAAAACTGCAATGTCAATTCTTATTGTCCAACCTCCTCTATTAACCCAGTCTACATATTATTATTTGATGCATCACATGGGAAGGAAGGCCATATGCAGATGCATTGATAGGGATTCATTTAATATTGAATGTTTCTCTTGCAGTGTAGCTCCCATGTTCTTAATCTTCTCACTTCAATCTACCCCACAAGGTGAAAACTACAAAGTAAAAGTCAAAACTGATCATCGTTTGCAGATCCCAAGTAGACCAAGTCCGAAATGAGCCTCATCCTCCACCAAAGACAACCAATTATATTCACAGACAACCAGATACAGAGTAGGGCATTAAACCCTTTCATTTGTCAGGAAGGCTTAAAAGCCCCCTACACCTCACAACTCAGTCACTTGAGCCAGCTCTTATATGGCTGATATGGCACATTGACTTGGCAGTGATTATCTGTTTTACTGTTTGGGAACAGGGTATCATTAGGGGAAACAAATGAGCACATCCCCACAGGACGAACAAAATCTTGATTGTCACTCTCTGTACAGAAATGAGGCGGTGTCACACTTTCAGACGTGTCATCATTTGGAGATTATCATAAACTGAGACAACACCTGACCTATTAGTTGAACATTAAAGACCCTTGCAGTACAATGTGTTACAACAGGTTTTTCATATACACCATCACGGGAAGCAATGCAATATTACATGAATTTGCTTTCTCTCACAATTTCAGGCGAGAGGAAGCCACATTAAGATGGTACTTAGAGACAGTTGATATTTTCCTCTTCTCAGAAGGCTCTGTAAATATTCTTTAGTGGCCCAACAAGATCAAAGATAATCCCATGGGACCATTCAATGGAGATTGGGAGGTCTTGGTCAATATATTTTCCTTAACATTCCTAAAAAAAACCCAAAAATCAGGTAATTTAGATTATTTCTGTTTCTGGGACCTGGCTGAGTGGAAATTAGTGGCCACAATATCTAAGTGAAGTGAGACACTTTAATCTACTGATAAATCGGCAATAACATACTTTGGGTTGGAACATAAATGCTGTATAATGCAATGATTTTTCTTTATGACCAAGTGTGACATTCAAAGCTCATTAGAAAGAGAACAGCAAGGACAGGTTAGCAATCAAACATCACATCATGGCCTTCTGCACTATGTAATTATTGATCACAAATCAACAAAATTTTGGGGCAAATTTTGCAAAACCTAACCGCGTCAAAGAACGGATTGTGTAAATAGTCTGCAGTTGCCAATGGTGGACTTTGAATCACAAAGTTGGAGGGAGGTGGGCAGCAGGGATTCCAAGTCAGCTTTACTTCAAGGACAACAGAGAGATAAAAACATATTTGAACAGTTATCTAACTTTACAAATTTAAAAGGCAGCCCCCGTTTTAGGCTGAGAGACTAGGAATGGCGAAGCTGGAAAACCTATCGGTTGTGGCCCACTCTCCCGGAGATCTGCGGCTGGTAACCAATAGTTTTTTTAATTTCAGTCTGCGTATCTTGGCACTGGGCACTAGTGGAGATGTGATGTGAAACAGCATGCACAAATCCGAATGGCATATTTGCTTTGATAGTTCAGTAAAAGAAACTAAAAGTATTTATATGAGGCTCCAGAAATTTGATTGTGCCCAGATAATGGACACGTGGGGAGGTGGGAGTGTTGGGGAGCTGGACGCACACTGTGTACACCTGTCAGCAATCAGGCAGCATCAGAGGAGAAAGAAAGCTGACATTTCGGGTCAGGACCCTTCTTCCGAAATGCCAGCTTGCCTGCTCCTCTGGTGCTGCCTGGCCTGCTGTGTTCCTCAGCTCCACACTGTGTTACCTCTGTCTCCAGCATCGGCAGTTCTTACTATCTCTACACCTGTCAGTGACAACACTGTGGTATTCATCGACTGCACAAGTTTGACAGGGGGGTGGCCTGGATGCTACCTGTTGTATGCTGCCGAGCATCAATTGAGGACATTTCAAGTGACAGTAGAGTGCAAACTCTGTCAATCCCTCTGATATGCTTTAGTGTGAAGACCATAACATCATTAAATTTATGAGCTACGGGGAAGTGAGGGTTGCAATAAGAGTGAGAGGCGCCAAATATCTTACACACCAGTTATCTAGTACTGAGCTAAAATGATTCTGAGGACCCCTTATACAGGATACTCAGATTTGTACATGGACAGGGGCTCAGGGAAGACAGGGCCACCATTAACAGCAGTGGGATATGGTTCTATTCTTGCATCTCCACTTATTTGAAATAAGAAGTTTTAAAACCTCTCCTAGTGACTAGTTTATTGAACAGGAGTGGTATTAGCAGTAAACATGTTTGCAACTTTCAACAAGTGTGATTAGGGATATGATGACAGATTATATCTCTGTGAGACATCAATTACTACTTTGGTTAAGTTCCAACATGCCAATTTAAGGTGAGACCACAGTAACTACAAGTAACTAACACAAGCTGAAGTGTTTTCAAGTTCAGCTGACCCACTTGGCTGCATGCAGGTGTTCTAAGGTGTTGTACTGTTGTTCCCTCCAGGGCTGGTTTCAATGCACCTGACTATCACTCAAAAACAACTCAGTGAAGGAAGGAATGATTCAGATTAAAAGTTAAGATTTGGGGAAAGATTGCATTGTAAATTGGTGCTTCAGGGAATTTACATTCCCAACAACTATGAATTTGAATGGCAGCCAGTTCAAACGTTGACCTCCACATGGAGGAATATCTTGAATAAGTTTCTAATGTAGGTCAGAGGAGCTGATGGCCTAGCCTTACTACTGTTGAACTGTTAGTCCAGAGACCTAGATAATATTCTGGGCTCCTGGGTTTGAATCCTGTCATGGCAGATGGTGGAATTTGAATTTAGTACAAATAAAATCTGGAATTAAGAGTCTAATGATCATGAATTGATTGTCAATTGTTGGAAAACCCCATTTGGTTCACTAATGTCCTTTAGGGAAGGAAACTGCCGTCCCTACCCAGTGTGAAATAGGCTGTGTGGTCATTCTGCCTTGTAAATCTGTGTCACGGTGTCTGCCCTGTCATACTTTCCCAGGCAGCAGTTTCAACCTCTTTAGTGAGAACTGTGGCTATCACCCACAGCAAATCCACCTTGAAATATCCCAGAGACACGGTGATTCATTACTTTAAATCCAGGGTGTGTTTTTAAAAGCTTCACTGACAACAAATATTCTGCAAAAGGTGTTCGAATATTACAGCATTGTGTCATGACGTGTAACCTGAGCCTGAGGCATTTGAAGTCAATGGGGTGAAAGTATGTGAACATTGCTTGTTACAACAGCATCAACATGCAGACATAAAGGGAACAAGAGGAAATGCCATGGAATTCAGCATGAGTTTAACAGCAAAGAAATTTATTTGGAAATGTACAAATGGAGGAAAATTGCAAAGTATCCCAAGGTTGTAAAGCAACAATTGTACCCTCCCTCATGTGCATTAAATCCAAAAGCAAAACCACACCCTCACGTCTAAACTTCCAAACGTGGCGACATTATAGAGTCATACAGCATAGAAAAAGCCCCTTCGGCCCACAATGTCTATGCCAACAAACACCATTTACCTACACTGGGTCCTGACCCTTCTATGCCCTGGCATTTTATCCAGATGCTCCTTATATGTTGCAAGAATCATACAGTCAAATAAAGTCATTCCGCACAGAAGTAGATCTTTCGGCCCAACCAGCCCACGTCGAACATAATCCCAAACTAAACTAGCCCCACCTGCCTGCTCCTCCCTCCAAACCTTTCCTATTCATGTACTTATCCAAATGTCTTAAAATGTTGTAACTGTACCCACATCCACCACCTCCTCAGGAAGTTCATTCCACATGTGAATCACCCTCTGTGTAAAAAAAATTGCCCCCATGTTTTTTTGTGAATCTCTCTCCTCTCACCTTAAAAATGCGCCCCCTAGTCTTGAAATCCCCCATCCTAGGAAAAAGACACCAACCATTAACTGTACCTATGCCTGTCATTATTTTATAAACTTCTATAAGGTTTCTAAGAGTAGCTGCCTCCACCACCTTCAGGCAGCACATTCCTTATTTCTACCACCCTCTAGGTGAAAACGTCCTTACACAGCTTACCTCCAAAGCACTAGCTCTTCACCTTAGCTTTATAGCCTCTGTTCTTAGACATGTTTGTCATGGGGAAAAGATTTTCTCCATCTACCGTGTGTATATCTCCTATATTTAATGTACCTCAATCAGATTCCCACCAAACCCACCCTTCACCCTCTTGTGCTCCAAGGAAAACAAGCTCAATCTATTCATCCTCTCCTCATAACTGAGACCTTTCATCCCAGGCACATCCTGTTGGATCACCTCTGCCCTCTTTCCAGTTCAATCATGTCCTTTCCATTGTACTTGTATAATACCACCTAATGGCTTCTTGGTTTGCACAATGCCCAAACATTTCAATGAAAAATGTCACAGAAAATCTGACAATGGCCATGGTGTTTGAGAATTTGCTTATGTTGTGTAATTTGGCTCCAACTCTCATTGAATAAATAATAACATCAGACACAACAGAAACAGAGATTGCTGGATGAACTCAACAGGTCTAGCAGCATCTGTGGAGTGAAAGCAGAAGGTAAAGTTTCAAGTCTAGTGACGCTGCTTCAGAGTTTCTGTTTGTTTTTCAGATATTCAGCACCTGCATTCTTTGTTTTATCATAACTCAGCCAGTTTGTCCAAGAATAAATTGGCCTGGTTAGGCAGTTTAATGAACACATTTTTCAGCTGCGTCTCCCCGAAGACATTTTCGGAAATTAGTGGTGAGTGTGCGCACATGGTGGCCGTGTGTTATACTAATGCTGCTTGTTTACAGGTTGGTTCAGGGATTAGAGAGAGATTAAAGTTTGCCAATCAGATACAAAGTGGCTAAATGGCAGGAGGCAGAGAGTAATAGTGGAGGTAACAGAGTGTGGAGCTGGATGAACACAGCAGGCCAAGCAGCATCTTAGGAGCACAAAAGCAGACATCTCCAGCGAAAACATCAGCTTTTGTGCTCCTGAGATGCTGCTTGGCCTGCTCTGTTCATCAAGCTTCACACTTTGTTATCTCAGATTCTCCAGCATCTGCAGTTCCTATTGTCTCATTTAGAACTTTCCTAAATCCATTTTTCATCCTCTCTCCACAGGAGAAACGCTCAATCCCAGAACCAGGTTTTAACGGTGAGTCTTCCAACAGCTTTATGTGTGCAGTTGTCCTCTGTCTTTACTTGCTGTTACTTTCTACACGTTAGACAAACCACCATTATTCCCTATGAAGCAAAATAATTCAGGGTTTAAAGGATGTGACATTCATAACATGCATAAATATCATAAATAAAATTGATAAATGGGATTCATAATTGGTTGTTTCACAACATCAGAGCCAAGTCATTTGGCCCATCAAGCTAATAATAACTTTTTTAAAAATAGGAGCCCTGTTGTTCTAATTGTCTTGCCCTTTACTTACAAACCCTTCCTCCCTTTAAGTATTTATTTATGGAAAGTTTCCACACCCATCTCTGGCATTGCAATCCATATTGCAACAGTGGAAAAATAGTTCACCTTCTCTCCTCTACTGCCCTTTCACTAATTGCCTTAATTCTCTGTTCTTTAGCTGCTGCGAACACTTCCTCTCAATACACTCTATCAACATCCTTCATATTTAAAATAGAGTTGCAGTAAGATGAAATGTTAATAATGGTTGAACTTTTATTTTCTGCGCTAGCACTTGGAAGAATGCAACGTAGTTTCCATAATGCTCCTATAATTAGGACACAGAATTGGGTAATACTTCCTGAAGCTAGAGTCAGAGACTTGGAGCATTGTATTGATGGAATATTCAAGATTGTGGAAAGAGATAATAGGAACTGCAGATGCTGGAGAATTCGAGGTAATAAGGTGCAGAGCTGGATGAATACAGCAGGCCAAGCAGCATCTTGTGAGCAGGAAAGCTGACGTTTCTGGCCTAGACCCTTGAACAGAAATGGAGGCAGGGAAGGCGGTTCTGAAATAAATAGGGAGAGGGGGGTAGGCGGATCAAAGATGGATAGAGGAGAAGATTGGGGGAGTGGAGACAGACAAGTTAAAGAGACAGGGATGGATCTAGTAAAGGTGAGTGTAGGTGGGGAGGTAGGGAGGGGATAGGTCAGTCTAGGGAGGATGGACAGGTCAAGGGGGCAGGATGAAGTTAGTAGGTAGGAAATGGGGGTGCGGCTTGAGGTGGCAGGAAGGGATAGGTGACAGGAAGAACAGTTTGGGGAGCCGGGGACGAGCTGGGCTGGTTTTGTGATGCAGTGGGGGGGAGGGGAGATTTTGAACTTTGTGAAGTCCACATTGATACCATTGGGCTGCAGGGTTCCCAAGCGAAATATGACCTGCTGTTCCTGCATCCTTTGGGTGGCATTGTTGTGGCCAACTGGAGGAGGCCCATGATGGACGTGTCATCTGAGGAGTGGGAGAGGGAGTTGAAATGGTTCGCGACTTGGAGGTGCAGTTGTTTATTGCGAACCGAGCGTAGGTGTTCTGCAAAGCTGTCCACCTGGTTTCCCTGATGTAGAGGAAGTCACACCGGGTACAGCAGATGCAGTATACCACGTTAGCAGATGTGCAGGTGAACATCTGCTTGATATGGAAAGTCTTCTTGGGGCTTGGGATGGGGGTGAGGGAGGAGGTGTGGGGGCAAGTGTAGCACTTCCTGCAGTTGCAGGGAAAGTGCTGGGTGTGGTGGGGTTGGAGGGGAGTGTGGAGCGGACAAGGGACTCACGGAGAGAGTGGTGCCTCCGGAAGGCACACAAGGGTGGGTAGTGAAAAATGTCTTTGGTGGTGGGGTCGGATTGCAGATGGAGAAAGTGTTGGAGAATGATGTGTTGGATCCGAAGGTTGGTGGAGTGGTATGTGAGGATGAGGGGGATTCTTTCCTACCTACTAACCTCTTCCCACCCCCTTGAACTATCCATCCTCCCTGGACTGACCAATCCCCTCCCTACCTCCCCACCTACACTCACCTTTACTGGCTCCATCCCCGCCTCTTTAACTTGTCTGTCTCCTCTCCACCTATCTTCTCCTCTATCCATCTTCGATCTGCCTCCCCCTCTCTCCCTATTTATTTCAGAACACTCTTCCCCTCCCCCATTTCTGATGAAGGGTCTAGGCCTGAAACGTCAGCCTTCCTGCTCCTAAGATGCTGATGGCCTGCTGTGTTCATCCAGCCCCACACCTTGTCATCCAAGATTGAGGAAACGTCAGTTTATAAAAAGTACACACAGATATTAATAACACTTCCTCAATTAAAGTAGTACTCATATAAATTGATGAGTGACAAAAGCAACTCATAGCCTCAGTAGATCCCTCAGGACACACGTGCAATCCTGAACTGGTGTTGAATTACCTTGTGGTAATATTCACTGCAGTTTGCATTCAAGTATGGAAAATATCATCATTCTCTTGACAAACAGTGTGTGGACGCACTGACATGTACAGGCTAGTCCTGCACAATGTTGTGTTTTGTGCATCAAGGCTTGGTGTTTTTCATTGCTCTAGTGCTTGTCACCATGTCAGACAGCCTGAAAGCGCTTTGTAGCCAATGGGAGTATTTGTGAAATGTGACCAACATTGTAATGTTGAAAATGCAGCGAATGCACAGCAAGCTTCCACAAACAACAACAAGATCATGGGCCGGGGCGGGGGTGGATTTAAAAAAGAACAAAGGAAGCGGATGTTGGAAATCAGTAACAAAAACAGAAATTGCTCGACAAACTCAGCAGGCCTGGCAGCATCTGTGAAAAGAAAGCGGAGTGTTCCATTTCCGGCCCAGTTCTGAAGTAGGGTCACTGGAACCGAAACGTTAATTTCTGCTTGTTCTCCACAGGTGCTGCCAGACCCACTGGGTTTTCTCCCAGCAATTTCTGTTCATGAGGGAACTGCCTGTTTTTTCGTGATGTGGACTGACAGAAATCGAAGATAATTCCCCCCTCTCTTTGCTGAATTGGTGCCATAAGATCATTAGTAGAAGGAAACAGGGTATCTGTTTAGCATGTCATCCAAAGCTCAGTACTACGGGCAATGCAGCCTTCCCGCAGTACTGCAGTAGACTGTCGCCCTTGATTTTTGCACACAAGTTCCAAAGTGGAACTTGAGTCAGGCATTTATCGCTGCCCCTAATCACTTTAGAAGGGCAGTTATTGCCCCTGACATGCCTGTGAAGGGTCTTGGGATGGCTTACTGCATTACAGGCCCTAAATATTTACTAGTGACTGTTTTTGGTATAAACCTAGAGTTATGGAAATGTGCAGCACAGAATCAGACCCTTTGGTCCAGCTCATCTATACTGACCAGATATTCTAAATTTATCCAGCCCCATTTGTCAACATTTGACCCCACATCCCTCTAAACCCTTCTCATTCATGTGCCCATCTAGGTGCCTTTTAAATGTTGTAATTTTATCCACCTCCACCACTTCCTCTGGCAGCTCATTCTATACACGCACCACCCTCTGCATGGAAAAGTTGTCCCTTAGGTCCCTTTTAAATCTTTTCCCTCTCTCTTTAAATCTATGCCCTTCTAGTTTTGAACTCCCCTAAATTGGGGGTAAAGACCTTGGCTATTCACCCTATTAATGATTCAATAAGTTCACCCCTCAGCCTCCAACACCCCAGGGAAAAATGTCCACCTATTCAGCCTCTCCTTATAGCTCCAATCTTTGCAACATTCTTGTAAATCTTTTCTCAATCTTTTTCAAGTTTAACAGCATCTTTCCGTTAGCAGGGAGCCCAGAACTGAAGCTTCATTGGAAAGTCATTGAAATGGGTAGTGCAAGCAGATTGCTAGATACGGCACAAGATATCTTGAAACAGATTGTTAGGCCTCATAACTTTATCTGTTCTGTATTTATGTTCAGCTTCAGGGTGTTTCTCATGAGCTGGTAATCTAATTTGTGAAGACAGAAGTAGCACTAGTTAAATTGAACATTGAAGGACGCTAATATTCATCAAAATATTAAAGCCGTATTTTTTTTACTAAAGAGTACATCTGCCAGTCCCTCATCACCCTTCTCTGCTGTATGTTCAGAGGTGCTCCTGAAGATGAATGCAGTTGGCATTTGTGCCACTGACGTCCATTACTGGCAACAAGGAAAACTAGGAGATGCTGTCATTAGAAAGCCCATGGTCTTGGGACATGAAGGCTCAGGAACTGTGGTTCAAGTGGGATCAGGCGTACAACATCTCAAAGCAGGTCAGTGTCTAAAACTCAGAGAAAGTTAATGAAATGACGGCACAGGGCTGGTATCCAGCCACCCTTTATTTACATATACTTTGTATATGGGCTCTGCCCAGCCAGTTCAGACCCAGTTCTTATGCTGAGAAGACTCTCTGAATCCCCTGTTTATATCTGTCAGCAAGCGCTCCCTGATTGGATGGTTAACACCGCCAATCAAGGAGCTCTTATCAATAAGATCCACCTGTTTCCAATTACTACAATTAAACTTTAAGAAGAATGTTAAATTTTTATTAAACTTTAACTTGAAGCACAAATGGCCATAGTCCTTACCCAGGCTGATCATTTTCCTAATATGTACAGAGGGTACTGTGGAGGGGAGCATCAAAAGAATTTGTTGCTGACTAAAGTACCCTCTCAGGTTGCTGGAAGGTATGTTCGGGTTGATGGATAGTCTCCAGTGGGGAAGATCCAACAAAAGGGGGCACAAATAAATTACCACAAGTCTGTTAAATTCAAGAGGACCCCTGGAAGCTCTTTATCACGTGAGGGCAGTGGGAATCTGGAATTTTGTTGTGTTATGTGAGTGCCAATTGGAGATTGAAGACAGATGGGCAGCTTTTTATTTAGGAAGGCATCCAAGGAAGGCATTCCCCCCCAATGCTTACCCATGCACCAAAGACCTGAGTCAAGAACTGTTCACTACCTCCTTTCTTTCAGGTGACAGAGTTGCCATTGAACCTGCTTACCCATTAGTAAATGATGAATTCTGTAAATCGGGACGCTACAATCTATCTCCAAAAATGTTCTGCTGTGCTACTCCACCCTACGATGGGCACTTGTCCCAATACTATGCCCACAATGCCAACTACTGTTTCAAGTAAGTACTGTGTAGCCCCTGATTTGATGGCGCCTGGTTACCATCACATGTTGGACGGTTTCCTCATCTGGATGTTTTCAAAGAAAAGCCCAGTTTGAGTGCTGCAAACAACTTGTAATTCTCAGCAACTACGAGACAGCAAGGACTGCAGATGCTGGAAGTTAAGAGTCGATAAAATGTGGAGCTGGCAGAGCACGGCAGGTCAGACAGCATCAGTGGAGCAGGACCCTTCAACAGGATTGGAGAGGGGGCAGGGAGCTGGGAAATAAATGGGGGGGGTGGGGTTGTGGGAAGGAAGGTGGGGTAGTGATAGGTGGATGCAGGTAGGGGGTTGGAGTGATTCATTAATGGGAAGGATGGGGCAGATAGGGTGAGAAGGGAGATGGGCTGGTTGTGCCAGTTCGATGAGGCAGTGTTGAGAAGGCGGGCTGGACATAGGATGAGGTTGGGAGGGTGGGGAGATTTTGAACCTGGTTAACTATATGTTGAGGCCATTGGGCTATAAGCTCCGAAGGCAGAATATAAGGTGTTGTGTCTCCAGTTTACTGCAGAAAGTGATACACCTCCCCTCTCACATCCCCTCTCACCTCCATTCAAGGCCTCAAACAATCATTCCAAATCTGACAGAGATTCACCTCTACGTACTTTAACCTGGTCTATTGCATCCATTGCTCCTAATGTGGTCTCCTCTATGTTGGAAAGACCAAGCCCAGACTCAGTGACCAATTCGCAGAGGTTATGCTCTCTGTATGCTCCAATCAACACCACCTTCCAGCTGCCAGACATTTCAACTCCCCTTCCCACTCCCTGGGCGACATGCCCATCCTGGGCCTCCTCCAGTGTCACAATGAGGTGACGCATAAACCAAGGAACAACACCTTATATTCCATCGTGAGAACTTACAGCCCAATGGCCTCAACGTAGAGTTTACCAGCTTCTAAATCTCCCCACCCCAGGCCTTATCCCATGTCCAGCCCTCCCTCTCATCCCCACCTACCTGACTTGACACAACCAGTCCATCTCCCTTATCTGCCCCAACCTTACCATTAACCAATCTCTACAACCCATACCTGAATCCACCTGTCACCAAATCCCCTTCCTACCCCCCGCCCCACCCCGCTCCCTCATTTATTTTTGAGATGCCTTACCCCTCTCAATCCTGATTTAGGGTCCCGACCCAAAACGTTAACTTTCCTGCTCCTCTGATGCTGTGCTCCTCCAGCTCCACATCTTATCGACTTGCAATTCTCTCGAATAAATCAAAACACTGCAGATGATCTGAAAAAGAAACAGACAATGCTGCAGAAACTCAGCAGGCCCAGCAGCATCTACAGAGAGAGAAAAACAGAGGTGTAAAAACAGAAATTGCTGGAAACTCAGTTCTGAGGAAGGGTCACTGGATCCGAAATGTTAACTTTAATTTCTCTCCACAGATGCTGCCAGACCTGCTGAATCTTTTTTCAGCAATTTCTGCTTTTGTTTCTGATTTTCAGCATCCGCACTTCTTTTGTATTTTTTGTTTGGTGAGAAAAACTAGAAGTAATGTTTTGAGTCTAAAATGTCTCTTCAAAATCTGGGACTGGAAATATTAACTCTGTTTCTTTCTCCACAGATGCTGCAACACTTACTGAGTTTCTCCAGAATTCCCTGCTTTTATTCCAGATTTCCAGCATCCACAGTGTGTTGTTTTGGATCTGTCTACTGACACCAATGCACTGCATACAAGAATAAGATGATTATTGAATATTTAAAGAAAAGTGTTACATTTTTACCGTTTATTTACATGACCATCTGTGATAATATTTGCACAATACATTGGCTTATTAAGGTACTCATTAATTTTTTTAACCAAAACATCACCAGTTATTTCCAACAATATTAATGTGATTTTCAGAAAGTAAAGTGGTCCTTTGCTTTACACTTTATTTATGTGACTCAATACACAGTTTCATTGAAATATTATCATGAATTGATATTTGGAAGTATATTTGTGAGATACTGTTGATAATGTGTAGTGTGCTTTGAGTCAGTAAGCACAGTCTTTGCTTTCTTATAAGCTAGTTGGGCGTTTCTATTTCTGATGGACCTCTTCCTGCTCTACTTCATCTCAATCTATCAGAGTATTTCATTCTCCCTTGTATTGGATCAGACAGGGCCCTCCCATAACAATTTAGAAGGTAGCCCAGACACAAATATTTTCTTATTTTTAAAGGTAAATGTGAAGTGCTTGTTCCAGATGTAATGCGACTGGTCAAACTACTTGATGTTAAGCAAAACACGATTTATTTAAACGATATTGTTAAAGTACAAACAAAGAAAGAGGCATTTACAATAACTTAACTCTATTGGAAAACTTAATAGAATCATAGGCACAGTAACTAATACTAATTAACTGTTCCAACATAGTAACATCTCATAAACACACCCTTGGCAAAAAGGAAAATTTAGACACAGATTCGCACGTGCAGTTCTCCAATCCAGGAGGAAAACATCAAGAGAAGATTCAGAGAGAGTAGCAGCCAGAAGACATTCTCTGAAGCTCTAGCTCTGTTGACACCCCAACAGCTTCTGACGTTACTGAAAGAAATAAAACCCAGAAATCTGGATCTACAAGAGCTGGCCATTCCCATTTAGGCTGCGTTTGAAAAAAAAAACACAATACCTCCCGAGAGGTTTATATTACCCCAGATTGCTCGGAACCTCTGCCTTACAACATCTCTTCAAAACAAAAGGACCAAATAACCCCTCATAACCATCTGATGAAGGTTTTTGGCCAAAACGATGACTTTACTGCTCTTCGTATGCTTGTCTGACCTGTTGTGTTTTTCCAGCCTCACGTCTACTGATGCTGGCTTCCAGCATGTGCAGTCATTACTGCCCCCTCTCTCTTTCTCATCATCACACCCTTATGCATCGTTTAGCTTCTCACTAAATACACCTACCCCACTTGCCTTTCTGTAGCAACGTGTTCCACAATGTTATAATATTCTCGGTCTTGCTCTGCTACTAAATAATATTTGCAGAATCTACTAAGAGAAGGAGATTGTTAACTTTATTTAAGAAATATCTTACTATTGTACCTTGATCTTGTCACAAGGCTGCAAGAGGGAGAAAAATCATGTGAGACTATATCACTTCCTATGATGATGTATCGTTAGTGTATCACACAGCCGAGCTAACCCCTTACACTCGTTACAACCAGTCCCTGGATGAGGTTCCCCAGTTTATTACAGCTCTAGCTGGGATACCCCAAATTATCAAGCTCCCAGTGAATTGGTTCTCCTTGTTTGTTCACCTACCCCTCGGATGAAACAATGTTAATTTAGAAATAACCTCTTCCCACATGGTTGCCTTTCAGACAAATAAGTTTATGTTTTAAAATGGAGCCAATTTGATGATAGCTTTATGAGTCCGTACAAATATGGGTTACTGTGCACAAGAAGCAATAATAATTCATCATGCGAACACATAGATTCAAAATGATAGTAAACTCCAAAAACCATTAGAAAAGATAAATGGATCAGTCTCTGAGTTCCTTGAAGAGCAGATGTTTGGTGATACTGCTAGCATGAAGGTAGATAATTCATTTTAAGATGCTTGGCTTTGCAAATCAGCTGAAAGGTATTTGTCCTGCTTTCTTTCAAATTTAGGTTCTCTTACATTTTGGCTTCCATCAAAGAGAGAGAGAAACTTCCTTTCTTTTTACCTACAATGAAAGGATGACATGGGGGCTTTCTCAGCTATGACCATCACATCCCTTCATCCACTGGCGCACACAGATCGGAGTTCAATGGCTTTTATCCCCTAATCTTATGTGGTCCTGAAAGGTGAAAATATAATATGCCTCTTGTAGCCTTTACTCCCATCATGTTCGCAGTCAGAGGTAACTCACAGGGGACTACAGTTCAGTTTGCAGTGCATTTCTCCCTTTAAATCACTCACTTGGAAGCTCCCTTGACACCCTTTGAGTATGACATTCCAGGATTTCCCATGAGGCTGGGAAAGTCCACACAGGTCTTTTCCACAATCATTGAATTATGCTCAAAAACACATTGTAATTGCAAATGCAATAAGTCTGCATGCAATCCAGCTGTATGCACCATTGTCCTGACAATGTGACAGCACAACAGTTGTCGATTTCAAGATTACCTGGTTCAGAGTTAGCTGAGTTTAAGATTAACTTTTATACCCAAATGCCAACAGATTCAAAACTGCCCACTCCTTTCTGCACTCCTTTTTCTCTCTCCCCATTGCAGTATCCTTGCCCCCTCCACATTTCCCATTGCAGCTCTTCATCACCATTACTGCTGGTTTCAGCCTCACTCAGACACCTTCTGGCAGTTGATGTATCAATTAATTTTATTTAGACATGATGTGGCAGTCGCTGGCTAGAACCTATCTCTAATGGTCCTGGAGAAGCTGGTGGTGAGTTGCCTTCATGAATGCTGCAGACCGAGGGTTAGTTGCAACCACAGTGCACTTAGGGAGAGATTTAAAACATCGTGGGCCCAGTGAAGGAACAGCAATATATTTCCCAGGCAGGGTGGTGAGTCATTTGGAGAGGAACTTGCAGAAGGTGATGTTCCCATGTATCCTGCTGCCTTTGTTCATAGATGTCGCAGGTTTGGAAGGGAGTCGGAGGAGTCATATTGTATTACTGGTAGATAGTATACATTGTATCTTGTAATAGTGGTGAAGAGAGACAATGTTGAACGTGGTGGGTGATGGAACAACCGGAGAGGGCAGGGGTGTGTTTTGTCCTCAATGATGTCGGATCCTCTTGGATGTTATTAGAGCTACACTCATCCAGGTAAGTGGAGAGTATTCCATCATATTCCATTTGTATCTTGGAAAAGGTAGACAGCACTGAGGGATCAAGAGGTAAGTCAGCTATTTCACTATGGGTTTGGAGTCACATGTAGTCCAGATTTTCATCTCTGATGGAGTTTGGTTGGATTCGATGGTTTTTTTTAATGATTATCCAGTAGTTTCATGATCACTGTTATTGAGAGTAGCATTGAAATTTCAGATTTATTCAAAAAAATTACTTTAAATTTCCTCAGTGGCTGTGATGGGACTTTAACTATCATTCTCAAACATTACTATAGTCCTCTGAATTACAACTCAATTAGGATTACCATTATAGGATCGGGTCCAATAAGAACGTAAGAACTAAGAACAGCAGTGGGCTATCCGACCCTTCGAGCCTGCCCTGCCATTTAATAAGATCATGGCTGATCTTTTTGAGACTCAGCTCCACTTACCCACCCACTCACCATAACCCTTAACTCCTTTACTGTTCAAAAATTTATCTAGCCTTGCCTTAAAAAACGCAGCAAGGTAGCTTCAACCGCTTCACTGGGCAGGGAATTCCACAATTCACAACCCTTTGGGTGAAGGAGTTCCTCCTGACCTCAGTCCTTCATCTGCTTCCCTTTATTTTGAGGCAATGCCCTCTAGTCCTGGTTTCACCTGCTAGTGGAAACAACCTCCCTACCTCCACTTTATCTACTCCCTTCATAATCTTATACGTTTCTATAAGATCTACCCTCATTCTTCTGAATTCCAATGAGTATAATCCCAGTCTGCTCAGTCTCTCCTCATAATCCAACCCTCTCAACTCTGGAATCAACCAAGTGAATCTCCTCTGCACCCCCTCTAGTGCTAGCATATTTCTTCTGAAGTAAGGAGGCCAAAACTGCACACAGTATTCCAGGTGTGGCCTCACCAGGACCCTATACAGCTGCATCATAGCCTCCCTGTTTTTAAACTCCATTCCTCTAGCAATGGCAGACAGAATTCCATTTGCCTTTTTAATTACCTGCTGCACCTGCAATCTTGCTTTTAGCGATTCTTGCAAAAGGACACCCTAGTCCCTCTGCACAGCAGCGTGCTGCCATTTTTTACCATTTAACACATAGTCCATTTTGCTGTTATTCCTACCAAAATGGATGACCTCACACTTATCAACATGGTACTCCATCTGCCAGACCTTTGCCCACTCACTTAGACTATTTATATCCCTCTGCAGACTTTCAGTGTCTTCTGCACACTTTGTTCTAGCACTCACCTTAGTGTCATCTGCAAATTTTGACACACCACGCTTAGTCCCCAACTCCAAATCATCTATGTAAACTGTAAACAATTGCGGTCAACACTGATCCTGGAGGCACACCACTACCCACTGACCGTCAACCAGAAAAATACCCATTTACACCTACTCTTTGCTTTCTACTGGTCAACCAATTCTCTATCCATGCCAATACATTACCTGTAATACCGTGCAACTTTATCTTATGTGTCAGCCTTTGGTGTGGCACCTTGTCAAATGCTTTCTGGAAATCCAGATACACCACATCCACAGGTTCCCCATTGTCCACCATGCAAGTAATGTCCTCAAAGAATTCCACCAAGTTAGTTAAACATGACCTACCCTTCATGAACCCATGCTGGGTATTTCCAATGGGACAATTTATATCCAGTTGCCCAGTTTAAGAAATGAGAAGAAGCTTGGTCATTTGGCCTCTCAAGCCTCCCCTGCCATTTAGTAAGATCATTGCCGATCTTGTACCTCAACTTCCTGCTGATTGATTGATTTATTGTCACGTGTACCGAAATACAGTGAAAAGCTTTGTTTATGAGCAGTACAGGCAGGTCATAGTAAGCAAGGATGTACAGATCAAAAATACTTAGAGACATATAGGTTATGTTGCACAGGATATGCGTTAGCTGAGATCAACGCTAGCAAGATCAGCCTTATTTGAGGCTAGAGAGTCCATTAACCAGTTTAACAACAGCCAAGAATAAGCTGTTCTTGAACCTGTTGGGATTCTGTACCTTCTGCCTGATGAAAGAGGTTGTACCGGGGTGTGATGGGTCTTTAATGATGTTTGTTGCCTTTCCGTGGCAGCAAGCTGTGTAATGGAGTCCATGGATGGAAGATTGGCTTCCGTGATGGTTTGATTCTCCTTGAAGTCCAACAGCCTTGAATATCCTCAATCACTGAGTGTCCCAGCTGTCTTGGAAATGGAATTCCGAACATCTGAATGAAGATGTTTCTCCCCACCTCAGTCCTAAGCGATGAGCCTCTCGTGCTGTAACTCCAAGAACCTCTACCTCTAGACTCTCACAGTCAGTGCAAGTGGTTAAAGGCGTGGACTCAATTTACCGAAAGAAGGGTGTGGCACATGTGATCCAAGCTGTTCCTTTGTTTCAGGCTTCCCGAGTCTGTGAGCTCTGAAGAAGGTGCTTTCATCGAGCCCCTTTCGGTTGCGATTCATGCTTGTCGTCGAGGCCGAGTGAATCTGGGCAGCAAAATCCTGATCTGCGGAGCAGGTAAGCATGGAGGTAAATGGCTTGAATGTCTTCAGTGACTAGATATCTTTGGGGGGGGGGGGGGTCAATGATTATCGCGCACCCAAGCATTGTTCCTCACAGCGTTGTCGAAATAAAATAACCACACCAAGACTGACACCTACGACCTTGTTTAATCATTCAGGACCCATCGGACTTCTGAATCTGCTGGTTGCCAAGGCGATGGGGGCAGCTCAAGTTGTGGTCTGTGGTAAGACTCAGTTTAATATTTCACATCTTGCTCGATTTTTGCAAGGGAAGGTTCCTGCATCCCCTGGCTTTCTTCAGTCTGAATCTAGGACTGCAGCTTCGTGGCATTTCCCCTGATAATTCCTCTGTAACCCCAAGATGAACATGATGACCAAGCTCTCATTTAGGATTGAGGGAAAGATAGGGCTTATTTACAGTCCAAGGGAGTTGGTGGATAGCAGGTGAAAACAAACTCCAGCTCTCCTCACTTGTTGACTTTTCTGATTTTTACACGAACCTGAATTCTCCCTGTTTTCGTAATTTAAACCCTCGAATGCTGATTTTCTAGGATTGTGAATGACTATATTCCATTGTAGTTTTGCGTGTGTCGGGATGGGCAGGTTTAATTTTTAACTTGTAATTTAACTGTTATTTTATAGTCTTCTATTCTTAACCATTCTTCCATTTGGGAGGCAATCGCCTAGTGGTATTGTTAGTAGACTATTAGTCCAGGGATCTGGGTTCAAATCTTGCCATAATAGATGGTCGAATCTGAATTCAACAAAAGCCAGGAATTGAGAGTCTATTGATGAACATAAAACCTTTGTAGATTGACATAAAAGTACATTTGTTAGGGAAGGAAACTGCCATCCTTACCTGGTTGGGCATGTGTGTGACTCCAGACCGACAGCAATGTGGTTGACTCTTAACCGCCCTCTGGGCAATTAGGGATGGTCAATAAATGTTGGTCCAGCCAGAGATGTTCACATTCTCTGAATGAATTAAAAGAAAAATTGAATGTCACCCTGTTTATAGAGGAGGCCTTATGACACAATGAATAGTGTCCCTATCTCTGAAACAGAAGCACTGAGTTCAAATCCCACTCTAGGACCTGATGGGCAATGAATCAGAGATGGTACGATGCAGAATAAGCGTCATTCTCTCATGCCAATTTCTTTGCTTTCCATCATACCCTTTCACATTATTTCTATCCAAAGCATACCTTGGAAAGTCTGTTCATCATGCAGCCAGACGGGTTGAATGCTAATCTGAAAATGGCCCAGCCTACGCCGCAGGCAGTAGGAGCAGGAGACTCTCCTGACCAACAGAGTAATGGAAAAATGTTGGCACTTTAACCCACCATAGCTCCAGCCTACAGCATACTTGTTGAAAGTGTCTGCCACTCAGCAGCTCAGCCTCCTGAGGGAACTGGTGGATGAGTGGTTGGCACAGTTGCCTGCTCGGCCGGTGTGGATCTGATTGGTCACAACTGCACGAGATCCAGCTTCCATCCCAGCTGAGAGTGGATTCAGGATCTGCCCCCTCACCACGACCTGTGGCGGATGTCATGGTGCTGCGTGTTAGACCTGCTTTCAGGCAGAGAGTGGAACAAAAAGGAACACCTTTCTGCCCAACAAACATCTCTGTTCGACAAATAAAATCTGCATGAAGGGGTCTGTCAGTCAACACATAGCCATTTCTGGATTTTGACTCAAAAAATGTTGAACTATTGTAGCCTTGAACTTTCTGAATGCCTGCCCTGAGCAACGCAAGTAACTGAGACACAAATTAATCACAAGGGGTAGAAGGTCACAGCCATGGCTGTGAGTGAGGTACACCTATAATGTAATGCCTTCAAATCTCCGTGATCCATTACAATATTCATCAGTGCTCTGACTGCATACATCTCTTGCCCCCTACCTCCAACAATAATGACCTGGCCCACAAGTCACAAAGCTTCTGTGTGAGTTTCCCTCATATTCTTTGTTTAACTCACGGTGAAGGATAATGCAGGTGGATGGTATTAGAAGGCTGCTAGAACACAGATAAAGAACACCATCCCTGCCAACATTTTATTTTAATTTTAAATTGCCTTTAAAAATTGTTCTATATCTGAATGCCCCTTTAAGATGTTGCTAAATGTCACTTAGTGTAATTTGTTAATTTTTTTCGCAGTTGCTGGATGGGATATAAAAAGACTTCAAAAGGTTTTGTAGCACAAAGGTAGTGTCCCTACCTCTGAGCCCGGAGGCCCATGTTCAAGTCCCACTTGCTCTAGAGGTGTATAATAACATCTCTGAGCAAGTCAATATGGGGGCAGTAGTTTTTGAAAACCTGTGTACTTTATCTTCGAGTCAGAAGGGTTGGATTAATATCCCATCTGCATCAGAGATATGTCATAGCACATCTGAGTAAGTTGATTAAAACTAGAAAGAGCTGGGCTCTTGAGGTGCAGTGATCTGAGCCATGAGGCAGTGCCCAAGCCCTACCTGTGCCATAAAATCTCTGAGCAGGTTGATTAGAAAACAAAGGGCACAGTGGTAGTATCCTTACTTCTGAGCTAAAGTCCTACCTGCTGCGTAATAACATGTCTAAAACAGATTGATTCAAGTAATTACGAAGAGTATTAGTTATATTCCATATAAATACTGGGCAGACTGAGTTGCACCAACTACTTTTGAAGGGACTGCTTCTTATTGGCTTGGCTGCACCTCTCCTAATTGGGTTTGGGGGTGTGGAGGCAAGACAAGTAAATGGCCTCATTTGTAGGGTCTGACCAAAGTGGAATTTCTGGGGCAGGTTGTTAGATCCAATTGCCTAGCTCTCTTCCATGGGTGGGTCTGAGCCCAGGTCTTCCTGGATAGGAAGCACTTGATTTCCACCAGTACGCTCAAGGTCTTCCATGATCAGCGGGCATCACAGATGCCAGAGCACGTTGTCAGCCAACAAAATGTGTAAATTTGTTAAGATTCCTTTAAAATTTGTTCTTTTGTTGTGGTGCCCCTTCAAAGGCTGGTGCTTTGATTAATTAATTAATTCGATTTATTGGCGTTCTAAAGAATTTAAAGAGACAGTTACTGACACGAGTTGTGAGTTGTGAAGTTAAGAAGTTATGCTCTTATAAGGTTCCTTTCTGTATTATACCCAAACCTGAGTAAAGACTAACTCTGGCCTGCTTCACCAATTGCAGTCAGAAGTTTAACATTCCTCAAGCCTGCTTCATGTCGCAACAGCCAGAAACAAGATGATTTTCTGATGATACATTATAATTGTTTGAATATTTATACTTACAGAAACTACCCTTAGCCCGATAGTGCATGTTCTGTCTTTCTAATGCATTCTCACAATATAAGTCAGCAGTGTGGTGCAATACTCCCTACTTACCTGGATGGGTGCAGCTCCAACAACACTCAAGAAGCTAAACACCGACCAGGACAAAGCTACATGTTTAACAGGCGTCATATTCTTAAACGTTCACTCCTTCCACCTCCAATGCGGAATGGTATCTGCAAGATGCACTGCAGAAATTCACCAAAGATGGCATCTTCCAAATTCATGGCCACTTAGAAGGGCAAGGGTGGCAGATACAGGGGAACATCACCATCTGCACATTCCCCTGCGAGCCATTCATCATCCTGACTTTGAAATGCACCATGTTTCTTCAGTGTCTCTGGGGCAAAATCATTGAATCCCCTCCCTAAGGGCATTGTGGATGTTTCTACAGCACTTGGACTCCAGCAGTTCAAGAAGGCAGCTCACTGCCACCTTCTCAGGGGCAACTAGGGATGGGCAATAAATGCTGGCCCAGATAGTGATGCCTTCATCCCAGATTGATACAAAAATGATTACGATATACACTTGGAAAGCTTTCCTAATTATCCTGATCCACACTATCCCTGGTGTGCGTGAATGGTGGTTGAATTTGTTGAAAGTAATTTTCTTGTTGATGTGTGCTCAGTGCTTCCTTTGGATCTAGATCATTTTACTCTCATTTCCTGTGTCAGACTGACAGACTGTATTGTTTATTGTAATCTGTATATATCCATACTGGTTATACAAAACCAATTGTTGTCCCAGGGTTTTTACCGATACAATGAAGCTGATTAAAAGGGCCATTATCCCCATATTGCCCTTGGTTAGACGAAGCTTTCATCAGATTCTATATGTACCTTCATCTAAAGGGTCAAGTGTAGCAGTGCATGGAAACACAACCAAGATCCCCTCCAAGTCATGCACGATTCTATTTTGGCTATATATTGGACATTCCCTTATTGTCACTAGGCCAAAATCTGTAGTTCCCATCCAGAATGCACCTGCAATGCATCAAGAATGCAACTCACTACTATTTTCGCAAGGGCATAAATTCTGGCCAATAGCCAGTGACAGTCGCATCCCCAAAATAGGAAGAAATAAACTTCCTTCCTATTCCTTTAATAAGTTTATTTCACCATGTTTGCATTTTGCTTAGCTTGTAGGCCTCCCCTTCACTTCAGAGCTCTTTCCTTTAACCTTCAGTTGGCTTTCCGCTTTGTGTAATTTGTTACCTTTCCCCAACTGCTGAGCAGTAAAGTCTCAAGTTGCTTCAAGATAGAAAGATCACACTATTTTTTCGCATTTTGTTTCAGGTGAGATAGAGGAGTCAATAAAAGCAGAAACAGTCAGTGAGAATGGGGAGAGTCAGTGAAAGTGTAGAGCGAATGGAGGGCACCATTGTCACCAGCAAATGCTAAGGCAAGTGGAGAAACCAGTGGGCAAACCTCACTCCGTCTTCCTTAGATAGTAACCTTTGCCAATTTCGATACATATCAGTGATGAAGAATAGCCAGTTTCATTCATTATTGAGCCGGGGCATCTCAAGCTCTTGTGCTGGTGAATTAGAGATGAGTTTGTTTTCTTAGATTTATCAAGTGCACGTCTGGAGAAGGCAAAGGAAGTGGGTGCGGATTTTACCATATTGGTGGCGAAGGAGACACCCAAGGATCTAGCCCAGAAAGTGGAGGAAGCTCTTGGCTGCATGCCAGACACAACAATCGAGTGTACTGGTGCCGAGTTCTGTGTCCATGCTGGTGTGTATGTAAGTACTGTGTTAGAGTAAATCAACATCCTTATAGTATCATCATTGTCACAGAGCCATTCAGCACGGAAACAGACCTTTCAGTCCGAACATTCCATATTGACCGTAAACCCAAATTAAACTAGTCCCACCTTCCTGCTCCTGGCCCATATCCCTCCAAACATTTCCTATTCATGCACTCATGTGAACCAACCTCTGTGCAAAAAAAGGAGCCCCTCATGTCTTTTTAAAATGTCTCTCCTCCCACCTCCAAAGTGCGGCCTCCATTCTCGAAATTGCCAACCCGAGGAAAATGACATCTACCTCTAACCCCATCTTTACCTCACATGATTTTATAAACTTCTATAAGGTCACTTTTCCATCTCCTGCGCTCCAGTGTAAAAAGTCCTAGCCTAAGCAGCATTTCTTTATAACTCAAACCTTCCATACCTGGCAACATCCTGGTATATCTTTTATGAACCCTCTCCACCTCAATAATATTCATCCTATAACAGGGTGACCAGAACTGGACACAGTATTCCAGAAGAGGCCTCACTATTTTCCAATACGGCCTCAGCATGACTTACCAATTCCTAAGGTCTGAGCAATGAAGGCAAACATGCTTAATGCGTTCTGAACAATGCTAGCCATATCTGGACCGTAGCTCAGCCTGAGAAACTGTCTGACCATTTGAAGAAAAAGCCAAATTCAGAAAAAAATAAGTGGAATGAAATAGACAGTGCTGAAAATCTCAGCAGGTCTGGCAGCATCTGTGGAGAGAGAAACAGAGTTTACATTTCGCATCTGATATGACTCTTTTTTGCTCTTCTGCAGTGACACATTTCCTATCTAATTCAACCAATTTATTACACAGAATATAAAGTATGAGAAAGAAACAGGTCATTTGACCTGTTAGACTGTACTGGTCACAAATATCCTCTCTTTCCACCTGCCTTATCTTCAGCTTTTTGTGTGAACACTCTAATCCCGTTTTTTTCAAATTCTCATCTAGTTTTCTTTGGAAAACACTTTGGAAGTTTGCACCGACTCTTGCATGTAATAGTAAGTTCCAAATTCTAACTACTCTCTGCATAAATAAATATCCATTTATCCCCCAATCAGATTTAATTATGGCCACCTTGAATTTTAGCCCCTTAATTCCCTGATATCACAGGGTGCGCGATTGCTAGCTGTGAAATTCTTAAAATTCATTCATGCATCAGAGGCTGGGGACAGCATTTATTGCCCATCCCTAATTGCCCAGAGGGCAGTTAAGAGCCAACCACATTGCTATGTGTCTAGGCTCACATGTAGACCAGACCAGGCAAGTGTGTCAGTTTCCTTCCCCATTAGTGACCCAGATGGGTTTTCCTGATAATTGACAATGGTTTGAATCTTAGAGTCATTATTCCAGATTTTTATTGAATTCAAATTCCACTATCTGCCACAGTGGGATTCGAACCAGGTCCCCCAAGCAATATCTGGGTCTCTGAATTAACAGTCCAGCGACAGTACAGTTAGGCCATCACCTCCTCGAAAATGTAGGAGATGTGTTACCACCAAACATTGGTAAAGTATTAAAAATGTGACTAATATGTTTTCTGGGGCATTTGGGTTGTGCTTATTCATTTTTTTGAGGTGCTTCATTGATCTGCCATTCCATGTCATTGTGAACAGTAGTTTTCACTCCCTCTCAACTCATGTGTGTGATATTTCCCTTAGTCCACTCGGTCTGGTGGGACTCTCCTCCTAGTTGGTCATGGTGAAACTTTGGTGAATGTACCCCTTCTGAATGCAGCCATTCGAGAGGTCGACATCCGGGGAATGTTCAGATACTGCAACACGTAAGTACTAGCACATCCTTGCCTCCAGCAACAAAATAACTTGCTGACCCCTGGCTTTTGACATGATTTGAAGGCGAAGGTTTGAAATTATTTTAGAGTTAGATCTTAGAGCTAAAGTGATCAAAGCAAATGGGGAGAAAGCAGGGACAGGGGACTGAGTTGGATGATCAGACATGATCATATTGAATGGTACAGCAGGCTTAAAGGGCCGGGTGGCCTATTCCTGCTCCTATGTTCTACATTTCTTTGTTACCTGTGACCATGTTCAAACAAAGTCAACACCTTCAAAATTGTTGGAGTCTTAACAGAACAATTGAGAACCAGAGGACAACAGCTTAAGGTGATTGGCAAAACAAAGCGATGGTGTCTCTTGTAGGTACTGAGTGCTTAGTATCTGGAATGCATTGTCTGACAGTGTGGTGGGGCCAGCTTCAATTGTGACTTGCAAGAAGCGATTGGGCAACACGCTGAAAAGAATTAATATTTGCAGGTCCCTGGGGAGAGGGAAGTAAAATGGGACTTGATGAGTTGCCCTTGGAGAGAGTTGGCATTGACATGATGGACCAAAGGTCTCTTTCTGCATTGTATAAAAACCAAAAGAACGGCGGATGCTGTAAGTCAGGAACGAAAGCAGATGTTGCTAGAAAAGCTCAGCAGGTCTGGCAGCATCTGTGAAGGAAAAGAAACAGAGTTAATGTTTCGGGTCCGGTCACCCTTCCTCAGAACATGTGGTAGTGAAAAGTGAACATGTGGTAGCTCACAGACGCTGGGAGATGCTGTGAAATTCAGTGTACCACAACACTGAGAGTGACAAATATCCAGAGTTACCAACTTCAGTGGGCAACGAGGGCTCCTCACAATTTTTTATTTGGAAAGTATATATTATTACAAAAATATCTTTATATAAATGCATAGTCACTAAAGCAGTTCAGTTCTGGACAATAATATATGAAGTAACGAACTAACATTGGAGCTTGACTCTATGCAGCAAACAAACCCAGGGCATTTCTGACTTGTACAAGACTATATTTACATACATTTGAGGCACTGGGATGGTCTGATAACCGAACAGACCTCATTGTACTTTGACAGAAGGTCCTCAGACAGTGATCTTTCCCCATTGTGCCAAGTCGACAGTTGCTCTAAGCTTTAGCACGTCCGTCAGCATGTAGTTCTGGATTTTGGAATGCGCCTGTCTACAACACTTGGCCGAGGTCAACTCCTTGCTCTGGAAGATCAACAAATTTCAGGCAAACCAAAGAGCAGACCTGGGTACAATTGATTTTTGTCTCAGTTTACGTCCTACGGAACAGACTGTACAGTGTGGAGCCCTGCGAAATGGAGCTGCTTGGGTCAAACCTCCACAAGAAACACACGACTCACTTCCATACCACGCGCCCTTTCTCTCTCAACGCGCACATGCACACATACACACGTTGTTATTATGGTATCCCATCTCCTCACAGCTAGTGGCAAGGCAAGGGGGAGGTGATGGCCTCGTGGTATTATCGCTGGATTGTTAATCCGGAGGCCCAGATAATGTTCTGAGGACCCAGGTTCGAATCCTGCCACAGCAGATGGTGGAATTTGAATTCAATAAGTATCTGGAATTAAGAATCTAATGATGACCATGAATCCATTGTTGATTGCTGGAAAATCCCATCTGGTTCACTAATGCCCTACAGGGAAGGAAACTGCCTTCCTTACCTGGTCTGGCCTACATGTGACTCTCGACCCACAGCAATGTGGTTGGCTCTTAACTGCCCTCTGGGCAATGAATGCAGTCTAGCCAGCAATGCCCTCATCCCATGAATGAATGACAATAAAAAAAGTAGACTCCTTGTTACAGCAATTGCAGGTGAAACTCAAAGCTACAGAGTGAGCACAGTAAGTCTGGTATGACTCTTCTTCTGATCAAGATTTTATTATCTGCTTGGATAATTATTGGTTGCCAGTCAAAGATTCTTATTATGTCACTCTCAATATATTTTTCATAACCAGGCAACAAACCTGTTCAAATAACTTTTAGGAATATATGTTAATCTTCAAGACATCATTGACTTTTCTCACTGGTTACTACAAAATTGTCCTGAAGATTCATTTTTAACCTCTCCAGGACAACCCTGGAGGTTTTGGTGACACTACACACAGATCTAATGAGAAATTCCGAGATGGAGCAAAGGGGAAATGTGTTATCACAGGGATGAGTTAATTTAAACATACGACTTTTGCATCTGCATTCATCATGTGTAGAACTCAAATCCTGTTGGATTCATTCTCATATAAGTATGTTCAAGAGATTAAAGACAGCAATTTGGTACTTGTTAGTGTCATAATCCAAAAGACATGCTACCTTCTCAAAAACAATCTTTGAAAATAATTGGCTGCAATTACCTTCTCCTGCACCCTAAACAAATAGGACAGTCCCAACTTTCAAAATATGCATCAGCAAACATTCCAATTCTCCTTGGACTTTGCTCCCCTAATGACAGTGTTAGCACTGTCACTTGCTCCTTTGTTCTAATTTCTATCCAGGTTCTACTGATGGAAGCTCCTCAAAACAAGCTGGCTCTTTGAAAGAAATGTGGGTCTGTAATCTGGTTTCCTGGTTCTGCTCACTGACCATCACACTGGGGCAGACTTTGCTGTCAGTTTAATGGAAATTCAGTCGGTACTAGCCATTCAGTTTCATGGAAGCACTGGTGTTTCTTTTTTGATTAGCAAAGAAAGAGATTGCATTTATTTTGTGCCTGTTACCGCCTTGGGATGACCCAACGCAGTAAGTGACTTGAGAAAAGTGATCACTTGTTCCCTTGTCTTACACTATGATGTTAGACACCAGGCAGCCAATTTACATGTAACAAGCTCTCCCCAATAGCAGGGTGATCGTCAACAGTTAATCTGTTAGAAAAAAAGAGACATGTTGTTGAAGTTGTTTAATGCCAAATGCAAATTCTTCAAAGGGGTAGGTTGGTTAAGCAGCATTTCCCTTTCTCAGAATCTTGATGAGTCTTCCTGGCTGGCTTGAACTTCTCCCATTGCCTTCTTGTCTCATCTTCAGGAATAGATACTACAGTCTTCCCTGTGAGACACTTTGTGCTGTATTCCCTGCTTTCTGCATCCCCTTTCGAATAAAGCAGTTACAGTCTGTAGTTACAGGAGTTATATAATTTCAGTTATGTAGATAGGTTGGTGATGTTTAGTAACAAACAAAAGAACAGAAACAAAGTTGCTGGAAAAGCTCAGCAGGCCTGGCAGCATCTGTAGAGGAGAAAACAGAATTAATATTTCAGGTCCGGTGACCCTTCCTCAGAACTGATGGTGGCTGGGAAAATGCCAGTTTATATGCAGAAAATAGGGAGATGGGTGGGGTAGGGAGTAAACGATAGGATAGAGCCCAAAGAGAGAGGAAGACAGTTGGACAGACAAAGGAGTTACTAACGATCAGGCTGGGAGGGTGAATAGTTGTTACTGGGGACTTCTGGTGACTAACAACAGGGAGTGTGTAATGGCAGGCTATGTGGTAACAAGGCCTGATGTGTGGGGTGGGGGGTGGGACATGGGAGAGTTTAGGCCCTAAAATTATTGAACTCAATATTGAGTCCAGAGGGCTGTAGGATCCCCAAGTGGAAAATGAGGTGTTGTTCCACCAGCTTGCATTGGGTTTCACTGGAGCACTGTAACAAGCGAGAGACAGAGATGTTGGCCAGGGAGCAAAGTGGTGCATTGAAGTGGCAGGCAACAGGTAATTCAGGGCCTTTTTTGCGAGCAGAACGTAGATGTTCTGCGAAGCAGTCGCCAAGTTTACGCTTTGTTTCCCCAATGTAGAGGAGACCACATTGTGAGCAGCGAATGCAATAGACTAGATTCTGGGAAGTGCAGGTGAACTGTTACTTCACCTGGAGGGTATGTTTGGCCCCTTGGATACTGGGGAGGGAGGGGGTAAATGGGCAGGTGTTGAACCTTTGTTGGTTACAGGGGAAGGTGCCAGAGGGCTGTGGCGAGGTGCTGGGGATGAAGGTGGGTTGACCATGGGAAATGCAGGAGAAGGGTAGGGGGATGGGTCTGGGTGGGATGCTCTTTGGACAGTCAGTGTGGAACTGATGAGCCAAATGGCCTGCTTCCAAACTGTAGGGATTCTATGATTGTTTCGCAACAAACAACTGCACCTCCCAGTCGCAAACCATTTCCACTCCCCCTCCCATTCTTTAGATGACATGTCCGTCATGGGCCTCCTGCACTGCCACAATGATGCCACCCGAAGGTTTCAGGAACAGCAACTCATATTCCACCCGGGAACCCTGCAGCCTGATGGTATCAATGTGGACTTCACCAGTTTCAAAATCTCCCCTTCCCCTACTGCATCCCTCAACCAGCCCAGTTCGTCCCCTCCCCCCACTGCACCACACAACCAGCCCAGCTCTTCCCCCCCACCCACTGCATCCCAAAACCAGTCCAACCTGTCTCTGCCTCCCTAACCGGTTCTTCCTCTCACCCATCCCTTCCTCCCACCCCAAGCCGCACCCCCATCTACCTACTAACCTCATCCCACCTCCTTGACCTGTCCGTCTTCCCTGGACTGACCTATCCCCTCCCTACCTCCCCACCTATACTCTCTCCACCTATCTTCTTTACTCTCCATCTTCGGTCCGCCTCCCCCTCTCTCCCTATTTATTCCAGTTCCCTCTCCCCATCCCTCTCTCTGATGAAGGGTCCAGGCCCAAAACGTCAGCTTTTGTGCTCCTGAGATGCTGCTTGGCCTGTTGTGTTCATCCAGCCTCACATTTTATTATCTTGGAATTCTCCAGCATCTGCAGTTCCCATTATCCCTTATCTATGATTGTTTCTGACTGTTTTCCTTCTAGAAGGAAGTGTTGAGAAGAGATCTTGTTTGGTTTGATTTGATTTATTGTTATCATATGTGCCTAAGTTCAATGAAAAGTTTTGTTTTGCAAGCAGTACAGGCAGATCATAGCAAACAAGGGCATACAGATCAGACAGATTGAAGCATATAGCTTGCACCATTCAGGAGGTGCGCAAAGCAAGATCAGGTCAGAGAAGTCCATTCATTAGTCTAATAACAACAGAGAAGAAGCTGTTCTTGAACTTGTTGGTACATGCTCAAGCTTCTGCCTGATGGAAGGCCTTTGATGGGTCTCTGATGATGTTGGCAGCCTTTCCCTGGCAATGGGGGTGTAAATGGAGTCCGTGGATGGAAGGTTGGCTTCCGTGATGGATTGGGCTGTGCACACCACCTTCTGTAGTTTCTTCCAGTCCTGGGCAGAGCAGGTACCACACCAGGCTGTTATACACCCAGACAGTGTGCTTTCAATGGTGCGTCTGCAGAAGTTGGTGAGGGACCTTCAGGGCATGCCGAGTTTACTCAGCCACCTGAGGAAGAGGAGGTGTCGTTGTGCCTGCTTGACTGTTGCATCTATGTGGGAAATCCAGGACAGGCTGTCGATTATCATCACTCCTAGGAACTTGACATTCTCAAACTTCTCACCCTTAGATCCGTTGGTTTAGATGAGGGCATATTCTCCCCCTTTCTTTCTGAAGTGAATGATCAGTTGTTTTGTTTCGCTGACACTGATAGTTACATTCAAAACCTTGAGTGGTGTGAACTGAGAAAGTCGGAAGAAGCTGTTCCTGGATGTTCGAGAAATGAAATTGGGAGGGCACAGATTTTTAAAATTTGTTAGAGAAAAGCATAAGTGAAATGAGGAAAGGCTTTTTTTATGTGTTGAGGTATTAGGATCTGGGATGTGAGAGTGGAGGTGGAGGTAGGTTCAGTCAAGTCATTCAGAGGAGAGTTAGATGACTATTTGAACTATAACGATATGCACAGTTGCAGGGAGAAGGTTGGAGAATGGCACTAAATGAGTTGCTCATCCTAAGAATCAGCAAAAGCATGATGGTCCAAATGGCCTCTTTCCATACTGTGACAATCCTGTGATTTTGAAATGCACCCTTCCTGATTATTTAAGGAATGTGTCTGATTATCATTCACTTACATAATAGAAATAAATTCCATGTGTCCCACTGTTGCTATGTTAGCAATAAATCTCTGACATTCTCCTATACCCATGGTTTCATAACATTGCTTCAAGAATTTATTCTTGGGAAAGTTCCACCCTAATTTACAAAGACTAACTTCACAGGAATGATTTCATAATATTGTTGATGAGTAATCTGACATTTGGAACCTATGTTTGAGTTACCTTTCTATTTGAAGTTTTGGGCGGTTGACTTAATCTCCAATGCAATTGAAATTGCACCGAGACATCAGTGAGCAGGAAGGCCAAAAATGTTTTTGCGTTGTACATGAGGAAGAACAGGTTTGAGAGCACAAATGAAGGATGGAATATTCTAGAAGATTACCCCTGAAGTTGTCCATCACTCCTGTAGAACCTCTGTTATCTGACAATGGACATTTTGGAGAATCACAAGTTTCCCCCATATTCTGTCATTTGCACAAGGCTTCCGGTTTCTAACTGTACCATTCAAGTTTTCTTGCTAAGGGTCAGATGTGGCTTAGTTTGGTAGCTCCCTTATTTCACAGTCCAAAGGATGTGATTCAAATTCCTCTAAATCTACTGTAATACACAAATGCAGGTTCAATGGAGTGTTGGACTGATGGCTACTAAATTTCCATCAATGTTAAACTCAGGCTTTATTAGCCACGTCAGCCTGGTGTGAAAAGTTCTGTGACAGTAATTTGACTAACCAGAGGGCTGGTCTGGTCATTACTTCTAATGGGAGAGCATTTTCACTCAGAATGAATGTAGTTATTTTTAATCAACCTGTTCGGACATGTTATGACATAACACAGATCTGAGGTAAGTGCGACTAGATTCTAGACTTTCTGGCTCAGAGATGGAGACACTTTGGGGCAGCATGGTGCCTCAAAGGTTAGCACTGCTGCCTCACAACACCCGGGCTCGACTCCACCCTCAGGCAACTGTCTGTATGGAGTCGGCACATTCTCCCCGTGCCTGTGTGGGTTTCCTCCGGGTGCTTCAGTTTTCTCCCACAGTCCAAAGATATGCAGGCTAGGGTGGGCTGGCTGTGGTAAATTGCCTGTAGTGTTGAGGATATGCAGGCTAGGTGGCTTAGCCATGGGGAATGCAGAGGCACAGGATGGGGTGGGTCTAGGTGGGATGCTCTTTGGAGGATTGGTGTACACTCAATGGGCCGAATGGCCTGTTTCCACACTGTAGGAATTCCATGATTCTAAGACTGCCACTGTGCTACCAAGACCCTAGAAATGTTATTGTACACTGTTATGTCAGTTGTACTCAGACACATGCACCAAATAACAAGTAGGGCCTTTCTTCATCATATCTCCCTCAAAAGAAAAATGTCCCTCTCGCAATGTCCCTTTTTACAAGTCATTAAGTAACTTTGTCCAATATGGTGTCATTTGATGGTCATTCAGTTCCCCCAAGAACCCCATTTCGTCACGCATGGTAAAATAAGCTGTTAAACAAAGCCTCTCTTTTCTTTAAAAAAAAGGTTAAAATGTAGAAAGTGTCGTGGTTTGAATTTTATGAGGTCAGACGTTATTTGGGGAAAAAGCCTATGTGGCCTCATAGCTTATGCCATCATAGGTGTGGCTTCATAAACAACACAGCATTTCTCCTTCTAGCCTGCGCACATCCTTGTGTGTGTATCATCCTCTATTTTCTGTATCCTATCACATCAACCAGCCATTCTCCATCGACACCATGGTTAGAACTGAGCCACTATGACAAACGGGGAGGCCATTTGGATTTTGAGTGAAAACCAAAAGAACTGCAGATGCTGTGAATCAGGAATGAAAACAAAGTTGCTGGAAAAGCTCAGCAGGTCTGGCAGCATCTGCGGAGGAGAAAACACAGTTAACGTTTTGGGTCCGGTGACCCGGTGAAATGTTCTGAGGAAGGGTCACTGGACCTGAAACGTTAACTGTGTTCGCTCCTCCACAGATGCTGCCAGACCTGCTGAGCTTTTCCAGCAACTTTGTTTTTCATCTTGAGTGATAATGTTGAATCTTCTACATGATATACATCTCTACACACCTTTTCTATCAAAGGGATTCAAAATGATAATCAGGGAGCAGGAGGAAGATGGAAAGTACAGTGGCAGGTGTAAACCATTTATCCCCTGCAGTAGGCTGCGCCATTCAACACAAGCATGACTGATCTCTTATCTCAACACTATCTTTCAATACTGTCCCTCGATTCCCAAATATTTTTTGACATCTGAATACACTGTACGGTCTTTAATAAACTCCAGGACAAGCATTCAGTGTCCTCTGGCATCTTTGAGAGGCTATGGCCCCAGGTCATCAGTCAATGTGGCTGTTTCTACACCGCCTGATCTATATTGTCGTCTTGTCAACAACACCCTCAGTGGATCCTTTGATGATCCACATTTTAAAATCTGGTGCCTTCACCATTGCCTGAAAATTGATGTTTGTAAGTGGAACACAATAAAGGCACAGAGGCCTGATATCCTTTACCAAGGCTGTGTGACATGAGATGATATTAGGCTGGTTTGAGAGGAGAATTGACTGCCTGATGCACTTCAGTCCATCCATCCTGGGTGGAGTTAGAGAGGAGGAATTAACCACCTGGCAACTGTTC
The DNA here is from genome assembly GCF_030684315.1 of Stegostoma tigrinum. Classification (NCBI taxonomy): domain Eukaryota; kingdom Metazoa; phylum Chordata; class Chondrichthyes; order Orectolobiformes; family Stegostomatidae; genus Stegostoma; species Stegostoma tigrinum. The sequence continues at coordinate 18,354,444 of NC_081389.1, read as the reverse complement.
ATGATTTGAAATACATGTGTTGTGTGGCGGCAGGAAAGTTTGTGGATTGTATGACGGAAGAAGCCAAAATAGTTGTGTTTTCATTTTCATAGAAACTTTTCGAGGTATCATAGAGTGATTTCATGAGAAAATTGCTGAAAATTGGTCTCAGCATGTACAGGGCCCAGTAACCGGCAATCTTCCTTGGCTTGTTTGCATTTTGGATAGTGGTCTGGGCCTGGGTGGGATGCTCATCGGAGGGACAGTGTGGACACGATGGACTGAATGGCCTCTTGTCTCACTGGAGGGATTCTGTGGTTCTATGATTTTTGAGGCCATGGAGACTTGAGTGAAGAGGCAATCACAGTGATAACGGCTGGTTCAGGCACGAGGCAGCCATTTTTAATCCTGGTGCCTGAATCATCTCAGGCTCCCGGACCCCGACATGGTGTGAAATGGAAAATTGTTGATTGGACAGGCAATAAGCTCAACATCCAATCTGTGACGCCCAATTGCTTGATAGAGATGGGAACCATCTCCAGACTGCAACACTTGAGGGCAAATTCCGATGGTGACTTCCAAAAGAAGTTGTGCAATAGGGCAGTCTGGAAATTGCAAGATCAGTAAGAATATTTTCTAAGCAACCTGTGAAACAGATGGGACTTGAACCCAGGCCTCCTTGTTTAGAGGTACTGACGCTACCACTGTGCCACAAGTACCCAATGGACATGGTAAATATAAGATATGTTGAATGGCCCTATTTTTGTTCATCAGCCACATCATTGAATGGCTCCCTGCGCAGGCCCTGACAGCTGAGCAGTTAATGTGCATCAGATTGGTTTGGAATTCCTAAGTTCACCCAGAAACCAATGCCTCTAGGAGTTTAATGAGCCATGAATTAGAGTTGAGCTAGCTCCCCTATTCTACGATCCATGCCCCTCCCTTCGAAAATAGCATCAGGTTTCAGAAGCGCCGTAAGACTGACATGTCACTGAGAGGGTTGTTTCCAAAGTGTGCCACACATGAATTAGGATCAGGTATAGGCAGTTCAGGCCCTCGAGCCTATCCCATCATTTGATAACTTCACGGCTGATCTGATGGAAGCCCCAACCCAATTTTCCTACTTGTACTCCTCACTGCTCCAGGATAGATATTGTTAATCTAGAGAGGGTTCAGAGGAGATTTACCAGGATGTTGCCAGAGGAATAGTATAGAAGGTTTGAGTTATAAAGAGAGGCTGGATAGGCTGGGACTTTTTTCACTGGAACGCAGGACTTTGAGAGGTGACCTTATAGACGTTTATAAAATAATGAGGGGTATAGAAAGAGTAAATGGTAGGTATCTATTTTCTAGAATGGTGGACTTCAAGACCTTTTTTAAGGTGAGAGGAGAGACATTTAAAAAGACATGAGGAAAAAAGTTTTCTCACAGAGGGTTGTTCATGTCTGGAATGAACTTCCTGAGAAAGTGGTGGATGTGGACAAAGTTAAAACGTTTAAAAGACACTTAGATGAATACATGAATAGGGAAGGTTTGAAGGGATATGGGCCAAATGCAGGCAAGTGGGGCTGGTTTAGTTCAGGGTTATGTTCAGCATGGACTAGTTAGGCTGAAGGGTCTGTTTCTGCGCTGTTTGACTCTATGACTCTGGTCCTTTTGACTCTCTTGTGAATCAAGGACATGCCTCTCTCAGCCTGAAAAACATTCACTGTCCTGGAAGGAGAGTTGCACAAGCCCAAGGCCTTCTGATAGGTGAAAATTACCTCCTCTGTCTTAAGGTAATCACCAAATTTTAAACAACATCCTTAAATTCTAGTCTCTCTCGTGATGGCAGACATCCTGTCAGGTCTGAGATAACAAAGTGTGGAGCTGGATGAACACAGCAGGCCAAGCAGCATCTCAGGAGCACAAAAGCAGACATTTCAGGCCTAGTCCCTTCATCAGAGAGGGGGATGGGGAGAGGGAACAGGAATAAATAGGGAGAGGGGGGAGATGGACCGAAGATGGAGAGAAAACAAGATAGGTAGAGAGGAGAGTATAGTTGAGGAGGTAGGGAGGGGATAGGTCAGTCCAGGGAAGCTGGACAGGTCAAGGAGGCGGGATGAGGTGGTAAGTAGGAAATGGAGGTGCGGCTTGAGGTGGGAGGAAAGGATGGGTGAGAGGAAGAACAGGTTAGGGAAGGAGAGACAGGCTGGGCTGGTTTTGTGATGCAGTGGGGGGAGGGGAAGAACTGGGCTGGTTCTGAAGTGAGCTGAACCAGCCCAGTTCTTCCCCTCCCCCCGCTGCATCCCAAAACCTGCCCAGCCTGTCTCTGTTTCCCTAACCTGTTGTTCCTCTCACCCATCCCTTCCTCCCACCTCAAGCCGCACCTCCATTTCCTACCTACCACCTCATCCCACCTCCTTGACCTGTCCATCTTCCCTGGACTGACCTATCCCCTCCCTACCTCCTCGCCTATACTCTCCTCTCTACCTATCTTGTTTTCTCTCCATCTTCAGTCCGCCTTCTCCTCTCTCCCTATTTATTCCAGTTCCCTCTCCCCATCCCCCTCTCTGATGAAGGGTCTAGGCCCGAAATGTCAGCTTTTGTGCTCCTGAGATGTTGTTTGGCCTGCTGTGCTCATCCAGCTCCACACTTTGTTATCTTGGATTCCCCAGCATCTACAGTTCCCATTATCCGGTCAGGTCTGCTCAGGATCTTATAAATTCCAATCAGATCACCTCTCAAACTCCAGTGGGAATAGTCTAAGCCCATCCAACCTACTGTCAATGATAACCCACCCTCCTCCTTCCCCAGGAATGAGATCACACCTAACCCTCATTTCACCTCCCCCCACCCCATTGGCGATTGCAAATCAAAGTGTAAGAGTCTGAGAGAACGATGAAGAAACAAGCACACAAACTGTGAAGGACTTAGATTGTGTTTCAAAGAATGTGGGGACACTTTGTATCCTGCACTCTGTGCTGTTACTCTGATGCACTTGTATAGTACAGTCTGCCCATAGGGTACATAAGACAACACTTTTCACTGTAGCTCGGTACACATCACAATAATAAATCAAATCAAACATTCTTGGAATGGGTTGGACAATACTTGTAAATACATGCAAACATTTCGTGTCTAGATGACTCTTCATCAGAGCTCTGATAAAGTAGCATCAAGATTCGAAACATTAGCTTGCTCCGTGGATGTTGCCTGATCCACTGTGATTCACAACATGTTTTGTTCTCAGTACAGATTCCAGGATCTGCAGGCTTTAGCTGTGACTTGTTCAGTTGGGATGCTGTAACAATAAAAGCAGCCTGTTGTCCAGCATTGGTTTCTCTAAACCTCTTCCCTTTATCAATCATGATGAATAAAGTTTAGAGAGACTGGACATAGAGTACGTGGTCAATTTGAGATAAATAACATGTTTTATGTGTACGGTATGAACATTTGAAAACTTGAATTGACATGACTTGTTATTCTCTTTATAAATTGGTTAACTGTTAAAGTGTTGAGTCAGCTCATAAATTTTGATGATGTCGCAGCAATGTCAAGGTCAGACCTTTGAATGGCACCTTCAAAAATGCACCAAGTGCTTCAAGCAAGTCTTCCTTTAAAAAAAAAGCTTTTTTTGTAAATTTCAGTCATTGGCCTCTGGGCTCTTGAATCTTATAAAGAATAAAACCAAATAGAATCATCCCTGTACTGAAAAGAAAATGTGATGGACATCACAGCAAGTTAGGCACCATCCATGGAGAGAGAGCAAGGTAGTGGTTCGAGTCTAGATGCCTCTTCATCAGAGATGAAGCGAAGTATGGAGGGGACAGCATTTATGCAATAGTGGGGCTGAGGGTGGAGTGTTAGGGGAGAAAGGGTATTGATAGGGCAGATTAAGTGATCGGGAGGTGAGAATGGCAGAACAATGGTGTATCCAACTGTCAAACTGGGAAGAACAGACAGTCCCACTGGAGCCAGGGAACAGAGAGAGGACATGGTGACAGAGAATGTAACAAGTAAAGCCAAAAGACAGGGAGGAATGGGTGCTCATTCACAATCTGAAGGTGTTGAACTCCATATGAAGTCCAGATGGTTGTAAAGTCCCTAGCCTGAAGATGAGATGTTGTTCCTCCAGTTTGCGCTATGCTTTGCTGGAACACTACAGCATGCCGAGGACAGACATGCAGCTGTGTGAATAGGATGTTGTGTTAAAATGACTGGCTATGGGAGGGTTGGGGCCATGCTTGTGCATGGACCAGAGGAGTTCCTGTTCTCCTAGCTGCGCTGTTTCTGCTTGTTTCACCTAAATCCAGAGACCCCCACCCCAAGTATTACTGTGCCTGGGAAAATTACACCACGATTTCTGGGTGCTCCAATTTCCTCCCATAGGGCAAGGATGTGCAGCTTAGGTGGATTGGCCAATCTGAATTGGCCCGTACTCCCAGCCTCGGAACTTCCGGCTTCCAACCTTGCAGCCTCAGAAATTCCAGTCTCAGTACAGACCTGACGAGGTGTTCTCTCAGCCTGGTATGATGATCTTCAGGCAGTCTCTCAGCCTGGCATGGCCTCAGTGTGGACTTCTGGTCGCAAGGTGATGCCAGAGTGAATTCCCAGCATCATGAGCCTTGAGGTGAAATGTGGCACTGCCTGAAGTCAATGTCCAGTGCAGACTAGAGGCTAGGTGGTAGTGTGGATTGGGTTGGAAGACCATTGTTCTGAACATGTTTTAGTCCATTTTATCCTAACATCTGCGACAATGGACTTTTTATTTGTCTATTTTTATAAGAATTATAACTGAAGAAGCTGTATCTTGCAACTTTTGTACCAAAGATGAGCCATAAGTGTGATTTGCGCACTTTTCACTGTAGTCATTTGAGTATGTTTCACAATAAAGCTAATTCAGTTCTCGTCTAGTGATCAGGGATGTGCAGTCTAAGTGGATTAGCCCTGGGAAATGCAGAGATAAAAGGGATAGGGTAGGGGATTGGATCTGGGTGGAATACTGCTTATACGGTCAGTATATACTCCATGGGCTGAATGGCCTGCATCCACATAATGTCTGTGCAGAAACCACACTGCACTTTGTGTTGACTAAAGGGACTTCCAGCTCAGAAGGGGGTATCACACGCAAACAGGCAACAGTGAACCCATAGCACATTGTGCACCGTGTCTGACAATCACTTCCAGACAACTCACCTAGACAGAAACTGCAATTGTCAGGAGAGATCAGAGGAGTTGGGACTGTTCTCTTTGGAGAGGAGAAGGCTGAGGGGACATTTGAAAGAGGAGTCTGGATGGAGTGGGCAGGGAGAAACTGTAAGGGGATTGAGAACAAAAGGGAACAGCTTTAAATGGTTTGCCAAAGAAGCAAATGAGGGGTGGGGGAGAAAACATTTTCACACTGTGAATGGTTAGGGTCTGGAAGTGTGAAGGAGCCACATGCAAATGAGGTATTCAGGTTGAATTGGATATTATTTAAATGGGAGCAATCTGCAGGATTATGGGGAAAAGGCCAGAGATTGGCCTGCTATGGTCAACATGCCCAGGCAGCCAATGAGGACACATTGGGCTGAATGGCCTTCTTTTCACTGTAACAATTCTGTGATTCCTTTGTAGAAGCGGTAGCTGTTTCTGCGCTGCTGGCTCAGTCAGGTATTAGCCTCACTGCCATAGGGTACACGTTCTCTATGATAAAATCATATCCGTAGAACTGGAGGAACACAGCAGGAAAGGCAGCATCAGAGGAGCAGGAAAGCTGTCATTTTCTTCAGAAATTTTCTGAAGAAGTGTCCCAACCTGAAATGTCAGCTTTCTTGCTCCTCTGATGCCGCCTGTTCGACTGTGTTCCTCTGGCTCCACACTGGGTTATCTGGGTCAATAATTGGATGGCTGGTGGTGCAGAAGGTGAACTTGTTGAAGGGTTATGAAGTGACAGGAGACTGCAGTATCTTAAACAATTAAAAGAATATTTTTGCAACAAGGGGTCATTAAAAAAAACAGAATTGATTTACAGCCAGGAATTCGCCCAAAGCTCCACTGATATAACTCCTACACAAATTTGGCAGAAATTAGTCATGTATTGCTGAGGTAGAGGAAAAGACAGCATCCAGGAAGTTCTCAAACCTGTGTGATCGATAGGCACTATCTTAGTAACTGACTCATAACTTTAAGATATAGATTTTATTCATTCCGCAGAATTATTAATATGATTTGTTTATATTTATGTATAGCTTGAGCTAAAAGTACTGTTAGTGTTTCTGACAAAACTGCTGAAGGAGGAAGTATTTTTCTTTAATTTGAGTTGTTTCTGGGAGGATATCTGTGTTCAGGGTCTGGAGGTCAGGAGGTGAAGGATGGTGGAATGTGCTTGTAGTTCCTGAGCTGTACTGTTTACAGGGAATATTGAACATGACATCATCATGCACGGCTTTGTCAGCTTTCCCTTTTGTGAGTTCCTTCACTGTTACTTCCTTGTACAATCTTTCATTCAATTGTATGTGCTTGGAGGAGTAATCGAGTGTTCCCAATTACATATTTAACCCTTTTACTGGTATGCCCTGCTCAGCTAAAATCAGATTTTCTTGCCTGTTTGTGAACAGAGTTCTGAATAACAGCTAAGTCTCATGAATACAGCTTCCTTATGACCTCTGCCCTACATCGGCCCACATGCTCCAAATTTTTAACTTTTGTATTGTTATGGTTCACATCCCTCCAAGCCTTAATCCCTCTCTGTCTCGGTAACCTCCTATAGCCCCAAGACAGACCAGGATCTCTTGTTCTCTTACAATTCTGGCCTCTGATGTGTCCTGATATGCTTCACTCTACCACTAGAGGGCTATGCCTTCAGCTACCCAGACCCTCGGTAGGGAGCTCCATCATTAAACCTTTCTGGCTTTCTCTCAATCTCTGTTCCTTCATCTCTCTCTCTCTCTCTCTCTTCCATATCTATCACACCAACTATGTATCTCCCTCTATATATCTGCTTCTCTCTCCTTCCACCTCTAGGCAGGCTGGGACTTCTTTTGCTGGAGCTAGGAAGTTGAGAGTTGACCCTCGGTAGGTTCATAAAATCATGAAGCAGACAGGTAAGCCGAATGGCAGGTGTCTTTTCCCTGGGGTGGGGGACTTCAACACGAGGGGGCATATTTTTAAGGTGAGAGGAGCAAGATTTAAAAAAAGGCATGAAAGGCAATCTTTTTTACACAGAGTGGTTCATGTATGGAGTGAACTTCCAGAGGAAGAGGTGGATGCAGGGACAGCTACAATGTTTAAGAGATATTTAGAAAAGTACATGAACAAGAAATGTTTGGAGGGGTATGAGCCAAGCGCAGACAGGTGGGACTAGTTTAGTTTGGGATTATGTTCAGCATGGACTGGTTGGACTGAAGGGTCTGTTTCTGTGCTGTATGGCTCACTGATTGAAACTCTCTCTCCCTTCAACTCTCTCCTTTGCTGTCTTTTCCCGTCACTCTCTCTCTCTCTCTTGCCTCCATCTCTACCTCTCTCTTTTCCTCCAACTCCCTGTCAGAAGCCCCATCTCTTCCTCCTTCCACCTCTCTCTCCTATGTCCCTCTCCCCCCACCCCATATCTCTGTCCACATCTCTCTCTCTGTCCTCCTCAAAGCTGACCTCTGTGACCAAATACCTCAATGTGGCTCGGTGCCAAATTTTGATCGATGCTGTCCTATGAAGTGCTTTGGAATGTGTTTGTGTTACCAGCTCTGAAGTATTACTCTGAAGTATTATTGAAGTGAATGCGTTAGTTTTTTCATATGTTATTCAGCTAGGTCGATGAAATATGAAGTATTGTCAGGCATTGTATAGTTTTAGCCTCCTTCCTTCAGAAAGGATGGAATTGCATTTCAAAGAAGATCCACTCGACTGATTCTGAGGATGAAGAGGTCATCTTATGAGAAAATGTCAGGCAGGGTGGCCCTATACCCATTGGGGTTGCTCATTGGTGAAGTTTGAGAGGTGATCATATTGAAATTAATCAGATCCTGAGGCAAGCTGATAGGGTGGTGGCTGGGACGATGTTCCCCTTGTGAAGGTGTCTAGAAATACGGGCATGGCTTAAAAAATTATTTAAGTCAGAGATGAGGAGGAAGTATGTCTCTGAGGCTCATTAGTATCTGACATTCCACTAGTGGTGTACTGCAAGGGTCAGTGTTGGTCATTTTTATAAATGAGATGGGTGAGGGCGTAGAAGGATGGTTTAGTAAATTTGCAGACGACACTAAGGTCAGTGGAGTTGTGGATAGTGACGAAGGATGCTGTAAGTTGCAGAGAGACATAGATAAGCTGCAGAGCTGGGCTGAGAGGTGGCAAATGGAGTTTAATGCAGACAAGTGTGAGGTGATGCACTTTGGTAGGAGTAACCGGAAGGCAAAGTACAGGGCTAATGGTAAGATTCTTAGCAGTGTAGATGAGCAGAGAGATCTCGGTGTCCATGTACACAGATCCTTGAAAGTTGTCACCCAGGTTGACAGGGCGGTTAAGAAGGCATACAGTGTTTTAGCTTTTATTAATAGAAGGATCGAGTTCCGGAACCAAGAGGTTATGGTGAAGCTATACAAAACTCTGGTGTGGCCGCGCTTGGAGTATTGTGTACAGTTCTGGTCACCGCATTATAAGAAGGATGTGGAAGCTTTGGAAAGGGTGCAGAGGAGATTTACTAGGATGTTGCCTGGTATGGAGGGAAGGTCTTACGAGGAAAGGCTGAGGGACTTGAGGCTGTTTTCATTAGAGAGAAGAAGGTCGAGAGGAGACTTAATTGAGACATATAAAATAATCAGAGGGTTAGATAGGGTGGATAGGGAGAGTCTTTTTCCTAGGATGGTGACGGCGAGCATGAGGGGGCATAGCTTTAAATTGAGGGTTGAAAGATATAGGACAGATGTCAGAGGTAGTTTCTTTATTCAGAGAGTAGTAAGGGTATGGAACGCTTTGCCTGCAACGGTAGTAGATTCGCCAACTTTAGGTACATTTAAGTCATCATTGGACAAGCATATGGACGTACATGGAATAGTGTAGGTTAGATGGGCTTGAGATCGGTATGACAGGACGGCAGAACATCGAGGGCCGAAGGGCCTGTACTGTGCTGTAATGTTCTATGTTCTCAGACAGCAGTGGAGGCTGGGTCATCGAATATATTCAGAGAATCCCTACAGTGTGGAAGTAGGCAATTCAGCCCACTGAGTCCACACCAGAAGGGCCCTACCCATGCCCTACCCTATCCTACGCTACTCCCATAATCCTGCATTCCCCATGGCTAATCCACCCAACCTACACAACACTGGAGACTATGGACAATTCAGCATGGTCAGTCCACTCTAGCCTGCACACCTTTGGATTGTGGGAGGCAACCAGGCCACCCGGAGGAAGCCCATGCAGACATGGGGAGAATGTGCAAACTCCACGCATACAGCCACCCAGGGGTGGAATTGAACCTGGGTCCCTGGTGCTGTGAGGGCATCAGTGCTAACCACTGAGCCACCATGAGGCTAGTCAAGGCTGTATTAAATACATTTTTTGAGGGTTTTTGGGGTGTGAGGTACCAGACATAAAAATGTAGTTGAGGCCGCAATTAGACCGGCCATGACCTTATGGATTGTCAGAACAGGCCTGAGGGGCTGTATCGACTGCTTTCACTTTGTGGTGTTCCCTTCTGTTTTTTCCAACTCAGGTATCCCATGGCGATTGCTATGTTGGCTTCAAAAAAGGTGGATGTGAAACCTCTGATCACACATCGTTTCCCACTGGACCAGGCCATCGAGGCATTTGAGACCACAAGGAAACGGCTGGGAATTAAAGTGATGTTGAAATGTGACTAAGGGGATGGAGGGAGGTCTCACTGAGAAGGTGTGAGCCTGGGCTGGTTAATCCTAATGGCCTGCAGCAAACACTGGAGCGCAGTGTTTTCTTGGATAATTATGGAGGCTTTCTAATTAAATCAGCATTTTAAAAATATTTCTTTTGGTTAAAGCTGTGTTCTCCACTTTCTCAATCTGGACTCCGTTTAAATGTTTAACTTCGATCATCCCTTGAAACTTAATCTTGGGCTTCAGCGTGTTGAGAACATTTTGTTATGATCAGTAATGATACTTATAAATTAAACGGGCAAGGCTCAGTTCAAAGAAAGAAATTTTCATTTGTGTACTGACTTCTGTGACCTCAGGATGGATCAAAGTGCTGTAAAACTTAATCAATCAAGGACCACAACTTCCCCTCCACAGTGGTCGAAAATGCCCTCGATCACATCTCTTGTGTTTCCTGCAACTCATCCCTCACACCTTGTCCCCGCAATAACAACAAAGACAGAATCCCACTCGTCCTCACGTACCAGCCCACCAACCTCCGAATTTAACGCGTCATCCTCTGCCACTTCCGCCATCTGCAATCCGACCCCACTACCAAAGACATTTTATCCTCCCCACCCTTATGTGCTTTCCGGAGGGACCACTCTCTCCATGACTACCTTGTCTGCTCCACTCTCCTCACCAGCCCCACCTTACCCAACACTTTTCATCGCAACTGCATGAAGTTCTACATCTGCCCCTACACCTCCCTCCTCACCCCTATCCCAGGCGCCAAGAAAACATTCCACTTTAACCGATGTTCACCTGCACATCTGCTAATGTGGTATACTGCATCCGCTGTTCCCAATGTGGCATCCCCTACATCGGGAAAACCAAGCGGAGGCTTGGAGAACCACTTTGTGGAACACCTCCGCTCGATTCATGACAAACTGCACCACCCAGTTGCGAACCACTACAACACCACCTCCCACACCTTGGACAACATGTCCATCTTGGGCCTCCTCCAGTTGGCCACAACAATGCCAGCCAAAGGATACTGGAACAGCACGTCATATTTTGATTGGGAACCCTGCAGCCCAATGGTATAATGTGGACTTCACAAGCTTCAAAATCTCCCCGCCCGACCTCATCCCAAAACCAGCCCAAGTTGTCCCCACCTCCTTGACCTGTCCACCTTTTCTCCCACCTAGCCACTCCTGCCACCTCACTGACCAACCTCCACCCCCACCTCCTACCTACCAGCCTCATCCCAGCCTCCTTCACCTGTCCATCTTCCCTTGACTGATCAGCCCCCATCCTAACTCCCCACCTACACTCACCTTTACTGGCCCCATTCCCACTTCCTTGACCTGTCTGTCTCCTCTCCACCTATTTGCTCCTTTATCCACATTTCATCCTCGTCCCCGCCATCTCTATTTATTTCAGAGTGTCCTTCCCCTCCCCCATTTCTGAAGCAGGGTCCAGACCTGAAATGTCAGCTTTCCTGCTCCTCTGATGCTGTTTGGCCCATTGTGTTCATCCACAGGTTGTGTTATCTCAATCACCTGCCATTTGTGTATTGCCTTCCCCTTTCCAGTGTGACCCAATTACACTGCAAACACAAAGTGATTCAAGCAGAAAGTGTTAAAGCTCCTGAGATAATGGGAACTGCAGATGCTGGAGAATCCAAGACAACAAAATGTGAGGCTGAATGAACACAGCAGGCCAAGCAGCATCTCAGGAGCACAAAAGCTGACATTTCGGGCCTAGACCCTTCATCAGAGACAGTGTTAAAGCTCCTTATGGATTGGCACGGCAAGACATTTGTAGGAATCCCTCTGTTTCCCCCTGCCGCCTCACTCCCCCACCCCCATCCCCGTATCACCAGCACCTCCTGGATCTTCATTCAAACGCAGCTGAAACATCCTGAGATGTTTCTTGAAGAATAAAGAAATAGGTACAACGCAATGAAGTAAATGGAAGGGCACAGAGCATAAATACTAGCATGGGCCAGCTGGGCCAAATGGTCTGTTGATCTGTCGCTTTAAATTTTGTATATTAAAAGACTACTACTCTCTTAGTTTCAAATCCATTGCTTTGTCATTTTGCTTCAATTATGTGGGACGTTAGTTCGACTGTACCTGTAGTGTTGTGTAGAGTTTTGGTCTCCTTACCTCAGGAAAAATAGAGTTCAGCAATTTTAGGTCTTGAGGCACCTTCTCCTATGTCCTTACCCCAAACTCTACACACCAGGCCTTGTTATTACATTGGTCTGTTATTACACACTGTCCATTTTTCACCACTCATAGTCCCCATTAGCAGCTATTCATTCTGCCAGGCTGATCATTATCCACTTCTTTGTCTATCTAGCTGCTCTTCTCTCTCTTTGGGCTCTACCTCCATGTATCATTTACTCCTGACCCCTCCCCCCCACACCATCTTCTGCATAAGAAACATTTTCCTAGCTGTCATCAGCTCTGAAGAAGGGTCACTGGACCCAAAACATTAACTTTGATTTTTCTCCACAGATGATGCCAGAACTGATGAGCTTTGCCAGCAATTTCTCTTTTTGTCTCAGGTTTTGAAACTATTATTGTCACTCAGAGTGTGTAGTGAAGTTTCCCGGGACTTGTTCACAGGGTTGTGGAACTGTGAAGAGTCATTTGGCAAATTGCGTGTATATTCTTTTACTAGTTTTGAAGATTGAGAGATGACCTCATTCATCCTTGCAAAGGTGTAGACTGGGTAAATGTGGGTTAGATGTTTCCCCTTGGCTAGGAAATCTAGAACCAGAGGACACAATTTAATTATAAGAGGAATCCCACATAGGTCCAAGATTGGGAGATTTACTCAGATGTTTATGAACCTTTGAAATCCTCTACCACTGAGGGCTATAGAGGCTCAGTCATTGTGTATGTTTAAGGAACAGATTGACATTTCATGATCAGCTGTGATCTAATTCAATGGTAGATCAGGGCTGAATATCTACTCCTGCTCCTGCAGTTCTCAGGTAGATTTCCATTTGCCAATTGCATAGAGGGTCGTGGATGGGCTGAGTAAACCGCATTGACGTATTCAATCAGCGATGGTGATGTTAAATAATGGGGCTGGCACGACTACATGAATGAATCTGTTGTTTCTATGTTCCGTGATCTCTTGGTAACATTGCAATAATCCTGATTCATTTGATCCCAATTGATTGCAGATTTACTGAAACTGAGGGCAGTGGGAGCAGGAACACAATTTGTCCTAACCTGAATCAATGCTATTTAGCAATTCATCAATGAAATGTTTGCATTGTTAGAAGTATGCAAGCACATTTGAGAGAGATAACAGTTGACAGAAAGCAAACACGAGCACACCCAGAAGTGGTTTCTTAAAATGATGAAAACCCACCTTACCTGCAGCAAATTGCTGTCTGCTGTTCTTATAAAATGTACTGACGGAGGCTAGAACCATGCACTGTGTATAGATTTACTGATAAATCCAATAGCAAATTCAGTCAAGACTCAAAGTGATTGGAATGGTGAATATTTTGCCATCTGGAGCAGCTGAGGCCGGTGGCATAGGTACCTTTAAGGGGAAAGTAGATTAAAAATGTGAGGGCAAAGTTAATATAGGTTACATTGACAGGATTAAGTAGAGAAGCCTTGTGAGATCTTCCCTAGGATGGGGGATTTCCAGACTAGGGGACATATTTGTAAGGTGAGAGGAGAAAGTTTTAAAAAAGACATGAGAAGCAAATGTTTGCACAGAGGGTAGTTTGCATGTGGAATGAACTTGCTGAGGAAGTGGCGATGTGGGTAAAGTTGTGTTTAACAAACACTTATGTAAGTAGATGAATAGGAAAGGTTTTGAGGGACTTGGGCCAGGAGCATGCAGGTCGGACTATTTAGTACGGGATTATGGTTGTCATGGACTGGTTGGATTGAAGGTTCTGTTTATGTGCTGTATGAACCTATGGCTATATTCAGACTAGGTCAAGAGAACGCCTATGATGTATCACCCCTTCCCCATTGACTGATGAATCAGTACTCCTTCATAATAAATTCTTGGAGGAACACTGTGGCAGCTCATCATTGCGATTGGAGGGCATCAGTATTCAATATCAGGCAGTATCGCTACTGATTGCACTGCTGGAATTTGAAAAGACATAGCTGCAAGACTGGGTCTGCAGAAGTCAGCGAGGGAAGCAACAAGAAGGAAAAGCTTACTTGACCTCTTCCTCACTACTCGACTCATAGCACATGTGGCCATGCGTGACAGCATTGGTGGGATGACAACGTTGGCGTCCAATTGTCGCAGGCCCAGGACATAACTTCAGGAGTGCCTCAGGGTAAACTCCTAGGCTCAAACATCTTCAAATAAAAACAGCGGTTTCTCCAAAGAACAGATATTCGCAGATGATTGCACAACATTCCGCACTATTTGTGACTCCTCAGATACTGAAGCAGTCCATATGCAGAAAGACCTGGACAATATCTAGGCTTGGGCTGACAAGTGGCATGCACATTCTTTGCCACACAACTGCCAGAGAATGACCATCTCCGAGACAGAATCTATTCATCATCCCTGGGCGTTCAATGATGTTATCGTCACTCAATCCCAAATTATCAACATGCTGCGGGTTATTGCTGATGAGAAACTGAATTGGGCTAGTCCCATAATTGCTGTGGCTACAACAGCAGGTTGGAGACAAGGATTTCTTCATCTCCTGGCTCCCAAATATCTGCCCATTGGTAACAAGGCACAAAAGTGTAATGGTATGTTCTCTGCTTGTATGGATGAGTGGAGCTCTGACAACCCGTGGGATGCATGACAGCATCCAGACGAAGCATCCTGTTAAATTGCAATAACAAAGTGTGGAGCTAGAGGAACACAGCAGCATCAGGCGAGCAGGAAAGTTGACTTTTCAGATCAGAACCCTTCATTTTCTGAAGAGGTGTCAGAAACGTCACATCAGCTTCCCTGCTCGTCCGATGCTGCCTGGCCTGTTCTGTTTCTCCAGCCCCACGTTGTGTTATCTCTGACTCCAGCATCGGCAATTCTTATTATCTCTGTTAAATTGACACCACATTAATCATCAGCAGTCAGCTCCTCAATCACTGGCAGATGTGTATGCCATTAACAAAATGCACTGCAATAACTCAACCATGGGCGGCACGGTGGCTCAGTGGTTAGCACTGCAGCCTCACAGTGCCAGGGACCCGGGTTCGATTCCAGCTTTGGGTAACTGTCTGTGTGGAGTTTGCACATTCTCCCCGTGTCTGTGGGTTTCCTCCCACAGTCCAAAGATGTGCTGGCTAGGTGGATTGGCCATGCTAAATTGCCCATAGCGTTCAGGTGTGTGTGGGTTATAGGAGGAATGGGTCTGGGTGGGATGCTCTAAAGGGTGGTGTGGACTTGTTGGGCCGAAGGGCCTGTTTCCACACTGTAGGGAATCTAATTTGAAAAATAAAAAACCACAGGCCTTCAAAAGCACCTTCCAGGTCTGTGACTTCAACCACCTAAAACATTAACAGATTGCCAACTGACATGCAGAAATTCTGTCAAGTTTGAAGCAGTTGGATCATTAATTTCCTGTGCCTTGCTTATGTTTTCAAATGGAGCTATATTATCTAATGCTGAAATACGCTGTCTAAATTTTTAAGGAGGCAAATCTATTGCATTAATCTTTTTACATGAGTAGATACTTGGCTTTTTGCTGATCTCAAACTGTGTCCTACTTCTGCACATTTTCTGGATGGGATCTACAGTTTTACATCTGTAACATTCTTCTGTTATCATTGGGCACTGCTTGTTCTTGTCAGGATTTGTTATTCCACAGTATTGACAATAGCCATTAGCTGTACAGTCAGCATTTTGTGCACTAAGGCAGCTGATAAATGGGAATATCATCCCCCAACGAGTTTTCCTCTAAGCCACACGATATTCTGTCTTGGAACGACATCGCTGTTCCTTCAGTATCCATGAGTGGAAAACCTGGGATGTCCATACACAAGAAGGACTATGAGGCCTTAAGAAGGTGCTCACCACTACCTTCTTGATGAGTATTAGGGATAGGGTATAAATGCTGGCCTAGTCAATGCCACCCATATTGTTAGAGTCAGAGTGTCATAGAGCTGTACGGTGTGGAAACATAGCCCAAACTGTCCGTGCCATCCAGATTTTATAAATTAATCTAGTCCCATTTGCCAGCATTTGGCTTATATACCTCTAGACCCCTCCTATTCATGTACCCATCCAGATGCCTTTTAAATATTGCAATTATTCCAGCCTCTGCAACTTCCTCTGGCAGCTTGTTCCATACATGCACCACCTTCGGTGAGAATAAGTTTCCCCTTAGGTCTTCTCTAAATCTTTCCCCTCCCACTTTAAACAGATGCCCTTTAGTTTTGGACTCCCCTACCCTAGGGAAAAGACCTTGAGTATTCACCCTATCCATGCCCCTCATGATTTTATAAATTTCTATAAGGTCACCCCTCAGCCTCTGATGCTCCAGGGAAAATAGCCCCAGCCTATTCAGCCTCTCCCTGTAGCTCAAAGCCTCCAACCCTGGCCACACCTTTTCTGCACCCTTTCAAGTTTCACAACATCCTTCCTAGAGCAGGGAGACCAGAATTCCGAGCAGTATTCCAAAAGTGACCAAACCAATGTCCTTAATGAATGCACTGACCAATAAAGACAAACATACCAAATGCCTTCTTTACAATCCTATCTACCTCCAATTCCACTTTCAAGGAACTATGAGCCTGCATTCCAACGTCTCTTTGTTTAGCAATACACCCCAGAACCTTATCATTAAGTGTTTAAGCCCTGCCCTGATTTGCCTTCCCAAAATGCAGCACCTCACATTTCTCTAAATTCAACTCCATCTGCCACTCTTCGGCCCATTGGCCCATCTGATCACGGTTCCATTGTACTCTGAGATAACCTTCTTCTCTGTCCACTACACCTCCAACTTTGGTGTCATCTGCAAACTTACTAACCATATCTCCTATGTTCACATCCAAATCATTCATATAAACGATGAAAAGCAGTGGACCCAGCACTCATCCTTGTGGCATACCACTGGTCACAGGCCTCCAGTCTAAAAAGCAACCCTCCACCACCACTCTGTGTCTTCTACCTTCAAGCCAGTTCTGTATTCAAATAGTTAGTTCTCCCTGTATTCCATGTGATCTAACCTTGCTAACCAGTCTAGCATGAGGAACATTGTTGAACACCTTACTGAAGTCCATCTAGGCAACATCCACCACTCCACCCACATCAGTCCTCTTTGTTACTTCTTCAAAAAACTCAATCAAGTTAGTGAGACACGGTCCCCCATGCTCAAAGCCATGCTGGCTATCACTAATCAGTCCATTAATATATAAAACTAAATATATTAGAACAGAAATTGCTAGAAAAGCTGTGCAGGGCTGACAGCATCTGTGGAGAGAAATCAGTTAACGTTTCGGGTGCAGTGTCCAGTTCTGAGGAAGGGTCACTGGAGCTGAAACATTAACTCTGATTTCTCTCCACAGATGCTGCCAGACCTGCTGAGTTTTTCCAGCAATTTCTGCTTTTGTTTCTGATTTCCAGCATCTGCAGTTCTTACTTTTTTTCAAAAATCATTCAAAGCTCTTCTCCTCATACTGACAAAGTTCACAACGGTTCCTTCTCTTATTTATTGCTTAATTTGTGCTTAATGGTAATTAAATTGTGCCATTGCACCATGATGTCTCGGCGTTTTAATCCTCCCATGTAATCACTTAGCTCTGTGCTCGGTGTGCTGCTTCAGCTGCTCAGCCTTATGTCCTGTTTATGCATTGTTTAACTCTACAAATCGAAATTTTAATGCACTAGATCAGCGCTGTTTCAGATTCTGGGTTTTACACTTCATAATCACCTCAGGGTCAGCGTGACTGCCCTTTCTCAAAAATGGCCCTGCAAATTGGAAATAACAAGGTGTAGAGCTGGATGAACATAGCAGGCCAAGCAGCATCAGAGGAGCAGGAAAGCTGACGTTTCGGGTCTGAACCCTCCATTTCTGAAGAAGGGCCTAGGCCCGAAACGTCAGCCTTCCTGCTCCTCTGATGCTGCTTGGCCTGCTGTGTTCATCCAGCTCTACACCTTGTTAGATAATAAAATGTGAGGCTGAGGGAACACAGCAGGCCAAGCAGCATCACAGGAGCACAAAAGCTGACGTTTCGGGCCTAGACCCTTCATCAGAGAGGGGGATGGGGAGAGGGAACTGGAATAAATAGGGAGAGAGGGGGAGGCGGACCGAAGATGGAGAGTAAAGAAGATAGGTGGAGAGAGTATAGGTGGGGAGGTAGGGAGGGGATAGGTCAGTCCAGGGAAGACGGACAGGTCAAGGAGGTGGGATGAGGTTAGTAGGTAGATGGGGGTGCGGCTTGGGGTGGGAGGAAGGGATGGGTGAGAGGAAGAACCGTTTAGGGAGGCAGAGACAGGTTGGACTGGTTTTGGGATGCAGTGGGTGGGGGGGAAGAGCTGGGCTGGTTTTGGGATGCAGTGGGGGGAGGGGATGAACTGGGCTGGTTTAGGGATGCAGTAGGGGAAGGGGAGATTTTGAAGCTGGTGAAGTCCACACTGATACCATTAGGCTGCAGGGTTCCCAGGTGGAATATGAGTTGCTGTTCCTGAAACCTTCGGGTGGCATCATTGTGGCAGTCACCGTACACCTTGTTATCTCAGATTCTCCAGCATCGGCAGTTCCCACTATCCCTGCAAATTGGAATGTGTGTTTCCCTGTTTTTCCCTGAAAGTACAATCATTTGCAGGGAACTGACATACACTCTTTGACGTGATGCCACAGTAGTGTCCTTACCTCTGAACCAGGAGGCTTGGCTTTAAGTAACCCCTTCTCCAGAAGCATGTCTGAACAGAGCAATTAGAAAATACCTTCAATATTTGGCACTGTACTTTGACGTACAGGTCAAAACTGCTACTTTTTCCAGTTGTAAGATGAACTCTATCAGATTGGAGTCTTGGGCCATTAATAGCAGAAGGCTACCAAACAAGTACTGATCAGAGATAATGGGAACTGCAGATGCTGGAGAATCCAAGATAACAAAGTGTGGAGCTGGATGAACACAGCAGGCCAAGCAGCATCTCAGGAGCACTGCTTGGCCTGCTGTGTTCATCCAGCTCTGCATTTTGTTACCAAACAAATACTGTTCATTTCAGGAACAAAAACAAAGTTGCTGGAAAAGCTCAGCAGGCTTGGCAGCATCTGTGAAGAAAAAACAGAGCAAACGTTTCTGTTCTGAGGAAGGGCCACCAGACACATAACGTTAGATCTGTTCTTTTTCCTTTACAGATGCTGCCAGACCTGCTGAGCTTTTCCAGCATCTTTGTTGTTGTTCCTGATTTACAGCATTCACAGTTCTTTTACTATTCATTTCAATCCCTCAATCAACAACACAACACATTTGGCAATTCGGTATATTGTGTGTGGATTTCCTCGATAAAAGTGTCACCATTGTTCATTTGTTTATAAACCAAAAACAGAATACCTAACCAATTGGTGCTTACAGATGGTTCTATTCTTACAGTCGTAGATTCATACAGCACATAAACAGAACCTTCAGTCCAACCAGTCTGTGACAACCATAATCCCAAACTAAATAGCCCCACCTGCCTGTTCCTGCCCACATCCCTCAAAACCTTTCCTATTCATCTACTTACACAGGTGTTTGTTAAACCTAATTGTACCCACATCGCCACTTCCTCAGCAAGTTCATTCCACATGCAAACTACCCTCTGTGCAAAATATTTGCTTCTCATGTTTTTTTTAAAACTTTCTCCTCTCATCTTACAAATGTGACCCCTAGTCTGGAAATCCCCCATCCTAGGGAAGATCTCACAAGGCTTCTCTACTTAGTCCTGTCAATGTAACCTATATTAACTTTGCCCTCACATTTTTAATCTACTTTCCCCTTAAAGGTACCTATGCCACCGGCTTCAGCTGCTCCAGATGGCAAAATATTCACCATTCCAATCACTGAGTCTTGACTGAATTTGCTATTGGATTTATCAGTAAATCTATACACAGTGCGTGGTTCTAGCCTCCGTCAGTACATTTTATAAGCAACAGACAGCAATTTGCTGCAGGTAAGGTGGGTTTTCATCATTTTAAGAAACCACTTCTGGGTGTGCTCGTGTTTGCTTTCTGTCAACTGTTATCTCTCTCAAATGTGCTTGCATACTTCTAACAACGCAAACATTTCATTGATGAATTGCTAAACAGCATTGATTCAGGTTAGGACAAATTGTGTTCCTGCTCCCACTGCCCTCAGTTTCAATGAATCTGCAATCAATTGGGATCAAATGAATCAGGATTATTGCAATGTTACCAAGAGATCACGGAACATAGAAACAACAGATTCATTCATGTAGTCGTGCCAGCCCCATTATTTAACATCACCATCGCTGATTGAATACGTCAATGCGGTTTACTCAGCCCATCCACGACTCTCTGTGCAATTGGCAATTGCAAATCTACCTGAGAACTGCAGGAGCAGGAGTAGATATTCAGCCCTGATCTACCATTGAATTAGATCACAGCTGATCATGAAAATCAGTACCTTTTTGTTGTTCGCTGGATGTGGGTATTTATTCCCAACTGCCCTGATGGTAATTGAGAGTTATCCACATTTCTGTGGGTCTGGAGTCACATGCAGACCAGACCAGGCAAGGACAACAGCTCCATCCCCTGAAGGACATTAGGTTCTTCCCAACAAGGAACAACTATTTTGAAGTCATTATTTGCGTCTTCATTCCATTTTAATTAATGTCAAATTCCACCGTTTACCATGTTGGATTTGAACTCGAGTCGAACATTACCTGGGTTTCTGGATTAATAGGCTGGCAATAATACCACTAGACCATCACTGCCCTCGTGTTTGCTCCCGACTTTCTCCTGTAAACCTGATCCCTTCAGCCCTAAGAACTATATCTAACACCTCAGAGTTGTATGCATTGAGTCATACAGCATAACGGAGGCACTTTGGCCCAACAAGTGTGTACTGGCTCTTTTTATACAAAGCCCACTTTCCACCATTTGGCCCAAAGAATGGTCCATTCCAACTGCTTAGCCATATAACGTTTAAAGCTTGTGAAGTTTCCCACCTCTACTGTCCTTTGAGGCATGGCATTCTACAATCCCACCATTCTCTGGTTGGAAAATATTTTTCCCTAATTGCTGCTAAAGCTTCTGCCCTTGTCAATCTATTCTTTAATCATACTCAAAGACTGAGCCTCCGTGGCCCTCCGTGGTAGAGATTTCAAAGGTCTCTCAGTAAAAACAATTTTCCTCAACTTGGACCTTAGTGGGATTACTCTTATAATTAAATTGTGTCGTAGAATCTTATAGTCATACAGCGTAGGAACAGACCTTTCGGTCCAACCAGCCCATGCTGACCATGTGCCCAAATTAAACTAGTGCCACCTGCCTGCACTTGGCCCATATCCCTCCAATTCATGAATTTATTCAAATGTCTTTAAAGTATTATAACTGCACCTGTATCCATCACTTTCTCTGGCAATTCATTCCACGAATGAACCACTTGTTTTGTCGAAAAACGTTGCCCCTCATGTCTGTTTTAAATGTTTCCGCACTCACATGTTACATGTTGGCACTATTGTTTATTTGTTTATAAACCAAAAACAGAATACCTAACCAATTGGTGCTTACAGATGATTCTATTCTTACAGTCATAGAGTCATACAGCACATAAACAGAACCTTCAGTCCAACCAGTCCGTGGACATATGTGTTACATATTGGCACTAATGATATAGCCAGAAATAGGATTGAGGATATAAAAAGTGATTTCAGGAAGTTAGGATGGAAACTGCAAAGCAGGACGAACAGAGTAGTGTTCTCTAGTTTACTACCGGTGCCATAAGATAGCGAGGCGAGGAACAGGGAGCGGGCGCAGCTTAACACGTGGCTACGCAGCTGGTGTAGGAGGGAGGGCTTCAGATATGTAGATAATTGGGATGCCTTCTGGGGAAGGTGGGACCTGTACAAGAAGGATGGGTTGCCTCTGAACTGGAAGGGGACCAATGTCCTGGGTGGAAGGTTTGCTCGAGTAGTTCGAGAGGGCTTAAACTAGTATGGCAGGGGGGTGGGAACCTGAGCTGTATACCGGAGGTGAGAGTTGATGCAGGTGAGGCAGTAGCAAGAGGTAGACCAGCTAGTGGGAAGGATTTTCCTGGGAAGGAACCAAGGGATCGGTTAAAGTGTGTTTGCTTTAACGCAAGGAGTATCAGGAATAAAAGTGATGAACTTAGAGCATGGATCAGTACCTGGTGCTATGATGTTGTGGCCATAACAGAGACATGGGTTTCTCAGGGGCAGGAATGGTTGCTGGATGTTCCAGGGTTTAGAGCATTTAAAAAGAACAGGGAGGGGGGAAAAAGAGGAGGGGGTGTAGCACTACTAATCAGAGAGGGTATCACAGCTACAGAAGCTTCCATTGTCGAGGAAGATCTGCCTACTGAGTCAGTGTGGGTGGAAATTAGGAACAGCAAGGGAGTAGTCACCTCGTTAGGGGTTTACTACAGGCCCCCCAATAGCAGCAGGGAGATTGAAGAAAGCACAGGTCGGCAGATTTTGGAAAAGTGTGGACGTAGTAGGGTTGTTGTAATGGGTGACTTTAACTTTCCTAATATTGATTGGAACCTCCTTCGAGCAGAAGATTTGAATGGAGCTGTTTTTGTAAGGTGTGTTCAGGAGGGTTTCCTAACGCAGTACGTTGACAGGCCGACGAGGGGAGAGGCCATTCTAGACTTGGTGCTCGGAAACGAGGCAGGTATCAGATCTTGTGGTGGGAGAGCATTTTGGTGATAGTGACCATAACTGCCTCACATTCTACATAGCTATGGAGAAGGAGAGGATTAGGCAAAATGGGAGGATATTTAATTGGGGAAGAGGAAACTATGACGCGATTAGACATGAGTTAGGAAGCATGGACTGGGAGCAATTGTTCCATGGTAAGGGCACTATAGACATGTGGAGACTGTTTAAGGAACAGTTGTTGCGAGTGATGAGTAAATATGTCCCTCTGAGACAGGCAAGAAGGGGTAAGATAAAGGAACCTTGGATGACGAGAGCGGTGGAGCTTCTCGTCAAAAGGAAGAAGGTAGCTTACATAAGGTGGAGGAAGCTAGGGTCAAGTTCAGCTAGAGAGGATTACATGCAGGCAAGGAAGGAGCTCAAAAATGGTCTGAGGAGAGCCAGGAGGGAGCACAAGAAAGGCTTGGCAGAAGGAATCAGGGAAAACACAAAGGCATTTTACACTTACGTGAGGAATAAGAGAATGATCAAAGAAAGAGTAGGGCCGATGAGGGAGAGCATAGGGAACTTGTGTGTGGAGTCTGAGGAGGTAGGGGAAGCCCTAAATGAGTTTTTTGCTTCTGTCTTTACGAAAGAAACGAACTTTGTAGTGAATGAAACCTTTGAAGAGCAGGTGTGCATGCTGGAATGGATAGAGATAGAGGAAGCTGATGTGCTGAAAATTTTGTCAAACATTAAGATTGACAAGTCGCCAGGCCCGGACCAGATTTGTCCTCGGCTGCTTTGGGAAGCGAGAAATGCAATTGCTTCGCCACTTGTGAGGATCTTTGCATCCTCGCTCTCCACTGGAGCCGTACCTGAGGACTGGAGCGAGGCAAATGTAATTCCTCTCTTCAAGAAAGGAAATAGGGAAATCCCCAGCAATTACAGACCAGTAAGTCTCACGTCTGTCGACTGCAAGGTGTTAGAAAGGATTCTGAGGGATAGGATTTATGACCATCTGGAAGAGCATGGCTTGATCAAATGCAGTCAACCCGGCTTTGTGAGGGGCAGGTCATGCCTCACAAACCTTATCGAGTTCTTTGAGGATGTGACTAGAAAAGTTGATGAGGGTCGAGCTGTGGATGTGGTGTATATGGACTTCAGTAAGGCATTTGATAAGGTTCCCCATGGTAGGCTCATTCAGAAGGTCAGGAGGAATGGGATACAGGGGAACTTAGCTGTCTGGATACAGAATTGGCTGGTCAACAGAAGGCAGCAAGTGGTAGTAGAAGGAAAATATTCTGCCTGGAAGTCAGCGGTGAGTGGGGTTCCACAGGGCTCTGTCCTTGGGCCTCTACTGTTTGTAATTTTTATTAATGACTTGGATGAGGGGTTTGAAGGATGGGTCAGCAAGTTTGCAGATGACACAAAGGTTGGAGGTGTCATTGACAGTATAGAGGGCTGTTGTAGGCTGCAGCGGGACATTGACAGGATGCAGAGATGGGCTGAGAGGTGGCAGATGGAGTTCAACCTGGATAAATGCAAGGTGATGCATTTTGGAAGATCGAATTTGAAAGCTGAGTACAGGATTAAGGATAGGATTCTTGGCAGTGTGGAGGAACAGAGGGATCTTGGTGTGCAGATACATAGATCCCTTAAAATGGCCACCCAAGTGGACAGGGTTGTTAAGAAAGCATATGGTGTTTTGGCTTTCATTAACAGGGGGATTGAGTTTAAGAGTCGTGAGATCTTGTTGCAGCTCTATAAAACTTTGGTTAGACCGCACTTGGAATACTGCGTCCAGTTCTGGTCGCCTTATTATAGGAAAGATGTGGATGCTTTGGAGAGGGTTCAGAGGAGGTTTACCAGGATGCTGCCTGGACTGGAGGGCTTATCTTATGAAGAGAGGTTGACTGAGCTCGGACTTTTTTCATTGGAGAAAAGGAGGAGGAGAGGATACGTAATTGAGGTATACAAGATAATGAGAGGCATAGATAGAGTTGATAGCCAGAGACTATTTCCCAGGGCAGAAATGGCTAACACGAGGGGTCATAGTTTTAGAGATAATGGGAACTGCAGATGCTGGAGAATCCAAGATAATAAAATGTGATGCTGGATGAACGCAGCAGGACAAGCAGCATCTCAGGAGCACAAAAGCTGACGTTTTGGGCCTAGACCCTTCATCAGAGAGGGGGATGGGGTGAGGGTTCTGGAATAAATAGGGAGAGAGGGGGAGGCGGACCGAAGATGGAGAGAAAAGAAGATAGGTGGAGAGAGTATAGGTGGGGAGGTAGGGAGGGGATAGGTCAGTCCAGGGAAGACGGACAGGTCAAGGAGATGGGATAAGGTTAGTAGGTAGATGGGGGTGCGGCTTGGGGTGGGAGGAAGGGATGGGTGAGAGGAAGAACAGGTTAGGGAGGCAGAGACAGGTTGGACTGGTTTTGGGATGCAGTGGGTGGAGAGGAAGAGCTGGGCTGGTTGTGTGGTGCAGTGGGGGGAGGGGACGAACTGGGCTGGTTTAGGGATGCGGTGGGGGAAGGGGAGATTTTGAAACTGGTGAATTCCACATTGATACAATTAGGCTGCAGGGTACCCAGGCGGAATGAGTTGCTATTCCTGCAACCTTTGGGTGGCACCATTGTGGCACTGCAGGAGGCCCATGATGGACATGTCATCTAAAGAATGGGAGGGGGAGTGGAAATGGTTTGCGACTGGGAGGTGCAGTTGTTTGTTGCGGACTGAGCGGAGGTGTTCTGCAAAGCGGTCCCCAAGCCTCCGCTTAGTTTCCCCAATGTAGAGGACGCCACGCCGGGTACAGTGGATGCAGTATACCACATTGGCAGATGTGCAGGTGAACCTCTGCTTAATGTGGAATGTCATCTTGGGGCCTGGGATAGGGGTGAGGGAGGAGGTGTGGGGGCAAGTGTAGCATTTCCTGCGGTTGCAGGGGAAGGTGCTGGGTGTGGTGGGGTTGGAGGTCAGTGTGGAGCGAACAAGGGAATACTCCCTAACCGGTTCTTCCTCTCACCCATCCCTTCCTCCCACCCCAAGCCACACCCCCATCTACCTACTAACCTCATCCCACCTCCTTGACCTGTCCGTCTTCCCTGGACTGACCTATCCCCTCCCTACCTCCCCACATATACTCTCTCCACCTATCTTCTTTTCTCTCCATCTTCGGTCCGCCTCCCCCTCTCTCCCTATTTATTCCAGAACCCTCACCCCATCCCCCTCTCTGATGAAGGGTCTAGGCCCGAAACGTCAGCTTTTGTGCTCCTGAGATGCTGCTTGGCCTGCTGTGTTCATTCAGCTTCACATTTTATTATCTTGGATTCTCCAGCATCTGCAGTTCTCATTATCTCATCAGCAGACCATTTGGCCCAGCTGGCCCATGCTAGTATTTATGCTCTGTGGCCTTCCATTTACTTCATTGCGTTGTACCTATTTCTTTATTCTTCAAGAAGCATCTCAGGATGTTTCAGCTGCGTTTGAATGAAGATCCAGGAGGTGCTGGTGATACGGGGATGGGGGTGGGGGTGCAAGGCGGCAGGGGGAAACAGAGGGATTCCTACAAATGTCTTGCTGTGCCCATCCATAAGGAGCTTTAACACTGTTTGAACCACTTTGTGTTTGCAGCGTAACTGGGTCACACACACTGGAAAGGGGAAGGCAATACACAAATGGCAGGTCATTCATTAGCTTTACAGCACTTTGATCTATCCTGAGGTCACTGCAGTCGCTATACAGATGCAAATTTCTTCCTTTGAACTGAGCCTTGTCTGTTATTGTACGTGCCCTTATTGGTCATGTCAAAATGTTATCGAGACCCGATGCCATGAGACTTCATGAGGTCAAACCTAATCTTGAGGACTCCCAGGGTAGCTCCCCACTGACTGTATGCCATTGTGCCACCACCTGTGTTGCGCCTGTCTCGCCAGTGGGACAGGACATGCCCAGAAAATGTAATGGTGATATCTGGAACATTGAAGTGCTGTTGCTTGACTATAGTCTGTGGAAGAGCTCTCCTAGTTTTGGCACTAAGTCCCAGATGGACTTTACAGGGTTGACAGGGCTCATTTGCTTTTTCAGTGCTGAGGCGGATGGTGGGTGTTCTTTCTGATTTCATTCCACATTAAGAGATGGATTTGGAGGTGGAGAGAACCTTATCAGAATGGACCTCTTGTAATAACTCAACATTTTTGGTGCACCAAGTGAATTCATATTGAAAGAAAACATATTGCCAGATTTTACTGCTGTTGTTGCTATTGTGACCACCTTTGACCTGGAAACAGTCCATTAGGAAAAAAAAACTCTCTTGGTTATCAAATGTCTAGGGAATCTGTAAATGCTTACACTTTTGAGAATTACTTTTGAGAGTTTCTGTTGGGATCAATTGCAATTTCCCTAACAGTAAGAAATAGTGAGTAGGCGCCCTGGTGACCCTTAGCCTGGAGACAGTACAACTTGAATGAAGTCAACACAGAAGCCGTGTGGTGAGATACAAATCAGAGTCACCACCAGGAGAGCTGGAGAGAGACGGTGACAAGCACACTATCGCAGCTACAAAGAAGCAGCAGCCAGAGACAAGAGGAACGCAGAAGTCATGTGGGAGGAAGCAATCAAAGTTCTCTATGTAAAGGTTAGTTTTCAGTTTCACAGTGCGAAGAAAAATAAGATTCCTGTAGCTGTTGGGCAGTGACCCCAACGTGACTATTGAGGGACCTAGGGTAGACATTGTGAAACTGGAGGAGGCCCAGGATGGACATGTCACCAGGGAGTGGGAAGGGAAGTTAAAATGGTTGCCAACCAGAAGGTGTTGTCACATGTCGCCCACTGAGTGCAGATGCTCTACGAAGCAGTCTCTGAGTCTCCGCTGGATCTTACCGATGTAGAGGAGGTCACATTGGGAGCGGTGGATGCAATAGAACGAGTTGACGGATGTCCATCCTGGGCCTCTTCCAGTGCCACAATGACACCGCCCACAAACTGGAGGAGCAGCACCTCATATTCCACCTCGGGAGCCCACAGCCCGACGCCCTAAACATGGATTTCACCACTTTTAAAATTCCACCCCCTCCCCAACTGGCCTCATCCCATTTCCAACCCTCCCTGACTCCTTGACCTGACACAACCTGTATATCTTCTCTCCCAGCTATCCACCCGTCCTACCTCACTGACCGATCCTCACCACTCAATACCTGCACTCAACTATCACCTTCCCACCTACCTTCCCCAGCCCCACCCCTCCTCTCTCTATTTATTTCTGACTTTCCTTCCCCCGCCCCCATTTCTGAAGGGTCCCGATCTGAAACGTTAACTTTCCTGCTCTTCTGATGCTGCCCGGCCTGCTGTGTCCTTCAGTTCCGCATTGTGTTATCTCTGACTTCAGTACCTGCAGTTCTTGTAACCCCTTTAAACGATGATGTGCTTTTTCTGTGCTTAGAGATTTAAAATGGATGTCTGTGAGCAGCAGCTTCAAAGTTTGCAAGTAAACAGAGAGCATCTGAACCGAAACATTTGCATTGAAAGGCCATACAGTTAGCAGGCCAAACAGCAGTTTTTACCAAGTCAATAAGGTTTTTCAATTTATCAATCAACTTGCACCAAGCATTTAGATACCAAACACCTTCCAAATTTAAATCTGATGGTTTTGACAACATAGGACCAAGCCTACCAGAGCTAGCTGCCATCCCCCAGAGCTAACAGCCCTCAGCTTGAGATGGAAGGAAATCGTTGGCTCTTATAGTTTCCTCTGTGCTTTGGAGAAAGCATCACCTAAATAACAACAGTAGCAATGGCACTAGTTAATATTCCTGACAGAAGGATCAATGGAGAAGGCACAGAACATTCCAGGAGACATAACCTGGCTGTAATTTCAAGAGACTAAATTCTGTTTTCTTTAATCTAAGTGGGATTTCTATTTATTGGAACGGCACACCGTTAGAATCTTGCTTTAATTGGGAATAGTGAATAGTCAAAAGGGATTTATTTAGTTTGATAATAATTTGGCTAATTTGTTCACTGTTGAGTTGGATAAATAAATTGTTACTTGTTGATTTAAAGTAAGTGTCAGGAATTTATTTTATTTAACCGCGAGAAGCGCAGGTTCTACCACTTTTCACCCTCCTTTTATGGGCGAGGCGCTCCTCTTTGGGTGTTTGGGTTTTAGTGCTGAAAGGGGCCCAACCTCCGTTTTATAACAATCGGATGTCATATGACTCTCGGGAGGGACGTTGATGCTTGTGGTTGCACTAGATATATCATTGTTGCATGGAATTGTTAAAGTGAAATGGAGCTTTCAATTTGAAAAATCATTCACCGATTAATTCCTGTTTTGTATTGGTTCTGGTTCTTCTTGAAATACAAGGTTCAACAAGTGAAATCTTGTTTGGAGTTTTCTTATTTGCAAATTGTCTGGTAATTTTTTTAAATGGAGATTGTAACTGGATTGCAAATGAATCAACTGTCCACTTCCTCAACACGCTTATTGAGTCATTTAGTAGAACATAGAACATAGAACAGTACAGCACAGAACAGGCCCTTCAGCCCATGATGTTGTGCCAACCATTGATCCCCATGTATGCACCCCCAAATTTCTGTGACCATATGCATGTCCAGCAGTCTCTTAAATGACCCCAATGACCTTGCTTCCACAACTGCTGCTGGCAACGCATTCCATGCTCTCATAACTCTCTGTGTAAAGAGCGCGCCTCTGACATCCCCTCTATACTTTCCACCAACCAGCTTAAAACTATGACCTCTCGTGCTAGCCATTTCTGCCCTGGGAAATAGTCTCTGGCTGTCAACTCTATCTATGCCTCTCATGTTGTTAATTTTGCCACTGAAGCATGAAAGATAAATTTGTTACGCATTCAACAAAGTGACTTACAGTGACCTTACAGAGATTTATAAAATCATGAGGGGTATAGGTAAGGTGAATAGCAAACCTCTTTTCCCCAGGGTAGGGGAGTTCAAAACTAGAGAGCATAGGTTTAAGATGAGAGGAGAAAGATTTAAAAGGAACCTGAGGGGCAACTTTTTCACACAGAGGGTAGTTTGTATATGGAATAAACTGCCGCAGGAAGTGGTAGATGCAGGTCTGGTGACATTTAAAAGACGTGTAGCAAGTACATAAATAGGAGCAGTTTAGAGAGATAACACGGTGTGGAGCTGGATGAACACAGCAGGCCAAGCAGCATCAGGGGAGCAGAGGGGTAACAGGAGCTGCAGATGCTGGAGAATCTGAGATAACACGGTGTGGAGCTGGATGAACACAGCAGGCCCAGCAGCATCAGGGGAGCAGGAAGGCTGACATTTAGGGTCTCAACCTGAAACATCAACTTTCCTGCTCCTCTGATGCTACTGGGTTCATCCAGCTCCACACCATGTTATTTCAGATTCTCCAGCAACGGCAGTTCCTACTATCTCTGTAACAGTTTAGAGGGATATGGGCCGAACGTAGGCAAACATGACTGATTTAGTTTGGGAAATTTGGTTGGCCTGGACAAGTTGGACTGAAAGGTCTGTATCTGTGCTGTGTGGCACTGTCTTCTAATTAACAAGGGTAAATTGCAATAACCTGACTTCAGCACCTTGTCTATTTTTTATATTATTCAGTGGAAGCAACATCCATATCATAACCAGTAACGCACAGTTCACATGATTTTATATTGTTTACATTTCATTGTCAAAAAGTACAGTTACACACAGCAAACGTTCCTCTACAATCGTCAGTTTCTAAAGATAGTATTAATAAATAATCAACATCCGTTCAATCTAATTAACAAATAAAAAGTACTTCCATTTGGTGCCATGTCTATGGAAAGGTGATTGAGTGATTTCAGTTTTTAAAAAAAACCTCTCCCACAGTGAGACAATGTAAATCACTTTTGGAACGCTTTGCCATGAAAGTGATCCTGGCACATTGAAAACGGTGCCAAGGTCTGCCAGCTCCCTGCTCAGACATGGTGGCAAAAGCTTCTTAAAGGAGAGAGTGGCAAAGGATGTTGGCCTTTTGTGGAAGCGGGCATGCTGAAGGGCAGGGTCAGGTTTGGATGTGTACGAGGCACAATGGGTACTATTGCACCCATTAGCGTTACTCCAGGCCGTTCATTGCCATGCCATAAACATGTGGCCGGGACTGCCCATGGTGTTCAGTAGCCTTTTTAAGGGGTGTTAAACATAGGGCCGATCCTTTTAAAAGGGTATTAACTCAGGAAAAAGGAAAGGTGGCTCTTGGAAGCATGGGGAGAGCACTGAGTTTCTCTGATGCTGCTTTGATGCCATCTTCCTCTTTCTCCCAGAGGATAGAAAGCCCTTCATGTACGAGGTGAAGAAAGGGTGCTGAAACATTCAATAGCCTTAGTTCCAAGGATGACCACATCCTCCCTTTTATTTGGGGGACACAATGCTGTTTGAACTTAACACTTCTCCATTACTGGTTATCTTTAACCACTGCATGGTCAAGTTCCTGTCCAGTTCACAGATGGGGAGCCTGATCATTGCCAACAGGGTACACCCTGGGATGGGTGTTATTTCCATTCACATCAATTGTTGTTTCAAATCAGTGCCTAGTTTTCGAGTCAAATGGCCTTCAGCCCGAGATTTATCCAATCTTGGAACTGGTATCACTCCACACTGGTGTGCCTGTACGAATGGTCATGCTCCAAGCGACAACGAATCTCCATGATTTCACCAGGGTCATCAGGGTAAGAGCATGTTCTCCTGTTGGTTGTCCACACTATCATCACTTGCTGCCTCCACACTCAATTTCCCCTGCCCCACTTCAAATCCCTCTCCTACAAACACATCCCTCACTACATTGCCTCCTCCTCCTTGCTCACGTGCAGCTCTCACTTGCCTGTATCTCCTCGTCTTACACGCTGTGTATCAGCTATCCCACTGTGACATAACTGCTGGATTACTCAGACTGTTTTCACATGCCTCCCTCCACAAAGAAGCCCAGTGCAATATAGCAGGCAGAGCATTTTCAATCCTGCCATAATGGAAGCATAAGAGGCCATTTCAATGCCTGAAAATTGCACCCATGGAATTGCGTTTCCAAGTCAAAGCCCCTACAACAGCTAACGACACCTGCCCTGCCCTTCTTTACTCACTCATTCATTCACAGGATGTGGGGATTGCTGGCTAGACCAACATTTATTGTCCTTCCCTAATTGCCCCAAGTGCAGTTAACAGTCAACAGCATTGCTATGATTCTCGAGCCACATGGAGGCCAAGCCGGGTAAGGATG
The DNA here is from genome assembly GCF_030684315.1 of Stegostoma tigrinum. Lineage (NCBI taxonomy): Eukaryota > Metazoa > Chordata > Chondrichthyes > Orectolobiformes > Stegostomatidae > Stegostoma > Stegostoma tigrinum. The sequence goes on along the minus strand of NC_081389.1, from coordinate 18,322,644 downwards.
GCAGTTTCCTTCCCCAGAGGGCATTAGTGAACGAAATGGGTTTTTCCAACAGCCAACAATGGATTCATGGTCCTCATTAGACTCTTAATTGAACTTTTTATAAAAGTCAAATTCCACCATCTGCCACGGCAGGAGTTGAACCCAGGTCCCCAGACATTACTTGAGTATCTGGAGTAATAATCTAAGTGATAGCACCATTAGACCATCGGCTTCTCACTCCCATTTTCTTACAATGTTACGTCTTAACCTCAGAAGGATATATCGACATTCAGCTATCAAATCCTTCAACTTCCTTCACTTAGCAATGTCTGACTATCCCTACAAGGATTTATCAAGATACTGATACCCCCATGTAACTTCTGAGAGTCTGAATAGCAAGTGAAGACAACAATCACTGAAGAAAATCCTACTTGAACCATTAGTCCCTTTGCTTCCAAAGTACCACGTACAAACCACAAGCCCATTGACAACCTAGCCAAGCTCTTCCAACCATACCACTTCCCCAAGGGTATCTCGAGCAAAACATTTGAAAACTACAAAAAACATTTTTAAAATGGCCTTGCAACCGAGGAGAATGTAGCTTTCACTAGAATTTAGTGTTCTACTGGTCCTCCAATCCCAGCAGGAATAAACATTAACAATTGCACCATCTAGTGGTGGGCAGCATGTGATCACATTCAACATCATCGAAGCAATTTGAAGGTTTCGATTTCGGATTGCTTTTAAACCAGGCGAAGAAAAAAGTGTACAATTGAGATCTGAGAATGTGGAAAATTCGATACACATAGAGTAAATGTCCTGTGATAATATTTTTCAAGGATAAACTATTATCTTTTCTGCTCATCTTTTCCTTTGGTCAGAAGTTCTCGTAATGATGCATGAAGTGAGCTTGGTCTCTCTTGTTGATTTGTTGACAAGCTTTCTCCACATTTTTGGTCAGTCCTGGTGGTCCACAGCTGAAAACTCCAATTTTTCCCACCTTTGAATTAAAAGTGTAAACAAATTTAGCTTTGGGGGGTCAAAGACCCGGTCCAATCCAACATCATACCATCCCTCTGCCCCATGTGACTGAGAGACTAGTTTCTAAGAGTCGAAAAGATTTCAAACCTCTGCAGTCACAAAACTCAGTGTCCACCTTTAGTAACTTTCTCCAGGTCTGCTTGTTTACCAATATCTAGGCTTGATCAATCAAGCACGGTGAACAATGATCTCTTAAGGCACTTGCATAATTCATTGCAGAATCATTGAGCACCAACAACCTTGCAATCTGTGTGTACATGTAACAGTTTGGAAGGTGATGGTCCTGGCGAGAGTTCAGGGGGCTGGGTGGGGGTTAGGGGGAGCTTGTAAGCTATAAAGTTTTCCACCTTACTCTAAGGCGTTACATGACAGCTACAAACATCCAGGCCTCATTGCGAGTTCTCAGTTGGAAGCATGTCTCCTTTAAATCAGAAATTTATGGGTTCAAGTCCCAATTAAGAGACTGGAGCACAATTATCAGCTACTGGTATGGAAGGAGGACTGCGCTGAGGGAGTGCCACACTGTTGGAGGATCAGTGCTAAAGGAGTGCTGCACTGTTGGAGGATCAGTGCTAAGGGAGTGCTGCACTGTCGGACGGTCAGTACTGAGGGAGTGTCGCACTGTTGGAGGGTCAGTACTGAGGAAGTGCCACACTGTCAGAGGGTCAGTACTGAGGCAGTGTTGCACTGTCCAAGGGTCAGTCCTGAGGGAGCGCCGCACTGTCCGAGGGTCAGTCCTGAGGGAGTGCCGCACTGTCGGACGGTCAGTGCTGAGGGAGCACCGCACTGTCGGACGGTCAGTGCTGAGGGAGTGCCACACTGTCAGAGGGTCAGTGCTGAGGGAGTGCCGCACTGTCGGACGGTCAGTGCTGAGGGAGCACCGCACTGTCGGACGGTCAGTGCTGAGGGAGTGCCACACTGTCAGAGGGTCAGTACCGAGGGAGGGCCGCACTGTCGGAGGGTCAGTGCTGAGGGAGCACCGCACTGTCGGAGGGTGAGTCCTGAGGGAGTGGGCACTGTCAGAGGGTGAGTCCTGAGGGAGCGCCTGACTGTTAAAAACTGAATTGATAGTAACTGACAGGAATGAATTATCTTCTCTTCATGAGATGCAACTGTAACTTGTAAAGGCTCCAAACAGATTAAATAAAGAGAAACTGTTTCCAATAGCTGAACAGTTGATGGCCAGAAATTTAAGTCGTTTTGCAGACGAGCCAAAGTTAACATGAGGCAAAATATTTTTACTCAGTTATAAGACTTGGAATGCATCAACTGATACAGTTGATTTAGATTCTATTGTAGCCTTCAAAAGAGATTTGGTTAAATACACTACTTAAAGGATGAAAATTTCTGGGTTGTAGAGAAAAGGCAGAGGAGAAGGTCTAACTGAATTTCCCTTTGCAAGAGTACAGTGCAGGTCTGATGAGCTGAATGGCCTCATTTTATGCTGCATGTTTTAAGATTCTATTCTGTCCATTTCCTCATCCTTTTATTCATTGCAAGTATACAAGCCCTATTGAAAAGGATTAATGAAAAGAGTTCAAAACTCTTAATTCCCTAACCTGAATGAGATGAAAAGAACACTTGATCCTGTGTTTTGCAGTTATAGAATCACTACAATGTGGAAACAGGTAATTCAGCCCATTGAGTCCACACCAATCCTCTGAAGAATGTCCCACCCAGACCCAATCCCTGTAACCCTACATTTCCAATGTCTAACCCAGCTAACCTGCACATCCCTGAACACTGTGGGCAATATGCAATGGCCAATCCACCCAACCCACACATCTTTGGACTGTGGGAGGAAACCAGAGCACCCAGAGGGAACCCAGGCAGAGAACATGCAAACTCCACACAGACAGTTGCCTGAGGGTGGAATTGAACCCAGGTTCCTGGTGCTATGAGGCAGCAGTGCTAACCACTGAGCCACTGTACTGCCCCTTAGATAAGGTGCTACTGTTGTAACACAAAAGCAGATGCTGAACTCACCTCTGGGTGAACTTCCTGCAGTGAGTTGAAGAACGGAACAAATTGGGGTCTTCCAAAGTGAGTGATAGAACGAAGTCCTGTGAATAAGCTTCGGTTCGACACTTTCTGAAAGTGGCGCTCACAGATATACTAAGGGAGATAGAAACGTCAGATATCCATTAATGACATAATGCCTGAAAACCAATAAAATCTCGGGATTGAAAGTGGGAACTTTGCCATGTTTAATTTAGGTAACTATTTTATGGCTATGATTAGTGAAGAAAACTAGTCACAGTTAACCATCAAGTTAACTACCCTCTGTAAGATACTGTGAACATCTTATTGACCTGTACAGTTTGAGCCTTGCAACAGCTGGAATTAATGCTTGACGTTAAATAATAGGGAATTTAAAATGGTCACTAGTGATTAATTAGTCATTTTTTAATATTTAATATTGTGGCGCCGTGGCAGTGTCTCCACCTCTGAATCAGAAGATCTGGGTTCAAGTTGTTCCTATCCAGAAGTGTGTCATAGCATCCTTGAACAGATTGATTAGCAAATGTCTTCGTCAATATTTCACTCCTTCCAGTTTCACAGATTTGTCACCTCAATGCGGTCTGATGTTGCAGGCACTTCCAAGAGTGCTACAACTGGCAAACTGATCTGACAACTGGGCTATGACTCTGTCATGGGTTGGTCCAAATTCAGCAGGTATACCGTAGCCTAGAACTAAGTTGTGTTTGGCTGATGTTCATTTGCCTAGTGTTTCAAGGCACATACAAAAAACAAAGAAAATTACAGTACAAGAACAGGCCCTTCAGCCTCCAAGCCTGCACCAGCAAGCTGCCTGCCACAACTAAAAACCCCTGCCCTGAGGGACTGTATCCCTCTATTCCCATCCTATTCATGTATTTGTCAAAACACCCTTTAAAAGTCACTATAGTATCTGCTTCCACTACCTCCCCTGGCAGTGAGTTCCAGGCACCTCTGTGCAAGAAACTTTCCTCCTACATCCCCTTTAAACCTTGTCCCTCGCATCTTAAACCCATGGCCCCTGGTAACTGACTCTTCCTCCCTGGGAAAAAGCTTCTGACTGTTCACTCTGTCCATGCCCTTCATAATCTTGTACACCTCTATCAGGTTGCTCCCTCAAACTCCATCACTCCAGTGAGAACAACCCAAGTTTCTCCAACCTCTCCTCATAGCTAATGCCATCCATCCCAGGCAACATCCTGGTAAATCTTTTCTGCACCCTCTCCGAAGCCAACACATCCTACTGGCAGTGTGGTGACCAATATGCTATCTGACCATGGCCAAAGGGAACGTCACCATGGTCCTACCAGATCACAGATCTACTCTCTATTAGAGAGAGATGACTGGTTTAACCTGAGGATCACCATGGCTCAGGAGAGGGGAAGAGGTTGAGAAGGAGAGTCCTTCATGGTAACCCCAGGAAGCGAGGGAATTGCCCTCATATGGCTTCCTTTATTCTGCATTAAAAGCCAGCTGTCCAGCCAACCGAGCTGAACCCCTTGGGCGAGAAAGGAATACCATGCAAATAATTTAAAGATTTTCTAGCACCTTGGTGCTTGGCAACTGTTGTGTTGCTGTACACAACTCTCAACGGGATGCGAAGCCACAGTTACTTACCAACATAGTGGTTCTGAGATCAAATTTTTCAGCTAGTTGGGTAATGTAGATATGGACAGAAACCAGATCATTTTTATCGCTCTCCTCGACTTCGCGAATTATATCTGCCATCCATTCGAACTGCCGCTGAGTCCGAGTCACCCAGATAAAATAGACCTAGTGGAGAAAGGGTGAATACACCTCAGTATGTGGAAGGTGGAGGTCGATTTGACGCCAGAAGTGAGAGATTCTAGAGGCAGGAGGAACTGGATAAGTTGTTCTCCTTGGAGTAGAGGAAGTCAGAGAGATGTAGTATGGGTGAAAAATAATGAAATATTTCAATAAATAACTAAGAATCATAGAGAGGTTACAGAACAGAAGGAGGCCACTTGGCCCATCATATCTGTGCTGGCTATTAGAAGGAGCAATTTGTCAAGAGCTACCCATCCCCCAGCTCCTCCAGAGACATTGTGTTTTCTTCTTTTTGATAATAATACAATCTCTTTTGAAAGCCTTAATTAGGCCCCGGCACAGTTTCTGGCTGCACACCCTTCATTCTAACGCTTAGCTGCTTGAAAAAAAGGTGTTTCGCATATTACTTCTACTTCTTTAACCACAGTGTTATTCCTTTTAACCTGTACCCTCTGGTTCCTAATAAAAACCGAAAGAACTGTGGATGCCGTAAATCATGAACAAAAACAAAAATTGCTGGACAAGCTCAGAAGGTCTGGCAGCACCTGTGAAGGGAAAAACAAGAGTTAATGTTTTGGATCCGGTGACCTTTCCTCAGAATGGAACCGAAACGTTAACTCTGCTTTTTCCTGCACAGATGCTGCCAGACGTGCTGAGCTTTTCGAGCAACCGTGTTTTAGCTCTCTGGTTCCCAATCCTTTCACAAGAAAGAATATTTTCTCTCTATCTACGCTGTCTGGATCAGTCATGGTTTTGAAAACTTTGGTCAGATCACTGCAAGGCATTCTATTCTCTAAGATGATTCAGAATTAATGAAAACGAACGGAGATAAATACTTGACAATGTAACATTTTGCAGGGCTTGGGAGAAGGAGCTGGTAATGATTAGGTAGGAGCAAATTACTGCAAATGCTGGAATCTGTACTGAAAACTACAAAGGCTGCAGATCACAGCCTCAATGGAGAGAGATCCAGCTAAGGTTTCGAGTCTGGATAATTCTCATCAGAGCTGAAGTGAAGTGTGGAAGGGAGCAGCATTTATGCTATAGTGGGAGGGGGGGGTGGGGGGGGAAGGTGCTGTGCGAAAGGGTGGAGAGAGCTGGTGGAGAGAAGATGTTGATAGTTCAGATCAAGTGATCAGAATGTGAAAATGGCAGAACAATGGTGTGTCTAACTGCCAGACTGGAAAGAACAGACAGTCAAACTACGGTGGGGGCAGGGGACCTCTTGTCAAAGAACCTTCGTTGAGGTGATATGCTCAATGATCTCTTTCTATGCTGTAAAATTACGTATTTTCTCTACACAAAACAGATGGTACATCAGAAACATCTCAATCATCATAGAATTATAGAATCAAACAACCCCTACAGCGTGGAAACAGGCCATTTGGCCCAACAAGTCCACAAGAGCATCCCACCCACACCTATTCCCCTACCCCTGCATTTCCCATGTCTAACCCACCTAACCTAAACATCCCTGGGCACCACGGGCAACTTCACTTGGCCCAAGTTATAAATTTAGAGTTTGAATTGAAATCACATATGATGGTGTCTAAATCTATCCTTGGACATGCGAGTTCAGAAGACACAGGATATAGTTTTGATTATAATCGTACTGCAATTTAATAATATTTTTTAGGAAGTTAGATTCTAATGTAAATGTAAATTTTGATTTGATTTGATTTATTATTGTCGCATGTAACTAAGTTCAGTGAAAAGTTTTGTTTTGTGTGTAAGACGGGCAGATCATACTACCAAACATACCAAGATCATAGGATAATGGAACAGAGTGAGAAATACAAAACTACAGCTGCAAAGAAGGTGTACAAAGAGCAAGATCAACATTAGATTTGAAATTTAAGAGGAGTCTGTCTTTCAGTGCTGTGAAGGTCTGATTATTTTTAAAACAAGGGTCAGAAAGTCATTCGGAACAGTGAACTAACAGTCTTTCCAAGATATCATATGATTTTAAGCTAAATGACTCAATAAGTAACCTGATGAGAGAATTGGTACTTGTTATTGTCTTTTTTTCTTTCCTGGCAAGAGCAGGAGAGACCAGACACTCAAGTAAGTTGAGTTCGGAAGATTCTTCCCAGCAGAAGGTCAGGTTAACTATTGGCAATTTTGAGATCCACAGAGCTAGAGAGAAGTCTTAATCTGCTTCAGCAGGACAAGTAAATAAGGTTGGAAAAAACAGCCCTTAGATTTTTCTTTAAATATCAGTGAGTTACTCAGTGTATCTCAGGAAGAGATGCTGACAATTGCATGTGGAGAATATGCAGAAAGTTGCTGAAAAGTAACACTTGCAACCTCATCAGTTGAGTAAGAAGTTAAGCAGTAAATTTGGGAATGTTACTTCACTGGGGTTGAGTGTCTGTACATGATATTGCTGGGGAAAAGGGTTGAATCTTCCTATTTTGGTATTTACGATGAGATCTTTTCAAACTGTTATCTATACCTTTGGTTATTATTTGATGTGTTAAGCTTGTTTTCATTTAGTCAAATTATATTGGCAGCCTCTTGTCAATACTGGTCAATATGGTAACCAAACGACAAAATAGAGACTTATGGTCTACCTAGCCATGTTTTACCTTGGAATCTGACTTGTTCAATTTTACCATCATGTGTGATCTTAATGTTAAACAGTGCTTGTTGGAGTCAGAGGTGATTGTTGCCCTCAATCCTACCTCAGTAATAGCAGAACAAGTTTGTAAAAGAGCCTGCAATAGCAGATTTCTCTTGGTTACCTTTTTGCAGGCTATCTTGCTGAACACAGATGACTTGAAGACGAGATCTTTGAGAATTGATGAAAATGGTGTAACGCCAATGCCTCCCCCAACCAGAACAGACACCTCAAATTGGTTCCATTCTTGATGGCCCTCACCAAAAGGCCCATCCAGATATATCTGCAAGGACACAGGAAAGTTTTGTGTCAGTCAGAAAGTATTCAGCATGCTTTGCATTTACTTTGCATTTTGAAAATGTAACTTTTGATCCAGATCCAGACTAATTTTCTTTTTGAAAACTGAAAGAACTGTGGATACTGTAAATCAGTAACAAAAACAGAAGTTGCTGGGAAAGCTCAGGAGGTCTGGCAGCATCTGTGAAGGAAAAAACAGAATTAACATTTAGGGTCTTCCTAACTCTGTTTTTTTTTCCTTCGCAGATGCTGCCAGACCTGCTGCGCTTTTCTAGCAACTTCTGTTTTTGTTCCTAATTTTTTTAAAAAAACTTTTCTCCTTTCGAGGGAGAAGAGCAATGCTGATAAGGTTAGGATCTGATGCCCATCCCTACTTAACCTCACACTGAACTGACTGCTAAGGCCATTTCAGAGGGCAGTTGAGAATCAACCACATTACTGTAAGGCTTGGAGCCACATATAGGCCAGGCTGGGTAAGGATGGCATATCTCCTTCCCTGCAGGTTGTTAGTGCTTCGATGATGGCTGCATGGTACTGTTGCCGAGACCAGCTTATTCCAAATTTATGAACTAATTTTATGTTCCACCGGTTGCCATGCTGGGATTTGAACCCAAGTTCCCAGAACATTAGAAACAAAAACAGGAATTGCTGGAATAGCTCAGCAGGTATGGCAGCATCTGTGGAGAGAAATAAGAGTTAACTCAGTTCCTAGGAAAGGTCACTGTCAACTTCCTGAATCACAATTCAAGTTTTAGTGGGGAAAGCAGGGACATCAGTTTAATTGTGTAGGTCAACCAGAGGGCCAACACTGACTGGGTAGGCTTGGTTAGCATCCTCCTATCCTGTGCTTTTCCATGATCATGAAACTCAGCTGGGAGTTGCCTTGCCACCGCTTCACTAGATTCAGCTTTAAGAGCCTCTCAAGCATTTCATTTTGATAACTTGACATACGCTGTGAGAAACAATGCTTTCGGTAATGGACATGTAGGCTATGGTATCAGAATAAATGTATTACTCTCAAGGCAACTGATGGATCTTAATGTAAACTGAGCACATTAAAATTCCATTAGTGGGTAAGTCATAGATTAAGTATAGAAGACATTTTGGAACAATTTTTACAACATTATGGACGTCACTGTCAATGCTGGTACTAATTGCTCATTCTTAATTGTTGAGATGCGCTGGCATGTCACTGACTTTTGAGTACAATTGCTTGTCTTAGCTGGGTCATTTCAGAGGATAGTGAAATATCAATGCCATTTCTGAGAATCTAGCGATTATATTTAGGCCATGCGGGGTAAGGAGGGTAGGTTTCATTCCCTAAAGGACTAAATAGTTCTCAAAGGCATTCTGTGAGCAACTGGGGATGGGCAATGAAATGCTGGCCAGTGATGCCTACATCAGATTAAAAAATCTAGAACCATCAAGTTGCTCTCCTGATCTGAACTATCACAATAGCTTTCACATTTGCAGACAGTGTATATTTTCAACTGTAACTGCTTTCCCTTTATCTTGATCACATCCAACTTCAAGTTGTGGTCTGCAGTCTGCTTTGGTGACAATGAGGTTTGATATAAATAAATAGTCAGCAGGCACAAATTCAGGAAGCCTGAAATGAAAATGTGTGACTGTTCCTGAATTACACCTTTGCAAATTCTGAAATGACTTCAGGCTCAAAATGTTCAGATGAGATAGGGAGTCTTTCCTGATCGCTGTAGCTCTTTGTGGAACTGCTGTGTGAACATTGGCCACTGAAATAGGCTTTACAATCTTATCCCTTTGCGATAAAGCACATTGATGAATAGCTTCACTGTGAATTCATTGCATTTACTTTCACTTGCTTCTTACTCAATGCTAGTTTTACCTTCGGGTTGCCTCCGAGTTTTCCAACATTCTCTGGTGAGTAAGTTTCTCGTAGCTTTGTCGTCCAGGGCCCCACAGCCCTGATATGGAGGCTGAGAGTGTCTTCGTTTGGGGCCGAGGTCAGTGTGAAAGGATGGTACTCATCAGCGCCCAGGGATATGCATGCGATACGCACCCACTGCCCAGACTTGTACTCAAAGTCCTGGGGCCGTTTAAATTCAAGGTAAGTTACACCTGCAACCAATAAAAGACAAACAGCTCAGTAGCTGGCAGTGAAGCTGGGGCCACTGTTCAAATGTCACTCCCTTGGCTACAAGCCCAGCATAATGTCCTCAGTTCAGGGAAAACGCAACCTCATTGCAAGTTATTCTTCCTTTGATGACTGTGCATCATCTTTTGCAAACACAAACTTGAGTTTTAACGTTGTTAATTATGCTATGTATCTCTTTGTGAATAATGGATAAGATAAAATCTTAAAAATAACTGTTCCTGCCACACAACTCCATAGATAACATAGGTTTACCTCATGTAGTTCGACATTTAGAAGTAAAGTTCCCACAGTCTTACTATCTCATTGGGCTGCTCTCTCAGAAAGAGAATGAGAGAAACATAAAACCATAAGACCATAAGACATAGGAGTGGAATTAAGGCCATTCGGCCCATCGAGTCCACTCCACCATTTAATCATGGCTGACAGGCATTTCAACTCCACTTCCCTGCACTCTCCCTGTAGCCCTTGACTGCTGATGGTTTTACCCAAGGGTCACCATGCCTCAGGTGAGGAGAGAGGATGAGATGCAGAGTTCTCAATGGCAACTTCAGTCAGAGTGGGAATTGAACCCGTGCCAGCACGGTGGCTCAGTGGTTAGCACTGCTGCCTCTCAGTGGCAGGGACCTCAGTTCGATTCCACCCTCAGGCAACTGTCCGTGTGGAGTTTGCATGTGCTCCATGTTTCAGTGTGGGTTTCCCCCCTCAGTCCGAAGATGGGCAGATTAGGTGGATTGGATCTGGGAAATGTAGGGTTACAGAGATGGGGTGGGTCTGGGTGGGATGCCCTTTAAAGGGTTGGTGTAGACTTGATGGGCTGAATAGCCTTCTTCCCTGTTGTAGCAATTCTATGATCTATGCTGTTGGTGTCACCCTGCAATTGCAGCCCAGCTGTCTAAGATAACCAATACCCCCAACCCCATTCCTATGAGGCTTACACTGTCATGGATAATAAATATGGTTTAAGAGTTCAGTCTCAGCCATGTGAGCATTAAAGTAACTTCAATTATTATAAAACCCACCTGATTCTCTATTAGTCTTTAGGGAGGACATGTGCTGTCCTTACCCTGTCTGGACTACATGTGACTCCAGACCCACAGCACTGTTGTTGACTCTTCTCTGCCTGCTGAAATGGTTTAGCAAGTCGCTCAGTTTGTGGACTGTTAGGATTAAGCAATAAATTCTGGCCTTGCTGGCCATAATTACATCCCATTAAAGATTAAAATAAAATTTAACACATTTACCACACTGCAACACATATGTTGCCCAGCATCATTTGTGCCATAACACAGTGTGGAGCTGGAGGAACACAGCAGGCCAGTACGGATCAGAGGAGCAGGAAAGCTGACATTTCAGGTCGGGACCCTTCTTCAGAAAAAGGGTCCTAAACTGAAACATCAGCTTTCCTGCTTCTCTGATCCTTACTGGCCTGCTATGTTCCTCCAGCTCCACACTGTGTTATCTCTCACTCCAGCATCAGCAGTCCTACTACCTCATCGTATGTATCATGTCATGTTATGTATAATCACTATTTATCAACATAATGAGAGACTATCTAAGTTACCAAGCTACAAATGTCACATTTTATCTCACAACCTTGTTTTGTTGGTGCTGCTGCTTATTTAAGGGAGATTGTCATGCAATTAATCATACCACCTTTACATGGTGTGTGATGTTATGTAACGTGTCAATATGATTCAAGTTCTTATCATTACTAAGCAAAGTATATAAAAATGCTCACTAATAAGTACTCAGCATAAAAGTTCCATTGAGCATGTTAGTGATTTATATAGTTTAATTGTAATTGTTCCAGACAAGCTTAGCCCAACCCAGCTCCAGGATATCAAACAACTTGATTTCCCAGGAAAACTGATAAAAGTCTGAAAGTTATGTCAGGCACTTAATGTTGAGTCATAGAGTCATACAACACAGAAACAGATCCTTCAGTGCAACCAGTCCCTGCCGAACATAATCCTATACTAAACTAGTCCCACCTGCCTGCACCTTGCCCATGTCCCTCCAAACCTAGTGTCCTAGCTTGTCCAGCCTCTCCCTATAAGTCAGTCCCTTGAGTTTCGGCAACATCCTTGCAAATTTCTTTTGCACTCTTTCCAGTTAAATAAGATCCTTCCGAGAACAAGGTGACCAAATCTGAACACAATGCTCCAAGTGCAGCCTCACCAACGTCCTGTACAACTGCTACACAATTTCTCAACTTCTATACTCACTGCCCTGACTGATGAAGGCCTGTGTGGCAAAAGCCTTCTTCCCTGACCTGTCTACCTGTGACCCCACTTTCAGAGAACCGTGCATCTGAACTCCATGGTCCCTCTGTTCCACTACACTCCCTAAGGCCCTACCATTCATTACAAAACTTCTACCTGGATTTGACTTTCCAAAATGCAACACCTCACACTATTCCATATTAAACTCCATTTGCCATTTCTCAGCCCACTTCCCCAGCTGATCAAGGTCCTGCTGCAATTTCTGGTAACCTTCCACACTGTCCTCAATACCGCCTATTTCAGTGTAATCCGCAAACTTGCTAACCATTCCTTGTACATTCGCATCCAAATCATCAATATAGATAAGAAATAGCAATGGGCCCAGCACTGACCCCAACGTGTACCACTAGTCACAGGCCTCCAGTCCGACTCTCTGCTTCCTACCATCAAGCCAATTGTGTATCCAATTTGCCAGCTCTCCCTGGATTCCATGTGATCTAACCTTCCAGAGCAGCCTACCATGTGGAACCTTATCAAAGGCCTTACTGAAATCCATACAGACTATGTCTACTGCCCTGCCCTCATCAACCTTCCTGGTCATTTCATCAAAGAACTGTAACAAATTTGTGAGGCATGATCTCCCCACGCACGAAACCGTGCTGGCTACTCCTAGTCAAACTCTGTCTTTCCAAATGCATGTATATCTTATTCCCCAGAGTCTTCTCAAGTAACTTACCTACCACAGATGTTAAGCTTACTGGTCTCTAATTCCCAGGCTTTTCGCTGCAGCCCTTCTTGAATAAAGGCAGTACATTCGCTACCCTCCAGTCTTCATGTACTTATCTCAGTGTCTTTTAATTGCTGTAACTGTACCCATATCTACCACTTCTTCAGGATATGTCATTCTACATGTGAACCATTCCATGTAAAAAAAATCGCCCCTCATGTCTTTTTTAAATTGTTCTTTTCTCACCTTAAAAACTTGCCCCCTAGTCTTGAAATCCCCAATGCTAGGGAAAAGCCACCTACAATTACAACTATCTGTACCCTTCATTATTTTATAAAACTCTATAAGATCACCTCTCAACCTCCCTTCAAAGACATTTGGCCTTACACACACATGACCAATTGTGTTCTTGCAAGCTTGAAGTACAGGAGACTAAAGTTGAGAGGGAAAGCTTTGGTCTTCTGATGTCTATGTGAATAGCAGAGTGGGACAGGTTCAGGCAGCAGAAAGGGGAAGAGATAGGAGTGGGTGATGAGATGAGATGAGATCACCATGACTGACCAGAGACCATCAGAGACATTATAGCATGTGGCCCATTGAGTTTAGTCAGTCCCTTGTTCTATCCCTAGAACCCTGCCAGTTCACTTCCCTCTCGGTCCAATTTTATTTTGAAGTTGGAGAGGAGGTTGAAATGAGGGTCAAGAAGATCTCCGTAGTCTCATATCTCCGAGTGTAGGCAATCAGGGACTTTGATGGAGCAACAAGCATCAAGTTTTGAGAACAGAGAGGAGTTAGATTTACTTGAGGTGATATTATGCTTGATAAAACTATATCTTGACAAACCCTATTTACTGATAGCCATTTGTGCAGGATGTGAGGGAGAGGACTCAAAGGTGACATTGTGGCGTGTCACAAATATGGGTCGTGATCCCCTGATCCCCTGTAGGGGTAGGGTGATTTTTGGAGCTCCAAAGTGGTAATGGTTGTTGTGGAGTCCAGAATAAGTGAATTGTACTCTGTAAAAGCAGCTTCAGTGAGTCACAATAAGGCAAGGCGTTTGGATCCTGCACAGGCGCAATATTTTTTGCTCAAGGCATCACAAAAAGAAAAGAGATCCTTTCAGTCTTCTACCAAACATGGTGGTGTGAACCAGAGGTGGCCATTTTGCCCGTCAATCTTGGTTTGCCAATCTATCGGATCAAGAATGAGAGGTGATCTTGGTGAAGCAAAACAATTAACAGCGTCAGTGCTGGGAGCATGTTTCCCTTCATGGGAGAGCCTGGACCAGAGGGCACAGTCTCAGAATAAAGGGCATCAATTTCAGACTGAGATGAGGAGGAATTTCTTCTCTCGGAGAGTTGTGGGTCTTTGGAACTCCTTGCCACAGAGAGATATGGTGCAGAGTCCCTGTGTAGGTTTAAGGCTGAGATAGACAGATTCTCAGTCAGTCAGGGAATCAAGAGTTATGGGGAATTACAAGAAGGTGGATGTGATGAATATCAGATCGACCACATATCTATTGAATCAAGGGGCCAAATGCCCTACTCCTGTTCCTATTTCTTATGGACTTATGATGCACATCTCAATCTATCTGTAATCTCCCCGAATCCTTCGCCAAACAAAAATTCAATTTTGAAGTTTTCCATGCAGACCTTTGGGGAGACAAAAACAGAAATCACTGGAAAAGCTCAGCAAGTCTGGCAGCATCAGTGGGGGGAATCAGAGTTAACGTTTCGTGTCCTCAGAATACAGCTTTTTGAAATGGACGTTCTGTATTCCTGTTACACTTTGAGTGAAGAAGTTTTGTCATGTCACCTATTGCATGGCCGAGCTCTTGTATTAAGGCCCTTTCCTTGGCCTGCATTCCTCAATTGAAGGATATTGCTTCTCTCTAATTTACCAAATCCTTTGAAAACTTCAGACAAGTCAATGCTTAACCTTTGATACATGACTAATCTTTTCAACCTCTTCTCAAGAGCTTTGTCCAACGCCAGGGAAGATAACACTTTGCACTTTGGTACCTGAGGGCAGCAAATCAGCCTTGACAACTGTGACTTCTTTCTTCTTCCTGCTAAGACTGATGAGTTTGTCACACAAGTAGATAAGTCCAGGTGCAATGAAGTACAAATAGAAACTCTGTTGCTGAATCAGATTCGAACTCCCATGAATGAGTATCTGCAAGAGACACAGAGATGAAATGGAGTGCTAGGAATGAACCCTGAAGGCCTGGGTTTGCACAATCTGTCAGTTAACATCGGGAGTGTGAGTGGGAGGGGATTTGGGGGTGTGGGGGAGAAGAAAAATCCATGTCCGTTCTATGCCCTTGAGATGGAGCTGCCTTCCTGAACAACTGCAATGCATAAGATGTAGGCCAAGCTATGGAGCTGTTGAGGACGGAGTTTCAGGAGTTCTACACAACAGTGTTGAAGGATCAACTGAAAGGGTTACAAGCCCCACAGGGGATTGTTAAACAGAAGTAACCAAATTTACTGAACAATATCATTCCCCCAAACTTACCAACAAGCTCACGCTACATGTAGTTTTCATTTTAAAACAAATTCCTGTAAATTTATTGTGAATTGACAGGGAAATTGTGGTCTGCATGAACAATAAATTACACATAGAATAGCTGATACAACAAAGATCATCTCACATCATTGCATTACTTCCAGGTCAAAGGCCACCAACAAACATCTGTAAGTCAGGATGGTGTTCAGTCAAAGGAATATCTGTTGCCCTTAATCTTCATGAGTTGCTCTTTTCTCACCACTCCAGTTCAACATAAGAAACAGGAGCATGATATGGACCACTTCGTATCTTGAGTCTGCTCTACCATTCAGTAATTTCATGGCTGATCTGATCATGGTTTTAACTGTACTTTCTTGCCCATCTCCATAATCCTAGGCTTCCATGTAGAGTGAAAATATGTCCAATGCAACCTTGAATCTGATTCAAGTTGATTTACTATTGTCGCATATACCTAGCTACAATGAAAAGTTCTGTTTTGTGTGCAGTACAGGCAGCACGCAGAATCCCTACAGTTTGGAAACAGGGAAGCCCACACCGACTCTCCAACGAGCAAACCACCCAGACTCACCACACCCCACCCCCAACCCTGTACCCTGCATTTCCCATGGCCAATCCACCAAACCTGCACATCTTTGGACTGTGGGAGGAAACCCACACAAACACAGGGAGAAGGTGTAAAATCCACACAATCACCCCAAGACGGGAGTTGAACCCAGGTCCCTAGCACTGTGAGGCAACAGTGCTAACCACTGAGTCATCATGCCATCTGATACAAAGTACATTAGGGTAATAGAACAGAGTGAGGAATACAATGTTACAGCTGCAGAGAAGGTGCACAAAGAGCGAGCTCAACATTAAATTTAAAATTTGAGATATCCATTTGGATGTCTAATAACAGTGGGGAAGAAGCTGTTCTTGAATCTATTGGTTTGTATCTTCAAGCTTTTTGCATATCTTGTGCACAATGGAAAAGATTAGAAGAGATTATAGCTGGGGTGGGAGGCATCTTTGAGAATGTTGGCTGCCTTCCTGAGGCAGCGAGAAGTCTCAATGGAGTCAAGGGATGGAATTCATTGGATAATAAAAAGGTGGAAAGATTTGAAATTAAGTTAAAGGCTCGTGATTATTTTAGGAGTGGTAACAGCTGTAGAAGTTCAAGATGATGTTCCAACCACCATTTTTTCAAGCTAAACCGATAAGCAGTAGGTATTGCCGATAAATTACAATAAATGACAGCCATATCACAAAGCTGAATTTTGAAAAGGTAATCGTGATGGGAGCAGTGAAGTCACCTTTGCAAACACACGGGGCTGTTCGAATATGAACATAATTACCAGAATGTACAGGATGACGTATAGGTGGTGAGTCACCCAGAAAGCTCGGAAGCTCATCCGACGGAGCTGGCGCGAGGCAAACACATACATAATCGCCATGACGACAAGAATTAGCACGCCGCTCATTCCTAAAACATCAAGCACAATATTACATTCTCTCCCACTGCTCCCTCAACTCCTACACAGTGTCCTACATTCATCAGTTCCCTTCTCAAAACCATATGCGGTCTCTAGACCAATTTTATGAAATGGTCTCGCACACATTGACATGGGGGCATTGTAAGAACAAATTTTACACTGAGCTGTGTGGGGAATATTTACAGCTGGAATCCAAAAATATGCTCAAATAGAGATTTTTAAGGATGATCTTGAAGGGGGTAAAGAAACAAAGTTTTAGAGAGGGAATTCTAGAATTTAAAGTTTGGCCTTTCAAAGTTTCCAGTCACCTTTAATGGTTGGTGAATTATAGAATACTTATGTGATATCTGTGATTAAACAAGTGTAATTTATTAATATTATGGTATGATTTTCTGAGTTTGGATTTCATTCTAGTGACATATGGGTATTGATTACTTATGTGAAGAGATTCCTCTAAAATGGAGCAAGGTCAGCAAGTCCTTCATGAACAGTGACATAATCACTGTTACGTGGGGGCTTACGTAAACCCCTCAAGTGTTAATGGAACGAAATGTTTAAACTGTGGAGTTCATGACTAATAAGGCCATTAGCTTTGCATTCAGCTCAGAATCAAGTATTCTTTTCAGTTGAGTTCAGAATATAATTTGTCTCCTAGAAAGGAGATTTTCAGGAAATCAGTCACCCTAGCAGACATTAATTTGTGCAGCTTCCCAAACCATGAGAGTTTGGTTAGAAGTCTGTGGGTTACTAGAACAAAGAAACATTAGGCTTTCAGATTTGTGGAACTGTTGATGTTGGCAGATTGGAAAAAGATTCATTGAATTGCCTCCATTATCGAAAGCCAATGCCATGTCAGGAGTTGGTTAAGTAAAACTCTAAAGAGTTGCAGTAGGAACATAATTTCTCTGGATTGAATTTATGAAATGGATAGAATTAGGAAACAGGTGGGGAATTTGTTTCACTGATTTTTAAGATCTCTTATGCAATAAACCTCTGTTCTCTTGGTAAAGAAAGTCCATGGCCTCTTGTGACTATGTTTTGGAGAATACCAGAGCCTATGGTTCTGGTGGGATACTCTGAAATCTGATGTGTCCGGTTGTAACATCAGCTGAGATTAGAACAGTCGTAAATTCTGAAGTTAATGCACAGTTCAAAATGTTCTATGCATTGGAATTCATGTTCCCTTTTTTATGTACAAAAAGAATACACTGAATGTCATGTGGTCAAGTGGTCATTGACGAAATCATCCCTCTTTATGGTGATATTCTGATCATTCAGAAGCTGGAATGGTCTCATTTACCTGGAATGGTCTCAAAGAACCACCAGTAGTATTTTTGTGGGACCTCTGATCTGCAAGACAATAAGAAAATGATGCATGTAAATTTGAATTTGGGTTTTCTGCATCTCCCTTGACACACCAGTCACTAGCAACGTGCCTCTTGTCATAATCTGTGGCTACATTATTGTCTGTTTCACACATCTCTGCGGAAGCTTCAGTCTAATGAGGCCGGATTTTTTCACATCAATCCTGAGAAGCCAAGTAATACCTTGGTTTAATCTTTCCTTTCAGAAGACAGCACCTGCAACAGTTTCAGATTGAAACATGTCTGAAAATCACTTGGGAATGTTTCATCTATCACAAGGCCTGGACGGCATTTACCTTCTAGCTTCGGAATTTCAGTGCAATCATGTGAAGGAAAATTGCTGACTAAATCAGGCTAGAGCTTCCAATGTTGTCAAATGAACCTGTACCAAAAATCACCCTTTCAGAATGAATTGTTTCGAAACAGAGCTGTGCCTTATCCCAGAGAGATTGAAGGTTTGAAACCGATTTTAAGTTGTAAATGGAGTGTTTCATTTATTTTGGAATTCAAACCATTTGTACCTTCTTCTTCAGTTGTCTGCTTGAAAGTAAGTCTGGCTCACAACATCATTACCTACCTCCAGCACATGTACAGCAAGGAGACAGGTCCAAATCCACCCCCCAGTGGGAATGGGGATTGAACCCCATGCCATTGGTAACAATCCGATCTACACTAGCCAAGCAGCATCCAAGAAGCCAGGAGCTTTGGATCATGATGATAGAGTCTCCTATGTTCTATTCATCATACAGCTGACCAGGAATCTCTCCTGCTTTTACCACCCACTATAGGTCTGCTTTGGAAGAATTTGCAGTTTGATCCTCAGCCTGTTTGTTCATGTATTGGATGCATTTTCCTTGTCCATCAAGTCCTGGAATGGGACTCGAACCTGGAGCTCCTGGCCCAGAGGCTGGGGCGCTATCCACTGCTACGACAAAGCATTCTTCCTATCTTGTGTCGGTAGCTTGGCAACTTTTCTCTGGAGAGCTGGTGCTACTTTAGGTACCACTTCAGAATCTAGCTGTTTGGACCAGAGTATGACTCCACATTCACCCAGACTCAATCCAGTTCAGGTTACCTCATTAAGGCAGATAATGGGGAGAAAGCTTCATAGCTCAGTCAAAATGTGCTGAGACACATTTTGCATTAAGGTGCATGGATGCAGAGATGGCGGTGCTGTCAGAACAGTGTTAGCACTGACAGTCTTTGCTCTGTGGAATTTAGAGGGTGTCAGTGACCGATATGAATTGTAATCCAGTCTGGTTCGCTCTACTGCAATTAGATTTTTAACAGTGAGACATTCAATTGTCATATGCAGCTCATGCAGATCAAGAATTTTAATGTCTGTGAAAAAGAAAACCAAGAATAATTTAATTGTTAATTATAAGGCCCGGGATTGAGAATGCGCTGGTGATGTGCACAGATCAATATTACGGAATTGGTAGATTCCACTGCCAATAGGGGCCCAGTCAATAAGAAGCTTGAGACTATAAGGCTTCCTTTGATCTCTAATCCAGTTTTCTACAATAGCAGCTTTGTCCAATGTGTCCGCACACTGAAGCCGCCCCATCTTGCGTGCGCCCTGCCTCTTTATTTTTGATGCTGGCCTCCCTCACTTGCTTGGCCAGTTATAAACACTTGGCCATTCACTGAAACCCAAGTCAGCTGATCAGAAGCCTTTCCGAGGGTCAAAGGCGTTTGGCACTGAGGAGATGCAATCTGGAACTTACCCATCATCGAAGAACACACTGGGAAACAGGCAGGCAAGGCTGCTTAGGGAGCTGACACAGAACGAGTAGACATTCACACCATGTCCAGCACTGTGAAAAACTGGGGGAATCAAGAGAAATGTCACCATAATAAATAAGTGATTCATTTACAACCTTCATACAATGTAATGAAGTTATCTGTGCCCCAGGGGTCTTCTCCCTCCTCCGTGAGAGATGACTGGTGGTTGTTTAACCTAAGGGTCACTACGCCTCAGGTGAGGGGGAGAGGTGTCACTGTCAGTGTCACTCTGTATTGAGTTCTAACCATCCAAGCTAACTGACCTCTTGGCCACATGTAATGCAATAAACATACACTGCAATGCCATATTCCTGCAATATGCTGGGATATTTCCTGCATAAGTGAGCTAAGTCTTCATTATAATTATTAACCAAGAAACAAACAGCTTGAAAGGATACATCAAATGGATTAGGTGAGTAATCTGGAAGATATATCCAAACACACAAACATAAACTAGGTGCAAATGTAGGCCATTCAGCCCTTCAAGTCTCCTCCACCATTTTATAAAATCAAAACTGATCTGATTGTGGCCTCAACTCCACCTTTGTCTCTGCTGCCTAGAGCCTTTGAGTCCCTTGTTAATTTAGAGCTATCTAACTTAGCCCTGAAAATGTGTTCAATGATTTGTTGATGTCTTCTCCAAGCCCCTCTTTACAGGTGAATCATTCTGAACCCTCCCTATTGCCTTTATCTCTTGTAAATGAAGTGGATCTTATTTGGAAACCTTCCCTAGTAGCAGGAATTATTAGCCATGTTCCATTGGACCTTCGAGCCTAGCTACTGGAAATCTCTTGCCTTCTTCTGAAACTGCACTTTGGGTTAAAGAGTATTTACTGATCTCAAAGTTTCCTTCAGTAATAACATGTGGTCTGTAAATGTCTACAGCTTTGTACAACACTTAAATATCAGAATCTTCACGCTGCAGAACAATGACACAGGATGTACAACACAGCGAGGGGCTGTTTGGTACATCGGGTCTTTATCTTCTCCTCATCTCACTATATTCTTCCAATCATTTCTTTTTCATTTGGCCATATTGGCTAGAATGTTGTTGAAAAGGAACACATTTTAGCAAAAATGCTTTGTTTAGCAGTCATCAGGACAAACACAAGAATACCAAATTTTGACCAATTGCAACAATTGACATGACAGGAGAAAAAGGAGCTGCTTGATTGGGAAGTCAACACTCATTGGCTATGATAATAAAATGTGAGGCTGGATGAACACAGCAGGCCAAGCAGCATCTCAGGAGCACAAAAGCTGACGTTTCGGGCCTAGACCCTTCATCAGAGAGGGGGATGGGGAGAGGGAACTGGAATAAATAGGGAGAGAGGGGGAGGCGGACCGAAGATGGAGAGTAAAGAAGATAGATGGAGAGAGTATAGGTGGGGAGGTAGGGAGGGGATAGGTCAGTCCAGGGAAGACGGACAGGTCAAGGAGCCCTCCCTACCTCCCCACCTACACTCTCTCCACCTATCTTCTTTACTCTCCATCTTCGGTCCGCCTCCCCCTCTCTCCCTATTTATTCCAGTTCCCTCTCCCCATCCCCCTCTCTGATGAAGGGTCTAGGCCCGAAACGTCAGCTTTTGTGCTCCTGAGATGCTGCTTGGCCTGCTGTGTTCATCCAGCCTCACATTTTATTATCTTGGAATTCTCCAGCATCTGCAGTTCCCATTATCACTCATTGGCTATGGCATTGTTGAAAAACAGGAATCTACAGGCTCCCCAAAACTCTTGGCTAGTTAAAAACATATGAAGGGTTTGAACATATATCTGATGTTTATAGAGAATGGGTCATTTTGCATGTCAGTTCCAGCAAGTACAAATAAGTTTCATTCTGAATTTGACTGATTATGCTAAATTGTTCATGCGGCTATTGGCACACTTGTGATTGTTCAGTAATTATCACCGAACCACGGAGTCACATTGAGGAGTAGACATTTTGATTTGTGTTTTCTAAACAGGTGGTGGCTGAGTACAATCTGTTCTCTGTCAATTGTGAACTGTAGGTGCATGCTGTTTGATTCAAACAGTTAATTACTGTCACAGATGGCTTACATACAGGCATCACAGTGGCATGGAAACTCATAACATCATTCAGTTGTGTGGTAACCAGAACACTGAGAGCACATCTCTCTTTCTTACTCTTTTCTCTCTTATGCACTTTCACCTCAAATACAATTGACTACCTCTCGAAGCTGCCTTTCAGTCAGTGAGTTACAGGAATATAATGTCATCGTGAACCCCACAGCTTAGGGACAAACCAGGGACAATCCTAACGACGACACAAAGAAAGCAAACTAACTTGCGAGTACAACAGCCGACATCGCAATCCAACGATGAAAGTCCACAGCAGCGTCAAAGGGAATGTAACGGTTGAGGAAGGTTTCACGCAGGAAAGTGATGAGGTTACGACACATCGTAAGGAGGATGTAGGAGTACATGAAGGAGACACTGGCTGCTGAACCACGTGATATGATAATGCCAACGTATGTTGTTTGTGGGATCCCAGTTGTTTCTGCACTGATTGCATAGTCTAGACAGGAGAGAAAAATTAATTATTTTCCTACGGTTGAAGGTACAAATATAATCAGCATCGATTACAGCTTCAAATAAACAGGCTTGAGCAGACAAGGCTTCACTATTTCATAATTCCAAAAGACCTGAAGATTTGTTTGCCTATCTTAAAAAGAGACGCCTAAAAATGATGAGTACCTACTTCCCATCGTACAGTCCCTGATTCCAATTTCTGCGATATTTAATTTATAAATGTCAAGCAACAATATCAGCTGTGAGTAAATTACAGAAAACCTCAAGAGCAGAAAGAAAAACCAAATCTATGATTTCTGCAATTTCAATCTTCATTGATTTAACATAAATTAGATTAATTGCTTGGAAAAGCATCAGAAAATCTACTGTCACTATCCATAGCTCCAAAGTACAAAAACCATGTTAAGAAAGGTGTTGATTGTCAATCTTGAGGAACATACACTGACATTACTATGGGGAAATAATGTCTATCTCCCATATCACACCGTTAAAAGTCAGATAATGACAATGCCTTGTATGAACCATAAACACTGTTCACTGCACACAAGTTGCATTCTGGTATCAGACTGGTTGCAATTTTGTTTGCTGTGTTTTGGGATTTAATATTTAATTCCAGGTAAAATGAAGGGAAGATGAAGTCAAATACTGGAAAAGCTATAGTTCGAGTGCTTTAGATGGGTCAGTTTTTGTCCAGTGTGTGCAGGAGGGCTTCCTGACACAGTATGTAGATAGGCCAACAAGAGGCGAGGCCACATTGGATTTGGTACTGGGTAATGAGCCTGGCCAGGTGTTAGGTTTGAAGGTAGGTGAGCACTTTGGTGATAGCGATCACAATTTGGTCACGTTTACTTTAGCGATGGAAAGGGGATAGGCATATACCGCAGGGCAAGAGTTATAGCTGGGGAAAAGGCAATTTTGAGGCAATTTGGCAAGACTTAGGATGTTCAGGATGGGGAAGGAAACTGCAGGGGCTGGGCACAATTGAAATGTGGAGCTTGTTCAAGAAACAGCTAATGCGTGTTCTTGATAAGTATGTATCTGTCAGGCAGGGAGGAAGTGGTCGAGTGGGGGAACTGTGGTTTACTAAAGAAGTTGAATCTCTTGTCAAGAGGAAGAAGGAGGCTTATGTAAAGATGAGGCATGAAGGCTCATTTAGGGTGCTTAAGAGTTACAAATTAGCCAGGAAGGACCTAAAGAGAGAGCTAAGAAGAGCCAGGAGGGGGACATGAGAAATCTTTGGCAGGTAGGATCAAGGAAAACCCTAAAGCTTTCTATAGGTATGTCAGGAATAAAAGAATGACTAGAGTAAGATTAGGGCCGGTCAAACACAGTAGTGGGAAGTTGTGCAGGCACTCCAAAGAGCTAGGAGAAGCACTAAATACAGGCTATTAGACTAGACGGGACTGACGTTCATAAGGAGGAGGTGTTATCAATTCTGGAAGGTGTGAAAATAGATAAATCCCTGGGGCTGGATGGGATTTATCCTAGGATTCTCTGCGAAGCTAGGGAGGAGATTGCAGAGCCTTTGGCTTTGATCTTTATGTCATCATTGTCTATAGGAATGGTGCCAGAAGACTGGAGGATAGCAAATGTTGTCCCCTTGTTCAAGAAGTGGAGTAGAGACAACCCTGGTAATTATAGACCAGTGAGCCTTGCTTCAGTTATAGGTAAAGTGTTGGAAAGGATTATAAGAGATAGGATTTATAATCTTCGAGAAAGGAATAATTTGATTAGGGATAGTTAACACGGTTTTGTGAAGGGCAGGTTGTGCCTCACAAACCTTATTGAGTTCTTTGAGAAGGTGACCAAACAGGTAGATGAGGGTAAAGCAGTTGATGAGGTGTATGTGGATTTCAGTAAAGCATTAGATAAGGTTCCCCACGGTAGGCTATTGCTGAAAATTTGGATTCATGGGATTGAGTGTGATTTAGTGGTTTGGATCAGAAATTGGCTAGTTGGAAGAAGACAGAGGGTGGTGGTTGATGGGAAATGTTCATCCTGGAGTTCAGTTACTGGTGGTGTATCGCATGGATCTGTTTTGTTTGTCATTTTATAAATGACTTCGATGAGGGCGTAGAAGGACGGGTTAGTAAACTTGCGGATGACACTAAAGTCAGTGGAGTTGTGGATAGTGTGGAAGGATGTTGCAGGTAACAGAGGGACATAGATAAGCTGCAGAGCTGGGCTGAGAGGTGGAGTTTAATGCGGAAAAGTGTGAAGTGATTCACTTTGGAAGGAGTAACAGGAATACAGAGTTCTGGGATAATAGTAAGATTCTTGGTAGTATGGACGAGCAGAGGGACCTCGGTGTCCATGTACATAGATCCCTGAAAGTTGCCACCCAGGTTGATAGGGTTGTTAAGAAGGCGTACGGTGTGTTAGATTTTATTGGTAGAGGGATTGAGTTTCGGAGCTGTGAGGTCATGTTGCAGCTGTACAAAACTCTGGTGCGGCCGCACTTGGAGTATTGTGTACAGTTCTGGTCGCCGCATTATAGGAAGGATGTGGAAGCATTGGAAAGGGTGCAGAGGAGATTTACCAGGATGTTGCCTGGTATGGAGGGAAGGTCTTATGAGGAAAGGCTCAGGGAATTGAGGCTGTTTTCATTAGAGAGAAGAAGGTTAAGAGGCGACTTAATAGAGACATACAAGATGATCAGAGGATTAGATAGGGTGGACAGTGAGAGCCTTTCCCTCAGATGGTGATGGCTAGCACAAGGAGACATAGCTTTAAATTGAGGGGTGATAGATATAGGACAGATTTCAGAGGTAGGTTCTTTACTCAGAGAGTAGGAAGGGCGTGGAATGCCCTGCCTGCAACAGTAGTAGACTCGCCAAGTTTAAGGGCATTTAAATCATCATTGGATAAACATATGGTTGCTAATGGAATTGTGTAGGTTAGATGGGCTTCAGATTGGTTTCAAAGGTTGGGGCAAATCAGGGGCTGAAGAGCCTGTACTGCTCTGTAATGTTCTATGTTCTATGCAGGCTGGTTTATAACAAGCCTGAGTGATTTGGTTGTTAGAGATAAAGGAGGTTCCAGATTGTCTCACTGGGAAGAAGGTGCAAATTATTTATCTGGGGAAATCCTCAGTCTGTCCACTGTAAGTATACAGGCCAACATTATGAACATCTGACAGAGTGCGTCCCTAAAGTTCCAGAGAAATGTAGGCAATCTTGGCTTATAAACATTGTACTTTAAACTAACTATTTACTTAAAAGATAAAAGATAGTTGGGTGTCAAAGATAACTAGTCCGTATTTCTACCTGGACACAAAGCTCAGGTAATTCGCATTGCCATTGTGCTGTGCACAGCTTTGTGTGTTCTCTTTATCAGCTGTGAACAGTATGGTTTTGTATTTAAGAAATGTGTGTTTGCTAGCCCCAAGAGTGTAGAGGCCCGAATCAAATGATTTCAGCAGCAAGCTACTGTGATCTCAGGACATATGTACTTAGAGAGTTTTCTCCTTCTTCCTTTACTTGTCACCTGAAAGAATCAAGCCATGGTAAATAAATCTTCATCCTTGTATCTGAACAATACAACTGTGCTACAGCCTAAGGTGATCCTTAAACAACACTATCATGAGAGTAGGAGAGGTAGTAGGAACTATCAGGAGAGTAGCTAGCTAGGATTAATACGTATAATTTTACAGCACAGAAACAGGCTTTTGAGCTCAACGTGTTTTCACCACGTTTGTTTTATTCATTCACAGAATGTGACTGTAACTGACAAGGCTAACAGCGTTTACTGCCCATGTCTAATTGCTCTTGAAAAGGTGCTGGTGAGACAAATTCAAGAGCCACCACATTTCATGTGCTGCAGTACAGCCCAGTTCGCTGTCGAGGAGTGAGTTCCTGGATTTTGACCCAGTGACGCTGAAGGAACAATAATACATTTCCAAGTCAGCAGCTTGGAGGGGAGCTTGCAGAAGGTAATGTCCCCATATACCTGCTGCCATTGTCCTTCTAGGCCATGGGTTTGGAAGACAGCATCTTGGTGAGCTGTTGCTTCCTCAAATGTTACTTGTCTAACCCGATCAAACACCCCTTGCTTTGTTATCTCACTTGCCCTTCAATGCATCTTCGTTCTTTATTTCATTGGGATCCAGAGTTCCAAGTCAACCCAACGAGACATTGGAAGCTGGTACTTACGATAAGCTCGTTCCACAAACACGCCAGCTGCTATACCATAGAAGATCAGAACACAAACTATGTGGCGTCGATAGTTCTCAATGAATCGCTTAAACTGTTGAACTTTCTGGTGCACTTTGCTCCGGTTGTACTTTTCCCGTTTCGCTTCAGTGTAGGGTCTGGGGCGATGGTAAGGAGATCTGCAAGAAGTTTTAAAATAGCACATTATTATTTTTGCTTGTTCTGTTGATCTGCCTGGTTTGTCTCCTTCCTTGCTGATCCATTTTATTTTCCTCCCTCTTCTCCTGAAGACCAGAGACAGTTAAAGTTCTGCATTTGGTGGCTGCTCTTCAGCAGATGGACATTCTCCAGGACTGAGCTCGGGCCACTATGACACTGTACTATTCGACTCTGGGGTACATTTGAAGAGTTCACATCTACCTCTGAGGCTTTTCTCATTTAATTTCAGTGCCCCTGCATTTTTCAGGGGCTATAGAGGACTAGCAATGAAGAGAAGAAAGCCTAACCAGTATACCCTCAGCATAGACCTATGGGTGAGGTCCTGGGTGCCTGATACTAAGCCAGCAGTTCCAAGCTGAAGACTCACCACAGGTTGAGATGGCCAAAGGAGGTGTGTTCATGTTGTGGCTAAACAGACTGAGAACCTGTAATTCCTTCCAACAAACACCCAAATGAAAGTCACTGAGATTTCCAATTCACAGAGAAATTGAAGCATCTACCATCCCTATCCATATCTAAAGTCTCTTGTTGCCACAGCAACACAGTCACAATTTTGTAAGTTTAAAAAGTAATTGATACTCAAGGCAGCACAGTGGCTCAGCGGTTAGCACCACTGACTTGCAGTGCCAGGGCTCTGGGTTCAATTCCACCCTCGGGCTGTGTGGAGTTTACCCTGTGTTCTCCCTGTGTCTGCGTGTGTTTTGTCCAGGTGCTCCAATTTCCTCTCACAGTCCAAAGATGTGCAGGTTAGGGTGGATTTGCCATGGGAAATTGCCTGTGGTATCCAGTGACAAGCAGGCTGGGTGGGTTAGCCAATTGAAAATGTGGGGTTACAGGGACAGAGGAGGGAGGTAGGTCTGGGTGGGATGGTCTTCAGAGGGTCAGTGCAGACACAATGGTCCAAAAGGCCTCTTTACACACAGTAGGGATACTATGATTCATCAAGTGATCACAGCCAACAATCTGAAATTTGAGTTCTTCATAGAATCCCAGGAAGTTTACGGCAGAGAAAAAGGGCCATTTGGTCCATTGTGAACATGCCAGTGAAAAATTGAACCCCCTCCCCTCCCCGAACCCCAATCCCTCTTACTAACGTTCATGCGTAGTGCCATAGGTTATGGGACTTTGGGTTCACCACCTTTCAGGCACTTACAGACAGATATCTACCACATTCTGGGTTGAAAAAAATAGACATGAAAAAGTAATACATAATAATTGGGAGAAAGCCGAGACACCTAGATATGGATGGTGATGAGAGAGGTCCATTTTCTTTCCAGCATGTGGCTGACCAGGAATATCTTGTGTTCTTACTCACCTATCGCTGGATAGGTGTTTGTTAGAAGGACTTCCAAGTTGGTCTGAGCCTGTTTGATGACCTTTTGGACACACGCTCCTTGACCATCCTGTATTGGGGTGGGACTTGAACTTGAAGCTTCAGAGTCAAGGCAACTACCCTGTGCCAGAAGACCCTTACTTCCTCTTCAGTGCTCAGCACTCTCCCATTGATTGTCCATTCCTTTACCTTCTCTGACCTTCCCAAATGCATCACCTTGCAGTTCTCTGAGTTGAATTCCATTTGTCACTTTCCTGCCCATCTGACTGGTCCAATAATATCTTCCTGCTCTACAGCTATCATCTTCACTATTAACCACAAGGTCAATTTGTCTATAATTTGTACACTTCTTGACCATGCAATAATGTTTACATCCACAGTTTCACTTGGAGGTAGACCTCTTCGGCCTGAGGCAGAGCTATAAGAATGCAGCGCTGAAGCCATTTCGCTCAGGGTAGACTAGACACACCCACACACACACACACACACACACACACACACACACACACACACACACACACACTCTGTTTCTCACACACACACATGCGCGTATATACACACACACATGCGTGCGTACACACACACACACACACACACACACTCCACTAACACACCCAAACACCACACACCCAACTAACTCTCTCTCACACACACCCACACACACACAGACACACACACACTCTCTCTTTCTCACACACACACACATACACACACACGTGCGTATACACTCACACACACCCACACACACACAGACACACACACACACACACACACACTCTCTTTCTCACACACACACATATACACACACATGCGCATATACACACACACACGCCTATATACTCATGCACACACACACATGCGCGTGTATACACTCACGCGCAAACACACACACACTCCACTAACACACCCAAACACCACACACACTACTAACTCTCTCTCTCACACACACACACACACACACACACACACACACACACACACACACACGGACACACCCACTCTCTTTCTCACACACACACACACACACACACACACACACACGCACACACGCTTACAAACACACATAAGTTGTCTTACTTTTTGTTGAGTCTGTCTCGGTTTCGGAACTCTTGTCCAATATGTTCCACAGCAGATTCCTGCATGTTTCTGTCGGGGAAGAGATTAATCATCATTCACAAGTACCAGCCTCCATTGTCATCCAGAGATGGAGATACAGATGGGAAATTTAGTTTGGAAATGAGGTGGCCCCTGAGCAATTGACTGATGGCTCCAATAAATTATCTGAGTATATAGGGCCTCCTAATGAGAAACTCTTAATTTTTGGTTCATTAATTGGTAATAGCCCAAGGAGGAAAGGGTAGTATTTAATCTGGTGGAAGGCTGGTGGCTATGGGCCTCACCATGACTCTGCCCCAGTTAAGGTTCATGGATGACCTTCCTACACTACCATTGGTTGTGGCTCATGAGTGGCCTGTGAGTGCCCACATCTCACCACAGCTGGCATTCAATCAACAGCAGGCTGGGAGTCACACGTGTGGCAAACCTGAAAAGAACACTCATTTTCTTTGAGATAGTAAGAACTGCCAATGTTGGAGCCAGAGGTAACACAGTGCAGAGCTGGAGAAACACAGCAGGCCAGGCAGCAGCAGCGGAACAGGAAAGCTGATGTTTCAGATTGGGACCCTTCTTCAGAAATGCTCAAGAAGGGTCCTGACCCGAAACACCAGCTTTTCTGCTCCTCTGATGCTGCCTGGCTTGTTATGTTCCTCCAGCTCCACACTCATGTTTTCTGGCCACCTCTCAGGTGCATCCATAGTTACTTGTGCCAAAGCATATGAGGAGAAAGGAAGATCATGGTACTGTGTTAGATGATCAGGCTGGAGCTTCTACCGCTGGAGCATAGGAGGTTAAGGGATGGCCTTAGAGGTTAATAAAATCATGAGGGATTTGGATAAGATGATCAGCAGGTGTCTTTTCCAAAGGGTGACAAGTTTTAAGACTAGGAGTCATATTTTTAGGGGGAGAGGAGAAAGATTTAAGAAGGACTTGAGAGGCAACTTTTTTTACACAGAGAGGTTCATGTGTGGAATGACCTTCCAGAAGAAGTGATAGATGCAGCTACAGTTACAACGTTTAAAGGACATTGGGATAGGTACATAAATAAATAAAAGGTTTGGAGAGATGTGCGTCATGTCCAGGCAGGGAGGACGAGTTTAGTTTAGGATTATGGTTGGTATGGACGGGTTGGGCTGAAGGGTCTGTTTCTGTGCTGTATAAATCTGAGGCTGAATGATTAGCAATGGAATAATGGAACAGGTTTGTAGGGCCAAATGCATTTTTATACCTTGCTCAAAGGCACCAAGTGACTGAGTAAGGGACCCGGCATCACAAGGAATGGAGTGGGAAGACAGGATTGAGGGGGTTGCCACTGAAAGCCAGCACTCTACTGCTGACTACTCACTGTCCTGCCCCTGAATCCTATCCTACCCTGATTCACTCAATGAACTTGGTCCTCTTCCTGGGTGCATTCTGGCACTCCCTCCAACCCCATCGGTTACTGCAATAGTTGATCAGTAACAGGTCATCACCTTGAGATTTTTCTTTGCCCTAATCAGCCTGTTCAGAGACATTATGGCATACCTCTGGAGCAGGTAGGATTTGAACCTAGGTCTCCTAGCCCAGATGTAGGGACACACCACTGGTCAACAGCCTTAGTTCAGCAGGTCTATGGGGTCGTGGAGACAGAGAAGATGATCCATAACTCCAGTCCCAGTATCGGTTCTCATGAAGACCTCAAAAATATGATCTAATGATCTATTGTATGGTTGGGTGAAGTGATTGGAGATGTATCTTGCAGTGTAGTCCTCCCCTGGTGAGAACCATAGGTTTCTGAGGTTTCTCTGCCACTTGTATATCTGTGGACAATAAAGTAACTGTATAGGAACTGCAAAGTATTTACTCACTTGTATGGGTTTGCTTTGAGGAAGGAGACCCTGAGGTGCTTGTTTGATTTCTCTCGGATATCCATACCTGAAAGAGCAAAAGGCAACGTCAAAGAGTGCTTTAGGTCCAACAACAAAATTACAAGGAAAAGGAAAATGTTTCAAACTTCAAAGTAGGCCATGATACAGAGATTGTATTAAAAAGGTAAATAGCAAACAGTATAGAAGCTTTAAATCTGAAACACTATGTCAATTTTAGTTAGTAATACAAGGGCGGGGGTAACAGACTAGCAAAAGGAAAGTTACAGCTGTCAGTTCTTTACATTATGAATGACCAATGTAGAGTCATAAGGGGAGCTGTTGTAGCAGCTTATTATTACAGAATCTGAATGCCACTGAAGACACATTGTCAAAGCTCTCCGCTTGGCACTCACCAGGTCTAATGCAAGAGTACCAAATGATCATTTGAAATTTGCCATTCTGGCATTTGTTGCAGTGAGTGCAAGATGAAAAAATTGTAAGCATCATGCCCCTGTTTGCAGCTAACAAATGTCAATGGGAACTTAGGGGAAACTTCTTTGGACAGGAGTGACAATATGAACATTGCTATCTCCTGGTGAGGTGAATAGCATTTAAACCAATGTTAGGTAAATCCATGAAAGAGAAGAGAAAAATATGATGACAATGTTAGATGAAAGAGAAGGGAGAAAGATCTCATGTAGAATATAGACAGTCACATTGGATAGTTGGGTCAAAATGGCTGTTTCAATGCTATGCATTCCACGTAATGTACTCAGCAAGAATTACTGGCTCATTGTATGCTTTGGAAATGTAAAGCCTAATGTCGCATCTAATGCAACAATGCTGACATTTTTGTTTGTGTGGTCACATGCTTCCAATACCTTCAAGAGGACAACCTGTGTGTGGGCACACAGTTCTGAGTGATCATTGGTTAGAAACCTACTTATTTAAGAGGTTGCTGGTGCTGAATGGCTGGTCTGCAATGCCAAGTGATAATGAACAGCATGGGTTCAATTCCCACACAGCTGAAGGGCTCTTCTTCTCAACTCTCCCCCTCATCTGAAGTGTGGTGACCTTCAGGTCATCTCTGGATCATCTCTCTCCAATGAGAGACTGCTAAGAGTTTACCCTTTGTGATAAGATCATGTACAATGACTTACCTGAGCACTTTTGACACAGCTAAACCTTCCAAAGCCCTTATTTGGAGCAATATTAGACAAGATGTGACACTGAGCCACAGGAGGACTAAGCAGTTGTGATGATCAACTGCGTGGTTGAGGTGCTAGGGTTTTCAGTGAATTAAAAGAGGAACGAGAAGTGGAGAGAATATCAGAGTTGAGGACAGCAGGATGTTTGGCAATCAATGGTAGAGCAATGGAAATCAGGGCTTGTACAAGCGGTCAGAATGATGTCCTAATTGTTGAAGAAGGGTCCCAACCCAAAATGTCAAGCTTTCCTGCTCCTCTGATGCTGTGTTCATCCAGCTTCACACCATGTTATCTCAGATTCTCCAAAATCGGCAGTTCCTACTATCTCTGTGACAATTTTAACCCCACTGCAAAACGTCTTCTAAGGATGCCTTCCTTAAAGAAGCTACTCTGCTCCCTCCGAAAAAGCCTCAACTCATCCATCTCCTACTGCAACCCTCTTGAAGCCATTTCTGAAGAAGGGTCCCGGCCTGAAACTTCAAGCTTTCCTGCTCCTCTGATGCTGCTTGGCCTGCTGCGTTCATCCAGCTTCACACCGTGCTATCTCTTAATTGTTGCTGTTGCTTACACATCACCTAGGATTGAGGAGGCAGATGGATAATTCATTCCAGAGGAGTCCAGCAAACAAGCACTCAACCACCTTCCAAAGACGCACCAGGTACACGTTTTGGCACCTTCCTGTGCAGCAAAATTGTGGTCAGGACCTTTAAAGCTGCCCATGCTGGATTGTGCAGGCCTATTCTGCAGTGTTACTGACCTTTCACATTGAGTTTGGCAAGCTCCAGCTCGTCGCCATGATCCCGGAACAAGTAATGAAAATCCTCCCAGGTTAAGTCTTCCTTGTCCTGGAATCCTGCCTCCTTGAACAGTGAATCCATGACTTCTTCCGCTTGTGCTTTTGATAAGCAGTTGTTGGAGATCTCAATAAAGGACCTATAGGAACAAATTGCAAAGGGCAACTAGAGTTACTATCAAGATAAACATCAGAAAAAATAAAACACAAAACTGAAAACACTTGCGCAGAATATTCCTGTTCATAGTCTATTAATTGAGGTGGACTGGAGACTCAGCTTTATTCACACTTATAGAGTGCAGATTGAAAGTGTGGTTTTCTTGGTTGGAGGTGTAAAATTATGCCACTCTCTGTAACTATAAGCTTGAGAAGCATGTAAAGCCTATGCTCGGGATTAACACCCATTTCCCCTGATCCTACCACGCGGTCCTGATGGCTCTGGGATTAATGGAAGCCATATGGTAGAGTTGAGCCCTCAGAAGGTTCCCTGGCACAATATGTAGAGGGTGAGGAAGGTCCCTCATTGCCAGGTTCCCTACACGAGGGACTTGTTACATTGTGACTGGGAAGAATGCATCAAAACTGTCAGCTGTCGCAATATACGTAAAACTCCAGGTGGACCAGCAAAAAAACCAATTTTGCTGACTGACTGATATTCAGGACAAATACAGATCACCAGGTTTTTGTTAGTAACAGAAAAATAATTCAACTTATTTAACACTTAACTAACAAAAACAGAGAAATGGAAGGATTTCTAATCTACTACTATAACCCTTCAAAAACCGCCTCACACACAGAGACACACACAGACAGACACACACACACACACAGACACACACACAAAGACACACACACACAGACACACACACACAGGCACACACACACAAAGACACACACACACACACACACACACAGACACACACAGACACACACATACACACACACACAGACCTCTCACGTCAAAAATATGCCTTTTAGTTTTGAACACCAGGGAAAAGATCCTTAACATTCACCTCATCTATGCCCCTCATGATTTTATAAATCTCTATAAGATAACCCCACAACCTCCTACACTCCTGTGAAAAAAGCCCCAATCTTTCCAGCCTATGTTTATATCTCAAATCCTCCATTCACAGTAAATTCCTAGTAAATCTTTTTCCTGAATTCTCTCCAGTTTAACAATATCCTTCCTTTAACAGGGCAACCAGAACTGGACACAGTACTCCTGAAGAGCCCTCACCAACGTCCTGTACAAGTTCAGCATAACGTCCCAACTTTTATACTCAAAGGTCTGCAATTAAGGCAAGTGTGCTAAATACCTTCTTAATCACCCTGTCTACATGTGATACAAATTTCAAAGAATTATGTATCTGAACCTCTAGGTCTCTGTTCTACAACATTACCCAGGGCCCTACCATTTTGAAATTTTACCTTCAGGACATTCACTCTTTACTTTGTTATTAACAATTTTCATTATGTTATCTGCTGCAACTAGTGACTCTTTTCCCAAACCTCAGAAATGGAGATCCCCTATCTTCCTACACCCACCAGCTTTTAACAGGAAAACCTGATATAATTTAACATGATTTGCTAATTCACATCTGCGTTTTGCTCCAATTTTAGGATTGTCTGAAATTTTGGCCTTCAGCTATTTCTACCTCCAAAATCATCAGCAAATTTCGCAGGGAGAATTTATATCAGGTTTTCCTGTTAAAAGCTGGTGGGTGTAGGAAGATAGGGGATCTCCATTTCTGAGGTTTGGGAAAAGAGTCACTAGTAGCAGCAGATAACATAATGAAAATTGTTAATAACAAAGTAAAGAGTGAATATCCTGAAGGTAAAATTTCAAAATGGTAGGGCCCTGGGTAATGTTGTAGAACAGAGACCTAGAGGTTCAGATACATAATTCTTTGAAATTTGTATCACATGTAGACAGGGTGATTAAGAAGGTATTTAGCACACTTGCCTTAATTGCAGACCTTTGAGTATAAAAGTTGGGACGTTATGCTGAACTTGTACAGGACGTTGGTGAGGGCTCTTCAGGAGTACTGTGTCCAGTTCTGGTTGCCCTGTTAAAGGAAGGATATTGTTAAACTGGAGAGAATTCAGGAAAATGATTTACTAGGAATTTTCTCCCCTTCCCCTACTGCATCCCTAAACCAGCCCAGTTCGTCCCCTCCCCCCACTGCACCACACAACCAGCCCAGCTCTTCCCCCCAACCCACTGCATCCCAAAACCAGTCCAACCTGTCTCTGCCTCCCTAACCGGTTCTTCCTCTCACCCATCCCTTCCTCCCACCCCAAGCCACACCCCCAGCTACCTACTAACCTCATCCCACCTCCTTGACCTGTCCGTCTTCCCTGGACTGACCTATCCCCTCCCTACCTCCCCACCCACACTCTCTCCACCTATCTACTTTACTCTCCATCTTCGGTCCGCCTCCCCCTCTCTCCCTATTTATTCCAGTTCCCTCTCCCCATCCCCCTCTCTGATGAAGGGTCTAGGCCCGAAACGTCAGCTTTTGTGCTCCTGAGATGCTGCTTGGCCTGCTGTGTTCATCCAGCCTCACATTTTATCATCAGCAAATTTGTTTAGTTTCAGTGCTGGAATTCTGACACGGAATAGGCACTTAGGTGGACAAAGGCATCGGCCCTCTTGGACTTTGACCCTCCACTTTGGTTTCACAAGAAAATACATTCCCAAAGGAGGATGATGAAATAAATCTTTTTTTGGGAGAAAGACAACTCCAAAGTGTCTCAAACAGGAAAATGGGTTAACTACTGGCTACCATTTTATCTGGATAGAGAGATAAGGCAAGCTGTAAGCTTTGAAGATTTTTCTTGCACCTTAAGCGATGAGTTTGTTTTTCTCACTTGTGCAAGATTTAGAACAATCTACTTTACCTAAGTAAGAGAATCATTAGATTGTCAGACAAGTTCCCATTTACCTCAACAATACAGAGAATTCGCCTTTGGACAGGAACCCATTTCCATCTACATCATACATCCGGAACATAAGCTTTGACTTCTCTTCAGGTGATCCTGCAAATAGCATCATTTTAGATTCTCTTACAAAATATTAGCAAGGGGCAACAGCAATTTGGCTTTCTGCAGCAGCTTAAACATGGTAAATTATCACAGGAAGGCTAACAAAGGACTTTTAGCACTGTGAAAAAACACAACGGTTGGGCAAAATATAAATGGTCCAAATCTTTACTGAACATAGAGTCATAGAGACATACAGCGCAGAAACAGACCGTTCGGTCCAACCAGTCCATGCTGACCATATCCCAAATTAAAATAGTGCCACCTGCCTGCGCCTGGTCTGTAACCTTCCAAACATTTCCTATTCATGCACTTTCCCAAACGTCTTTTGAACATGCTAACTGTATCTGCTCCATCACTTCCTCTGGAAGTTCATTCCACACATGAATTACTCTCTGTGTAAAAAGGTTCCCCCCCATATCCTTTTTAAATCTTTCTCCTCTCACCTTAAAAATGTGTCCCCTAGACTTGAACTCCTTATTCCACACACATATGTACTCACATTAATCCTTAGTTCAGTGAAGCAAAGGAGATTGCATTAGGAAGCATATTTGTATACTTCAACATCAAGAAGTTATTGTATAAACTAATGCCACAGGAATAGTTTAAACTCCTCTTCAGTTTAGAATTGCATTTCCAATCATCGTCTAATGGCTTGTATATTGTTATTGAGAAGTGGTAAGGCTGAATGACAGCATTCAGAAATTTTCTCTTCATGATTTTGAATCAGGAGACATTTTACCAGCTTCCAACGTGCTGAAGTGTTCTGTTTGACCACTGAAAGGAACGGAGCCATTGACAGAATGAAATAACTTGACCCAAGATTTTAGCCTAGTCACATACAGTCTGATTGTTAACCTGCCAATCTAATTGCAGCAATTGAAAGCTTGGAACAAGAACAGATTATTAAACCCATCACATGTAAGTTTGCATAACCCATAATCATGGGCTCTGTCCAACCCAAGATGTTAGTACTCCCTTCTAAAAGTTATTTGAATCTACATTATCTATAAGTCCAGAATCCTCAATCCTTTACATCAACAGGTATTGAACTAATGCTTTGTTAGAGCTACCAAATAACTGTAAATAAATTACTTCATCTGGTAATCTGTTCCACTGTTGATGCAACTCATGGTGTGATAAAATTACTCAGCAATCCGTGCAAACTAATTTATGAAAATTAATTTGAGAATATGTAAAAATGCATAGATTTCAGGAAAATGGTTTTGACAATCTCATTACAGCAAATCTTCAGGGGATCCAAGAAATTAAAATCAAAATGCCCCATTCACCTTTCATGAATATGACGAGAATATCAAGGAACTCTCGGAAGGATAGGTAACCATTCCCATCTTTGTCTGCCAGTGAAAACATCTGTTCCACAAACA
Organism: Stegostoma tigrinum; assembly: GCF_030684315.1. Lineage (NCBI taxonomy): Eukaryota > Metazoa > Chordata > Chondrichthyes > Orectolobiformes > Stegostomatidae > Stegostoma > Stegostoma tigrinum. The sequence goes on along the minus strand of NC_081389.1, from coordinate 18,285,038 downwards.
TGGAATCTTCTTTCAATCCCAGCGCATCGGCAAACTCCACACGGGTCAGCTCACAGTTCAGGGACTCTTTTGTCTTGCGTGAGATTTCTGTGTTGAAATCCCCAGCATCTGACCTGTCAATTTCCAGAACCTAAGAGCAGATTCAACAACAAACAATAACTCTTGCATTTATCTAGCACATTTCATGTCTCCAGAACATCCCAAAATGCTTTGTAGTCCACTAAGGGCATTTTTTAAAAAATGTAACTGCTATTGTAATGCTGTGGAGAGATAGTAGGAACTGCAGATGCTGGAGAATCTGAGATAACGAGGTGTAGAGCTGATGAACACAGCAGGCTAAGGAATCACTTCATTTCTAAAGAAGGGTCCAGGCCCGAAACGTCAGCTTTCCTGCTCCTCTGATGCTGCTTGGCCTGCTGTGCTCATCCAGCTCTACACCTCGTTATCTGCTATTGTAATGCTGTTGACAATTTGTGAACATTAAGGTCCCACAAACAGCATTGTGAAAATGACCTGATAAATCTGTTTCACTGATGTTGGTTAAAGAAAGAAATTTTGGCCAAAAAAGCTGCCAAGGAATTATTTGCATCCCGTTGTTTCTGAGGCCACACAGAGTCACCTGAAAGCAGAGGCCTCCAATAATGCAACATTCCTTCTGTACTGCAGTGGAGGGGCTAATCAGAATTGCAGACTTAACACTTCCTAAAAGACAAGATGTTTCACTTTGACCTCAGAAGGGCAGGGTGGTGGGACTGATGGTGGTTGGGAGAAATCAGTCAGTGTCTCATTGCTGGGCATCACAGTCTTTTGAGGGTCACGTTGAGGAATGTTGTAAAGATAGGCTGAAATTCAATTGCAAAGCCTTCAGAATCAATGTTTGCAATAACGTTACCCAGAGAATGGTTAGAATGTGAGTGTTCGGCTTAGGGGAAGGTCACTTGGCCCCCTGAATGAGCTGCCCCACTCAATACGATCTTGACTAATCTGATGGCTCCATTAATTTTAATTTTAATAAAAGGAGGCATGAGATTGAATTGTTTTCTCCTGCACTCATCAGGGCTGGGGTGCAAGAATACCAACTTTAGAATGGAAATAAGTTGGTTTTTTTGCATGACAGTCCTGGTAAGTTCAAGACAGAAAGTTTCAATCTCATGTCTACCGAGAGCAATGTGTAAGTTCAGCACAGCCCTGCAATAACTTACCCAAACTGTCTAGTCTCAAGGTAGACTCTTGTTCTCGGGAAGTAGAGGACTCACTGAAACCTACTGCAGTATGAGGGGTGTCTTCACAATGGGAAGGAATTAAAAATAATAAGGCACACCTCACATTCTTTCATTTCCTTCGTACCTGTGCAAACACTCGCCGGAAAAATGTATCCAAAATCTTGCTTCGTTGCTGTTTAGTAACTGCTTCCTTTAAGATGGTTTTCTGACTCATTTCTACCAGATTCAGTTGTGCATTATTGGCCTGTAGATGAACTCTCAGCTGTTCAATAAAATCATAACGATCCTCTTCTGTATCAAAGAACAAAACCTAATAGAAGGCAAACATAAATTAATCAGCTGTTGTTAACATATGTTGCTGGACATTGATGGTCTTATATTAATAGCCTATGTCATAGAGTCATACACCTCAGAAACAGATCCTTCAGTTTCTTGGTATAGGCAAACAGAAAATATATATGAGTAAAGCTCCATTTGTATAGAATCCAAACCCAGAGGCTATAACTATAAAACGATCAACAACAAAGAAAATTTAGGAGAAAGATCTTTTACCAGAGAATGGTTAGAATGTGAGTGTTCGATTAAGGAGAAGGAGGAGTCCCCTTAAAGTGCCCCTCCCTTTCAACAGGATTGTGCCTGATCTGGTGACTCTGTATTTCTGCCTTCCTTCAATAAACTTATCGAGACACTAACTTGTTACAACACTGAGACATCGAAATGAAAGTACTGGCACCTTTCAGGGAGAGTGAGGGTGTGAGGGAGCAAGAAACAGAAGGCCCAGGAGAAATAAGATGGTAAGTGGCTGCTGTGCACTGCAGACCCTGGCGCCAAACAGGCTGAATGGCCTGTTTCTGTGCGATCGGTTCTATACGAAGAAACCTTGCATAGGACACACTGTGGTGGCCACTTACCAAATCATACTCTTTGGGAACTTTAATCATCAGGATCCTTTGGTCATTGTTTGATTTAATGATGTCTATGTCCTTGGTGAGACTGATGATGCGGATGGGAGATCGTTTGCTATCCAGGACCTTGATGCAACTTTTGACATCAAAGTAAATATCCACTGGTCGCAGCACTTCATTGGGTCCCTGCCACTCACAGGCTGATGTCAGAAATGGAAGAAACAATAAGTGCCAGTAACAGATTGTAGAAATTAACACTAAGAAAGATGTAACAAAAAAACAGAAATTCCTGGAAAAACTCAGCAGGTCTGGCAGTATCTATGGAGAGTTAATGTTTTTGGTTGAGTGACTCTTCCTCAGAATGGTTCTGAGTTCTGACAAAGGGTCACTCGACCAGAAACGTTAACTCTGCTTTCTCTCTACAGATGCTGCCAGACCTGCTGAGCTTTTCCAGCAACTTCTGGTTTTGTTTCTAATTAACAGCATCCACAGCTCTTTCAGTTTTTCTAAGGAAGTTATACATGAAACAACTTGCCTCATGCCATCATGAAGCATTCCTGGTCTCCTTTGCGTTATAAGAGATGGGCATGGAAACTTAATGATACCATCAGTTTGTTTTTGTGCCCAATTGATGTGTATGTCAGCAGGAAAAAAATCTATGCTGAAGAGGGGAGAAAGAATGCTAAGCTGTCCAGACCAGATTGGATTAGACTGGGAGAGTCCTGGGGCAAGAATAGGCTGTCCAAGCCTGCTTTGCCATTCAGTACAATGATGGCTGATCTTCCACACGTACTTCCTACACTCTCCCCATATCCATTCATGCCCAAAGACCTATTGACTTCTCTCTCAAATAAATTCAACAACTGATGGGCTGGCAATGCCTTGATTGAAGAAGTTTATCCTTATCTCGGTCCTAAATAGTGACACTTTATTCCGTGACTGTGACTATTTGTTCTCGATTCTCTATCTGAGGGAAAGGGAGAGAGAGCACATGCTCAGCACTAACCCTGTCAAGCTCTCCTTAATTTTATATTTCACTGAAATCACCTCTCATTCTTCCGAACTCCAGCCAATATAGGTTTGGTTTCCTTAATCCTTCCTCATTCACAAGTCAGTCTGGTGAACCATTACTATATAACTTCTAAGCCTTCTCTAAGTATGGAGACAAAAACCGTACCTTATCCCTAGGTGCAAGAGGTGAAAGAACAATAGGGTCATCTCACTGACCCTGCACTCCCAATACCCACTCTAGAAGGTAGCCCAGTTTGGACTCTGAGTTCACACTTCAAACCCCTAAACTAAATAACTAACTGACTATAGTGTAGTTTTTCAATGGAATCGACTGTCTGAATAGTTCTGAATGCAACAGATATATTTGCCAATGTCTCAGGACACATGAAAAGGGATAACACATGTAATGTACAATGGGCACCAATTTCCTTGCTTTCTAATCAACTTGAATGATCCATAACTTTGCAACATTTTCTGTGCCCTCAATTAGATCCCACGCTTTTCTCATTCAAACATTTGTGTGATGAAGTCGATAACGTAGTTAAAGGAACAATCAACCAAATGGAAGTTTTGTAATTATTTCAATGTGCTCTGGATTTTACTTGCTTGTCAGAGACTTAAATGTTGGAGATTTGCTCATCGTGAAAACTTTTGCATTCCAAAGGGTTCACAGGTCACAGATCTGACCAATCTTCAATTGATTTTGTGTAACTTTAATTTGACAAGGAGATCATGGGGATAAAAGGTCGCTAGTCTGGGTGCTTAGAAATTGAAGCAGATTGATCTTTTTGTCTGACTGGAAAGCAAACATCTGATTACCTTTTATTCCTGCTCCGAGTTCAGTTTTCTTTATAGACTCGCGCCTATTCCTTCTTTGTAGTTTCTTAAACTGAGTCTTACGGTAATAAGCAACAGCATATGCAGGGATCAGGCAGACTGCGGAAAGAAAAGAAATTGTACCATCATGAGTCAGTTAATTTTCCTTAAATAACTAAATAATCTGGCTCAGAAGTCCTTTTACTGAGCAGGAGCCCACAGTGAGCAATTGTAACTTTATGGAAGCATTAACTAAGAAAGAGAGAACTTTGCATTTATATGGTGCTGATTTTGTTTTATTTCAGCCAGTTGAAATCCATTTGAAGTGAAGCCACTACTGCAATGTGGACTAACATGACAGCTGCTCCATGCACAGCAAGAGCCCAAAAATGCCACCAGCTAAATTATATGTTTGGTGGTGTTGGGTGAGAAACACGTGTTGGCCAACAGCAGGAGAATTCCCTGAACAACCTTTTGGGCAGAGAAATTGATTCCCTGTTTAATGACACATTTGAAAGTCAGGACGTCAGCTTGTAGGGCAGCTTTTGTGATTGCTTGTGATTTCGAATAAACATGTTTGACTATAACCTGGTGCTATGTGGCTTCTGACCTTGTCCACTGCAGTCCAACTTTGGCACCTCCACAACATATACTTTTGCACTCAAGGTATTGTTGTATCTGGTTGTTTCTCCTCATTATGGAAGTAAATGCACATGGCCATGACTGATCAGCGTTGTCTTCAGACAAGAGTTAGTATAATTTTGCATTTAATCTTCCTGGTAGCTTAATTCTGCTGAGTTAAAATGCCTCAGGCACTTGGGCTCTCTTTTTACATGTTCAAAGGCACTTTGCAAGCTCAGATGGGGAGGACAGCTATGCATCACCGATACAATGAAGACAGCTTCTGCAAGTGACATAATGATGCATTCTACATCAGACACTAATAGTGCTGCATTGTTCACCAGTAAATAAAATTACCAGCACTGGTTCAGAAAGCCCTTTGATCATCTATAGACAAAGGATTAACTTACTTAAATGTCTGAATGTATGTCGTTTATAAGATAATAAGGACTGACCCACCCAATAGTAAAAGCAAATGTTTTACTTCTTGCTTTGATGCCTATGACAGAGGTATTTGTTACATGGGATTATCGCTATATGCTGACTCAATGAACCAAGCTCTGTTTTTAATGAACTCTGTTTCTGAGAGCTCATCAGTACTGTAATGAAATGTATTCCACTATGGCATCCAATATGTTACACTGTGAGTTCAGAAAACCTACTCGTTCATAAACCCACAGTTTTCAGTCAATAATACAGTTCTGGTTGCCCTAACATAGGAAGGAAATTATTAAACTAGAATGAGTGCAGAAAAGACTTACCAGGACGCTACCTGGACTGGAAGGCTTGAGTTATAAGGAAAGGTTGGATAAACTGGGACTTTTTTCCCTGGGGCATAGGAGACTCTGGGGTGGCCTTATAGAGGTCTATGTAAATCATGATATGCATACACAAGGTAGATAGCCAACAGCTTTTCCCCATGGTAGAGGAGTCTAAAACCAGAGGGAATAGGTTTACAAAGGGTCCAGAGGGGCAACTGTTTCACTCAGTGGGTGGTGACTGTCTGGAACGGGCTGCCAGAGGTAGCGGTAGAGAACAATTTTGTCATTTAAGAAACACTTGGACAGTTACTTGGATGGGATAGGTCTGGAGGGATATGGATCAAATGTAGGCAAATGGGGCTAGTTTAATTGTGAAAACTGGGCAGCATTAGCAAGTTGGGCTAAAGGGCCTGTTTCCTTGCTGTAGACCTCTATGACTCTAATATGCCTGCAAAAGCTCCTAATATTACAACCTGCCCTGATCCCACAATCTCCGAGTTCCTAGTCCAGCCCTAAGCTTTCTACACCACAGTAAAATTAAACATCTGAATTCTCGTCCAATTATTCTTTAATGGTTTTGTGTTCTATTTTGCATTAACAAACTTAATTTATTTTGAGGTTGCTTGGTAGTGCAGAACTTGAATCGTACCAAAAAGAGAGACATGTTGTCAAAACATTTCATCTTGTAGTCATCAGGGCACATGCAAGAATGCCAAATTTCAAACAATCACCACAATACATACAACAAGAGAAATGGATGCTGGTTGGTTGGCTAGTTGTATCTGATTGGCCTGTGCATTGCCAAAGAGAAAGCATTGGGGAAACTATTGGCTCCCCAGTTCTTGACTAATTCGTAAACGGTACAAGAAACATTGTCGCAGGAGCATAACTTTCAGCCCTCACAAACAAGAACCAAATTGGCTGGAAAAGCTCAGTAGGTCTGGCAGCATCTGTGGAAAGAAATCAGAGTTAACACTTTGGGTCGACCCGAAATGTTAACTCTGATTTCTCTCCATAGGTGCTGCCAGACCTACTGAGATTTTCTAGCAATTTCTGTTCTGGTTTTTGATTTCCAGCTTCTGTAGTTCTTCTGGTTTTCATTCAGATCTTATAACCTGCTCTGGCATTCTGGACTAGGATTGATCAAGGCTTCCTATATTTTGACAACAAGTGAATGAACTGCAAAATTCATTGCAAAAGTTGCTTTTAGTGAAACGGATTGATTTTCACCTACTTAATGGTAGACAGCAGAGTATGACGACGATAATCCCGAAGCCAGCTCCACTCCCCTCAAAATAGTCCAATCGCATTGCGCCGATACAAGGCTCCAGATCATCAGTGGTCAACTGCTTCGGCTGGGGACAAGGATCGCCTGTCAGAGAACACAGAACAAGCCAAAAAAAGATTAACATTGGCGAGAGGTAAGATAGTTCTAAACCTAATACTATGGGGTGGTGCCCTGGGACAGGAGTTAAATTCAAGCCAAAAGCAGAGAGATAGAGAGACAAGACAGGGGGAGAGTGACAGAGACAGGGACGTCTGGTGGGGCTTTAACTTGAAATGCACCATGCCTCAGGTGAGGGGAGAGTCCCTGCTGGTATCATGCCACATTTCTAACCAGCTGTCCAGCCAACTGACCTAAAAGCAGCATCACACAGGCACCGAGAGACCAAAAAAATCACAGGAGTATCTCACACCTTGTTCACTGTTCTAACATTCATTTTTTTGCCAAGTAAAATCAAAAAGTGTTTGTACTTTTATCATGTATTCTGCAGCATCAGGACATTTTAAAAATAACTAAGTGTTTTTTGAAGTGCATTCACTGTTTGGTTAAGAATGTAACAGCCAATTTGCACATTGTACGCTCCCATAAACAGTAATGAGGTAACCCAAAGGCAAAAGCCAGTAAAATAAATCATTACTACTGGAAATGAGCATGCCGGTCGTATTGCAACTCCAGTTTGAAGTACACAAGTCGAATCAGACCAGTGTGTCGCTCTCTTCATCAATTAGACTCGAAGCATTAGCTTGCTGTCTCTCCATAGATGCTGCCTGACCTGCTGTGATCTCCTGCTGTTTTCCAGCATCTGCAGTAATTTTCTCCTATAGTATATCTGGCTCTCCAGTTTTATTGCTGCAAGCTTGATTAAAAAATGTATACATTTTGGGAAAAATTACTGTTGACTGGTGGTTAAAACTTCAAAAATTCACAATGTAGTAACGCACTGTGCGTGTCACAAAGCAAACTACAAACAGCCGCAAACCCTTTCCTTCAAATGTGACAAATTCACTCACCAGTTTTCCAGACAAACACATCCTTCTGAATTTCATTTTCTGTCGTGTTTAAGGCCTTCACCAGGACGTCAAAGAAAGTGATATTTCGAATGGTATCGATTTCCATGGCTGTAAATAATCTAAATCGAAACACAAACAAGAAAAATTACTGGTGAATTTGCCATTACCACAGTTCAAAATGTTTTGTAATTTGGAATTGCTTGTGATAGGTTTGCTGGCAAGGTGGCCAGGGTTTAGGATTAGTGAACTTGACTTAATGATCCATTGGACATGAGGTCTAAATTCCACTGCAGTGTTCAAATACAATCAGGTGAATAAATCTTGGAATTAAGAAGTCAGATGCTAGTATTGGAGAGCACTTAACCATTGGGGCAGCACGGTGGCTCAGTGGTTAGCAATGCTGCCTCACAGCACCAGGGACCCAGGTTTGATTCTAGCCTCAGGTAACTGTCCATGCGGAGTCTGCACATTCTCCTAGCATCTGCGTGGGTTTCCTCCGGGTGCTCCAGTTTCCCTCCACAGTCCAAAGCTGTGCAGGTTAGGTGGATTGGCCATGGGGAATGCAGGATTATACGGTAAGGCAGTGGGTCTGGCTGGTATTTTCTTTGGAGAGTCAGTGTGGATTTGATGGACTGAATGGCCTGCCTCCACACAGTAGGGGTTCTATCAACTGTTGGATTTTGTCTTTTTTATATAAAAAGAGCATCTGGTTAACTGATGCTCTTTAGGGAAGGAAATCTGCCAGCATCACCTGGTTTAGCCTACGTATGAGTCCGGACCCACATTAGTGTGGCTGAAATGTCTCAAGTCTCCAAGCTCACTATCTCTTTCTCAACAGCAACATACAATGTCTATGTTCCAAATATGACTTTCTGTTAAAAAATAAAAGCTTTAAATAGATCTAGTGAAGCCACACAAACGCAAATAAACACAATGTGCTTTAACATCTCATCTGACTGATTAAATTGTCACTGGACTGGCTAACCCACGATTACTAGTCACAGGAGAGTCAATCTGGCTATTATACTCCACTATCTGGTCTGGAGTGAGAACAAGTTTGAGTTTGATTTAGTGGGTGAAAGAATTGCCACTGATCCCCAGCCTTCCGTCCATCATAAACTCAGAAGTGAGGATGTTCACTCACGACTGCACAACGCTCAGCTACTCCGTAGATATTGAAGCAATCCATTTCCAAATGCAGCAAGGTCCAGGCTTGGTGCGACTAGTGGCAAGTAACATTTGTGCCGTGCAAGTGCCAGGCAATGACCATCTCCGACAAGCGGAAATCTAACTATTACCCCATGATGTTCAAACATAATTATCATCACTGAATCCCTCACTATCAACGTCCTGAGGGTTATAATTGACCAGAAAATGAACTGGGCCAGGCGTAAACATATTGCGGCTACAACAACAGGTCAGAGGCTAGGGATTCTGCAGTAACTAACTCATTTCCTGTCTTCCCCATCCACAAATCAGGACTGTGATGGCACGATGAGAGTTGTTCCAATAGCAGTGAAGAAGCTTGACACCATTTGGGACAAAGCAGCTCCTTTATTTGGACTACATTCACTCCATTCACCACTGATGCAGTTTGGCTTCAATGTGTGCCATCTACTGCAGCGACTCTCCAAGGCTCCTTTGACAGCACGTTCAAAAAACATTATCTGCAGAAGAAGGGCAGCAGATGAGGAACACTGCTATCTGCGAGTTCCCCTCCCCTCCTCTAGGGAAATTAGCGATGGGCAACAACTGCTGGCCCAGCCAAAGGTCCCATGAATGACCAAGAACAAGAAATATGGGATGAAAAGTTGATTGATTTTTACTGTAGCTAAAGTGGGGAGATCAGGAGAATAACACTGCCGGTAACAAAATAGAGACAGTGGATAAGGCTATGGGGGAGAATGGATAATGAGGTTTTGCTTTCTACATTTTGTACAATGCCAGTCACCTCCCCAGCACAATGCTGGCCCCCAGCTTTCGAATAATGCTAAAGTATCTGTCCTATTTTGTTTGTGTTATTAAGGTCACGAAACACTGAAGTGGGAAACGAGCAATAAGAAAGAAAAATCAAAGATTTGCATTTATATAGTGCCTTTTGCTACTTCAGGATGCCCTAAAGAGCTTTACAGCCAAGTAGGTACTTCTACATGTGTCAACAGATGGAGTACTGAATAATGAAAAACAAAAATCTCCTGGGCCCAAGCTAGAGAGATTCATATTGTTTCAGAGATAGTAGGAACTGCAGATGCTGGAGAATCTGGGATAACAAAGTGTAGAGCTGGATGAACACAACAGGCCAAGCAGCATCGGGGGAGCGGGAAGGCTGACGTTTCGGGCCTAGATCCTTCTTCAGAAATTTGAAGAGAATTGTGTATGCTGCAAATCACTCATTGCAACAAGCAATGAAAGAAATTGGGAGGGGGAGGCGTGGAATTGGACAGAGAGACAAAAGAGGGGTATCCACTCTTTCCGTCAATGTTCAGTGTTCATGCACAGTTGTTAGTGAAACTGAATATCATGTGTATTTGGGGACCATTGTGATCCTGCTCACTATTTACCACAGCTCACATTCAGCTTTACCTACTCACCAGCCAAAACACACCAAGGCCATAGACAAAGAATAAATGAGAACACGAGGCTGTAATTAAGATGGTAAATGTAATATTGTCCTTCATTGCAACAGGGGTGGAGTTTAAAAAGCAGGGAGGTTATCCTGCAGCTGTACAAGGTGCTGGTGAGGTCATACCTGGAGTACTGTGTATAGTTTTGGTCTCCTTACTTGAGAAAAGATATACTGGCACTGGAGGGGGTGCAGAGGAGGTTCACTAGGTTGACTCTAGAATTGAGAGGGTTGCCTATGAGGGGAGATTGAGTAGACTGGAACTTTACTCATTGGAATTTGGAAGAATGAGGGGAGATCTTTAGTAACACACTATATTATGAAGGAAATAGATGAGATAGAAGCAGGGAGGTTGGGTCCCGCAGCCAGGTTAAACTAGAACGAGGACGAACAGCCTCAAAATAAGGGGGAGCAGATTTAAAACTGAGCTGAGGAAGAAGTCCTTCACCCAAATGGTTCTGAATCTGTGGAATTCCCTGCCCAGTTAAGCAGTTGAGACTACCTCATTGAATGTTTTTAAGGCAAAGACAGATAGATTTTTGAACAATAAAGGAATTAAGGGTTATTGTGAGCCAGCAGGTAAGTGGAGCTGAATCCACAAAAAGCTCAGCCATGATCTTATTGAATGGCAGAGTGGGCCAGGCGGCCTATTCCTGCCCCTATTTCTTATGTTCTTATGTTCTGATGTACACTTGGACTGGCAGGTGACAAATGAGTGAATTGGAAATGGAGCAATGGAAGAAACTATCAGTCTGTGATGGGTTAAAAAGAACAAAGCAAGTACAAGAATCGGCTGTGACCGACTGAGTTCTTGCAGAAGGTTGAGGATAATCCTTCTTTCATTAGTTAACTGGACCCTCTCCAGATCTTCCCCTCTCACCTCCAGCAGATAACCCTTACAATGCCTGTCAAGTTGCCAAAAGGCACTTTAAAGTATTCAGTCTGGTCTCTAATGTACTTTCAATGGTTGCGGTGCAGAGATAGCTATCTACCCTCTGCATTTTGTTTGCTTTTCCTTCAAGAGTCTGCGTTAGGAAGCGTTTAGGGCAGCTTTTGGAGCAGGAAACAGGTCTCATCCCTCACTTTCAGAGGCCGGATTGGAAGGCAAACAGACTTCAGTCATTTCAACAGCAGAGATTTTCATTTTCCCCGATGTAAATTCTAAATGACGCCGCGCAACAAAGTTTTTGCGTTTTTGTCACAGTAAGTAAATGACGGTGCTAGCATCAACAATGGACAGCGCATACCCATTCTCCTGATTTTCGAACCAGTATCTGTCTCCGTCTCGAATCCTTTGGAACTGCTCAATCATTATTTGAGTAAAGAGTTCCCCTGGTGCCCCATCACTCTCCAGCAGTCCTCCTGGCCACAGCTCGAGCTCAGATACGTCCCCATATTCCTTGGCCAACTTGTTGAAGAGCTGTGACATAGTGAAAGTAAAATTAGCCAAATCCAAGCATTTCAGAAATGATTAAAAAGAAGATTTCACAGCATAAATTCCAGGTGTTTAATCTTTCCCAATTTCTTGCCAGCACTGCTTGTATTTGCATAGCAATTTACATTTACCTTTAACAGACTCAAAATATGTGCAAGGATGCTGTTGAAGCTAATCCTACACCAAGCCACATAGAATCATACAGTACAGAAGAGGTTGTCTCAGACCATTGATTCTGCACCACCAAAACTACACCAAGTCTATACCAACCAAAGGTAAAGTAGCCTTGGTCCTACCAGACCATAGGGCTGCTCTCTCATTAGAGAGAGATAACTGGTGGTGGTTAAAACTGACAGTCCCGCACCTCAGGCGAGGGTCAGCGTTGCGAAGACCTTCGCAGTAACCTCAGTCTGTGCAGGAATTGAGCTCCCTCTGTTGGCACACCTCGGTGTTGCAAACCAGTTCCTCAGCCAACTGAACAGCACGAGGCCCATAGCCTCAAGGATATCTTCACAGGACAGGTTATGTAAAGCAATCGCCCTGCTTCTGATGAGGGGGTAGAGGCCTGACAAGATAGCCCCATTTGTCTCTGAAAGGATGCTTCCCGACCTGAATAGGATGCCTTTTATTGCTTTTGTTTTAGGTTTCCCAGCAGCCATAAACCGACTTTGTAAAAATGGTACAACAATGAGTTTGGGGGCGTCGCTGTGAAAGGAACTAACCTCCTGTGTTTCGTTTGTGAACTTGGGCTGAAGGTCACTCCAGTTGCTAATTGGTGTGAGTCGGAGGGCGCGTCTTGCTGTATTAAATGTTGGGAGACCATTATCCCGGCCACGATGGATGGTGAGAGCCATCAGATCAGATCGAGAGAATCTCAGCGGTCCATACATGTAGTCTGAATACAGTTGCACAATTTGTTAATTAAACCATTGTTTATGAAAATTACTTAACATTATATTGTTGGGTGATGGTTTTAGACAACCTCCTATCTTGGGCCCTTGTTCACTGAATCACAGGATGCCCGCAGTGTGGAGGCAGGCTAGTTGGCCCATCAAGTCCACACTGACCTTTTAAAGAGCACCCTGCCCAGATCGACTCCCCCTAGCCTATTCCTGTAATCCTGCATATTCCATGGCTAACCCATCTAGTCTGCACATCCCTGAACACTATGGGCAATTTAGCATGGCTAATCCACACTAACCTGCACATCTTTTGACTGTGGGAAAGAACCAGAGCACCCGGAGGAAACCCACGCAGACATGGGGAAAACGTGCAAACTCCACACACAGCTGTCCAAGGGTGGAATCAAACCCAGGTCTCTGGTGCTGTGAGGCATCAATGCTAACCACTGAGCCATTGTGCTGCACCATTAGCATCAAGCTTTCCTGACCACCTGCAGATTTAGCATGTGGTGAATGCACCAATATTTCACCTCAGTTGCACATTCAAGACTCAGTTAGCTGGATTTTTAATCAGTGAGGGAATCAAGGATGTGTTGAAAAGGCAGAAAAATGAAGTTGAGGATTGTCAGATTAGCCATGATCTCACTCAATGGCAGAGCAGACTCGATGGGCTGAATGGCCTATTTCTGCTTCTACATTATATGGTCTTACGGTTAGCTGTTGTTATCACCCTTGACTTTGGGCCCAAGGTGCTTGATTGCAGACTGAACCCTAAAACTGTTGATGTGGTCTCCATACTGACAACAGAGACACGTGGCTTCATTACAACCAAAAGGATCTTATTCCCCCAACAAAGGTTGAAAGTATTCCCTCTACAGTGCAGTAAATATCCATTGTGCCTGTTGATCTCGCTTTGTCTTTATTTTTCTCATTTTATCCACGTACATTCTAGTCAAGCCTTTTGTTTTGTACCCAGAACAATTTGCAAAAAAAATGCCAAAGTCAAGCAAAAATAACATTGATACTGCACTCTCTTCTCATAGAGAACGTGTTTTGTTTTGCTGAATTTGTATTCTTGCAAAGCACCCTCATGAGTGCAATTCACAAAGCTGTGACAAAGTGTGTCCTTTTCCAGTAATACTCAATTCTGGATTCCCAAATGTTTAACCAATTGTACAAATAAAGAGAGAGAGGGAAGACCAAAAGTAACTGAAAATACAAGTGTGCAATGATTGGAACAGAGGGGCGAGTATAATAAGCAATATTATAAATGGAGCTACAGATACAACACAGAACTGTACAGGACAGGAGTGGACCCTAAAGTCCACTATATGGTGACGAACATGCCACCAAATTAAACTGATCCTTTCTGCCAGCCCTTTATGTCCCTCTATTCCTTGCATATTCATGTGCTTATCTAAAAGTCTCTTAAATGCCCCTTACATATGTGTCTCCACTACCACCCCGGCAGCATGTTCCAGAATCCTCCCACTCTGTGTAAAATAATTGCCCCTCACCTTAAATGTAAGCCCCCTGGTTTTAGACATTTCAACTGTGGGGAAAAGATTCTGACCATCAACCCTATCTATGCATCTCATTATTTTATAGACTTCTATCAAGTCTCACCTCAGCCTCCAATGCTTCAGAAAAAATAACTGGAGTTTTTCTAGCCTCTCCTTACAGCTCATTCCCTCTAATCCAGGCAGCATCCTGATAAGTAAAAATCGGAAGAACTGTGGACGCTGTAAATCAGGAACAAAAACAGAAGTTGTTGGAAAAGCTTAAAACTGATCCTGAGGAAGGATCACTGGACCCGAATGATCTTTTTTCTTCACAGATGCTGCCAGACCTGCTGAACTTTTGTAGCCACTTCTGTTTTTGTTAGCATCTTGGTAAACCTCTTCTGCACCCTCTCCAAAGCCTCCACATCCTTCCAGTGATGTGGCGACCAGAAGTGAATGCAGTACTCTAAGCAAGGCCTAACCAAAGTCTTATAAAGCTGCAACATGACTTCCTAACTCTTGTACTCAACTCCCTGACCAATAAAGACAATATGTTCCTTCTTTTCTTACACTATCCTCTGGGATCTCAATGATATAGAAATGTAGAAAGATCAATATATACAATGAGTTATGTTGAAAGAAAAACATTCTTAATCATTGCTAAGAGATAGTAAGAACTGCTGATGCTGGAGACAGAGATAACGCAGTGTGGAGCTGGAGGAACACAGCAGGCCAGGCAGCATCAGAGGAGCAGGAAAGCTGACGTTTTGGGCCGGGACCCTTCTTCAGAAGGTTCCGACGCGCAACATCAGCTTTCCTGCTCCTCTGATGCTGCTTGGCCTGCTGTGTTCCTCTAGCTCCACACTTTGTTATCTCTTAATCATTGCCCATTAGTTTTATGGCACTATTCCATCACTGATGTGGTGTGTTATAATCCAATCAGAGATTCAAGTCACTATGGCATCATACACTTTTACTTGCATGTTGCAATCCAGAGTTTTGGATACTGATGGTAGAACTGCAGTTCCTTTCTATTGCAATGGCAGATCAGGAATCTCTCCTGAATCACTTTCTGCTATTGGTTTGCATTGGAAGGATTTTGTAAGAAACACTCAATAAACAGATCACCTCTCAGATCTTCCACAATAATATTGTCTTCTTTCTCAGCGATTTGAGATGCCATCCCAAAAATCAGGTCCTCCACATCAGCTCCAGTTCGAAGGTTTGTCCTCTGAAACAAAGAAGTCATTTAACCATCCAACATTCTGCAATGTTTACACCTTCAACAAAAAAACTGTTGATAAGACAAATGCCATCTTCTAAAGATTAAAATTCATCTCATTCATTTAGAGTCATAAGAGTCACAGAGCGCGGCAACAGGCCCTGCGGTCCAACTCATCCATGCCGACCAGATATCCTAAATTAATCTCATCCCACTTGCCAGCATTTGGCCCATATCCCTCTATTATACCATCACATGTTTTTGTGCCTGACTAATTTAATTTTCAGGTTGAGCAACGTCTTGCAATTTATAAATTATTTATTCACAAGATGTGGGCGTCACTGGCAAGGTCAGCATTTATTGCTCATCCCTTTGTAAAACAGTCAGAGAGAGATTTTCTGATATTCTTTATCAAAGAACGAAAACACCCTTCGTCTGTTTGGGGTTGGGCTGTGTCCAACACAGATCAGGTCACTGGTGACAGTTCATATGTCTTTATTAGGTTTCAATTTGAAAATCTTGCTGCCAAAAATGTGAAAACAGGACACCAAAGGACTAGAGAAACCAGCAGAATGCAGATAGCCACATGTAACACTAACCTACTTACCAGCAACACTATCACTTGATGAGGTGCATCTGGGCCAGCGAGGAAAGTGATGGAGCAGTAGTCAATCACGGAACAGGCCCAACTCACAGGAAGGCCATCTAATCCATCGTGACCCTGCCAGCTCTCTGCAAGAATGACTCAGCTAATCCCACTCCCCTACCTTTACCCCAGTAGCCTACAAGATTTCTCTTTGCAGACAAGTATTCAATTTCCTTTGGAAAGCCACAGCTGTGTCAGCCTCTACCGTAGTCTCAGATGGAACATTCTAGATTCTCACCACCTGCCGTGAAAAACAGTTTCCCCCTCGTGTCACCTCTGGTTCTGTTGTCAATCATTTTAAACCAGCACCCTTGTGTTCCGGAACTTTCTGCCACCAGGGGAAATCTTTCAATGTATACTGTGTCCAGACCTCCCCTGACCTGAAGAGCTGAATCATTCACAAAAGTGTCACTGTGCAGAATGAGACCATTCAGACCATTGTATCTGCTCCACTGAATCAATGGGCATAATGACATTCTCCCAATTTTTCTCTTGGTTATGCCTTCTATTTAAAAAATCATCCAATCCCCTCTTGAATGCGTGAATTAAATCTGCCTCCACTACACTTTCAGGCAGAGCCTTCCAAACCCTAACTACTCACAAAGTTAAAAAAGATTTTCCTCACATCACATTTGTTATGTTTCTGAAGTCTTTAAATTTGTGCCTTCTCATTCCTGAGCAGGAACAATTTCTCCCTATCCATTCTATCCAGATCCCCCAATCTAATCTCTTCTTAGCTTACTCCTCTCTAAGGAAAACAGTCCATACTCCTTCAATCTATCTTCAGAACTGAACTTACTCATCCTTGGGACCATTTGTGCGAATCTCTCCTGCAGTCTCTCCAATACAATGTGGACTAAATATAGAGCCGTTATCATTCCAACTTTTTAAAAATTCTTTCACAGGACATGGATGTTGCTGGCCAGACCGATATTTATTACCCATTCCAGATTCCCAGAGGGCCACCTGAGATTCAATAACATTGCTGTGGGTCTGGAGTCACATGTATGGCCAGACCAGGTGAGGACAGCAGGTTTCCTTCCCTGAAAGATTTTAATGACCATGTGGTTTTTTTTTTCTGACAATCGTCAATGGATTCATATTCATCATTAACCCCAGATTCTTTTTACTGAATTCAAATTTCACCACTGTGTTGGCAGATTTGAACCTGGGTTCCTAAGACATTTGAAGGATCGTTGGGCCCAAAATTTTAACTCTGCTTTCTTTCCACAGATGCTGCCAGGCCTTGTTAGTTATTCCAGTAATTTCTGTTTTGTTTCTGATTTCCAGCATCTGCTATTTTTTTTCTCTCCCAAGACATTACCAGGGTCTCTGGATTAATAATCTAGTGATAATAGCATTAGGCCATCATCTCTGGACTCCCAGAGATGAGGTTTAGCAAATCAGAGACAGAAACCAGTAATACGTAGAAATGAAGATAACAAAGTGTGAAGCTGGATGATCACAGCAGGCCGAGCAGCATCTCAGGAGCACAAAAGCTGACGTTTCGGGCCTAGACCCTTCATCAGAGAGGGGGATGGGGAGAGGGTTCTGGAATAAATAAGGAGAGAGGGAGAGGTGGACTGAAGATGGAGAGAAAAGAAAATAGGTGGAGAGGAGAGTATAGGTGGGGAGGTAGGGAGGGGATAGGTCAGTCCAGGGAAGACGGACAGGCTCCCCATCTTCGATCCGCCTCCCCCTCTCTCCCTATTTATTCCAGAACCCTCTCCCCATCCCCCTCTCTGATGAAGGGTCCAGGCCCAAAACATCAGCTTTTGTGCTCCTGAGATGCTGCTTGGCCTGCTGTGTTCATCCAGCTTCACACTTTGTTAGCTTGGATTCACCAGCATCTGCAGTTCCCATTATCTCTGATACATAGAAATGAATGTATTGGTCATATTAATCTCCCTATCTGGGCCGTCTGTGCATGCCTTTCCTACCAATATGATACTGCCGACTCCACCAACTTTTCTGGGTCCTTTAGAATTCTACACAGTCCTCCTCCCAGTTTATAATGCTTCCAGCTTTTGTATGACATCTCTTCTCATCTTTCCAAAAGGAGAACAGTCCCTATCTGTCCTCATAACCTTTCTTCCCGATCCTTCAAATTATTCACAATAAGGCATCTGCTCACAAGCGTGACCCCAACCCTCTTGAAGCCAGTCATTTTAACACAGCATCCTGCTCATGCCTGTCCTTGGCATGCGGTGGTGTTCCAGTGAATCACAGCACAAACTGGAAGAAACAACATCTCACATTCAGATGAGGCACTTTATAGCCTTCTGGACTTAATGTTGTGTTCAGCACCTTCAAATTGTGAACCAGCTCCCATTCCTTCCCTTTCTTTTAGCCTTACTTCTTACATTCTCTGTCACTATGTCCTCTCTCCCCTCACCCCACCCAGTGGGACTGTCTTCTCTTTCAAATCTGACAGTTAGACACCATTGTCTGCCATTCTCATATTCCAATCACTTAATCTGAACTATTAATTTCTTTCCTCCACCAGCACTCTATATCCCACCTAAACGACACCAACTCACCCCCACTCCTCCAAACATAGCATAAATGCTAAGATAATAAAATGTGAGGCTGGATGAACACAGCAGGCCAAGTAGCATCTCAGGAGCACAAAAGCTGACGTTTCGGGCCTAGACCCTTCATCCATGATGAAGGGTCTAGGCCCGAAATGTCAGCTTTTGTGCTCCTGAGATGCTGCTTGGCCTGCTGTGTTCATCCGGCCTCACATTTTATTATCTCACGTTTTATTATCTTGGAATTCTCCAGCATCTGCAGTTCCCATTATCTCTGACAGCATAAATGCTGTCCCCTCCAGATTTCACATCCGAGCTGATGAAGAGTCATCTTAGACTCGAAGCATTAGCTTGCTGTCCCTCCATGGATGCTGCCTGACCTGCTGTGATCTTCGGCATTTGTTGTTTTCCATACAGATTCCAGCATCTGCAGTAATTTGCTCCCACATTAAAACCATGTTTGATCTCAATACTTTTGTTGAGATCAAACTGGTGTTTTATAAGAAAATCTGCCCTGAATTTCTTGCGTCATGAGAGACATGGAAAATCTGTAGGGAATTACAAATCCCTACACTATCTGTAGTCCATCACTGGACGTGATCTTGCGAGTTTAACTAGTTGAATTCCGTACCTGTCTGCTCCAGAAGTTGTTGCACACTCGGAGTGCAGGAAACACCCCGTTGTAGGTGGAGTTGACTTTACGGAATACACAAGCCCTGTTTCTGGAATGAACCAAAACAAAAAAAAACAAGATGTCCGTAAAAAGAAAACTTTCTGAAACAATGATATAGACGCTTGAGCAGATGATGATACAGAAACTTGAACACATGCACCAGCAGGTTCAAAAACAGCTTCTTCCCTGCTGTTAATAGATGGCTGAATGGACTCTCTAAATAAGGTTGATCTTGCTTTGAGCACCTCTTGCGCAGTGTAACCTGTCTGCCTTACTCTGCCTAAGTACCCTATGACCTGTACATCCTTGTTTGCTATGATCTGCCCGCACTGCTCACAAAACAGAACTTTCCACTATACTTAGGTACATGTGACTACAGTAAATCAAAATCAATCAGATGAAGTTAACCAAACATTGGGTGTGGGAAGCTGACCCAATCAAATGTCAAGAGGAAACTCACTGAGGGAAGAACATAACAAATATAGTTTGCTCTTCAACTGATGATGCAGAGGATGAAACAGCACCTCCGGTGAGTTCCCTCCAAATCACACATTGCAGTGGCTTTTTAAAAATTCATACACAGAATGCGGGAGTTACTGGCTCTACCAGCAGTTCTCATCCATCCCTAGTTGCCCTTGAGAAGGTGGTGGTGAGATGCCTTCTTGGACCATTGCAGGCCACCTGCTGTGGGTTGACCCGCAATGCCATTAGGGAGGGAATTCCAGGTTTTGGCCCAGTGACACTGAAGGCGAAATATTGGATGGGAACTTGCAAGTGGCAAAGCTCCCATGCATATGCTGCCCATGTCCTTTGAGTTGGGTTTGGAAGCTGCTATCGCAGGAATTTTGCAAGCGTCAGTGGCAGAAGGAATGAAGCGTATGGATGTGGTACCAATAGAGCGGGCTGGATGGTGTGAAGCCTCTTGAATGTTGTTTAAGATGCGCCCATCAAGGTAATTGAGGAGTATTCTATCCCATTTCTTGCTTGTGCCTTGAGGATGATATCCAGGCTTTAGGGAATCGGAAGATGAGATACTCATAGCAGGATTCCTAGCCTCTGAGCTGCTCCTGTAGCTATAGTATTTCTATAGCTAATCCAGTTCAGTTTCTGGTTAATGGGTGTTGACAATGGAGCATTCAGTGATGCTGATGTTATTGAATGTCATGGAACAATGGTTAGATCTTCTCTTATTAGAGACAGTCATTGCCTGGCACTTGAATGACACAAATGTCACTTGCCAAGTTAGCAGCCCAAGATCAGAGCCCTATCGCCATTCCTTCGCTGTGATTGGATCAAAATCTTGGAACTCCCTTCCTGAAGGCATTATGGGTCTATCTACACCGTGTGGACTATAGCTTAACAAGGAGGCAGCTCAGCAGCACTGCCTCCAGAGCAATCAGGAATGAGCAATAAATGTTGGCTCTGCCAGCCATAGCCACACCTCATGACAGAAGCATTTAAAGGAAATATTTATTTCAAGAAAGGGACTTTAAAGACAAATGCAAACTCTTGGAGCATTGTCACTGTTGTTATATAAGAAACAGGACAGCCTACAATAAGATCCCACAAACAATGGGTTAAGTTTATTGCTTTTGTTGAAAGATTAATGCCAACCCATGTGCTGAGGGATTCTCCCCATGTTGGTTTTTTACATCTATCTGAACTAAGAGTGAGATCCACAGCTTAATGGTTTATCCACTAGATCATACTGCCAACAGTGCAGCACCCCCTTGATACCGCACCAGAGTCAGTGAGAGACAAGCTCAAGTCTCTCAATCTTTCAGACGCAAGAGAGGCAGCCACTAGGTCAGGTGTCTGGGATAGTTAACAATCCAAGTGGAAGTTTAAGGAATCAGAGCCAATAAATACCACATTGTAAAATAAAGGAAACAAAAATGTTAAAAGCAACAATCATGGTATATCTTCGCCTTGTTACCTCATGTAAACGCCTGGAGGTACCAGGCTATCCCCAAATCTGATGGCAGCAGCTTGAAACTCAGGCGAGATGCCAGGATCGACAAACGTCTTGTACCCTACGAAACCCAGAAACTAATTTACAGTTCTGATAAGAGAAACTGAACTGAACCAGCACAGAAAGTTTTCCTTTTAACTTTGCAATCAGAGGCAATCACATTCCCTGCATCTTACCAGTATAGCCAGATACATTTTCTCTCAGATATTTTGGTAACCACTCATAAAGTACAATGTTCTGCAAAGACAAAGTTAATGGTTAGTGGAGAGGTGGTAGAGGCTAGGTTTATACTTAGCATGGAACATCACCTTGGCATTTGAATAAATAATGTTTTTAAAACAATCCAAAGCAGGGAACTGCAACATTTGGCATACGTAGATATATTAGCAACAGTGACTTCAGTTAAAGTGGTTGGCTTTAAGAAAGAAGAGGAAGGGGCAAGTAGGGGAAGAATGGTTTGGAAAAGGAATTTCGGAGATCCTAGAGTCTAGGTGGATAAGGATACAATTGCCAACAGGGGAATAATTAAAATCAGGAATTGGTAAGAGGCTAGAGTGGGAGGAGTGCAGAGATCTCAGAGAGTTATTGGGTAGGACAGGGGTATGGAGCAAGCTCATCATAAAATTTGAAAAGAATGCTGGTGTAACTTTGGGTTTTCACCAAATTACCTGAAATGAGGCAATCACCCATTTTCTAGCATGCTGGAATATATCTTCATCAGACCACGAGGGGTTCAGAGCTTCAAACTGAGAAGCCAGGTAATTGTGATAGCGGAACCAGATGACACTCTCTGCCATGATGAATGGGCTTTCGTTGGCTGCTGCATTTCCAAAATCTAGAACAGAATTGTACCTTCATTAAACAACTGTCAGAGGCTCACTGGAGTGTTCTGTTTTAAATTTGTATTCTATTCCCTTACAGAGAATTTGTACCAGAATACAATTATAGCCATGGAGGTTCTGGCAATGCAGTGGTAATGCCCTTATCTCTGGACTAGGTGACCAGTAGTAAAGTCACACCCATTCCAGAGGTGTATAATAACATCTCTGAACAGGTTGGTTAGAACATATCCACTATTAAATCCTCATTAACAAAGCTCTTTCAATTTAAATGATCAAATAAAGCCAACAAAGTTCATGTCTTCTTTCCTATCCTATTTGAAATCTGAAAATGCCTATTTAAGACATTGAGGGCCTCCACAGAGTGCTGGAGGATTGGCAAACTTGAAAACAACCACAAGACTGGGCATGCCACAGAAAATTGACGGTACTGTTAAATTTCCTAGCTATCTTCATTAAAGACTTTGGATTTTGCTACCGTTAGAGCTTGGCAAAAACTATGTTTGGTCTGATGACTAGTGAACAGTGTTAGGGACTGAATTGGCATCATATGAAATCAGATTTGTGGGTGCAGGAACTTATATTCTTCTCCTGGTCACGATCTCCCACAGTCATTAAATAACTGTGGGTGAGATGCATTTTTCCCCAAGTCTCCTTGTATAAGGTTACTTCATGGGAATGTACACAGACACAACGGAAATGCCTTTCCTGTTCATTTTACCTTCCTATGGAGTAAAGCACTTGTTCTCCAAATTTTGTCTTTTCTAACCATGATGAACTGAAGTCAAAAATTCAGTGGTGAAAAAATAGCACTCATATCTTATTCTATGATGGCCTTTCAATTTGATGTACCATTTTCCCATTTACTTAAGATGTTAGGTTTCTCAGAAAAAACTTTAACCAGTTATTTACTTTGTGAAAGGCTAGTCATAGAATCATGGAGTCATACAGTACAGAAACAGACCCTTCAGTCTGACTCGTCCATGCCAACAAGTTTTCAAAACTAGTCCCACTTCCTGTTTTGGCCCATTTCTCTCTAAACTTTTCCTATTCATGTGCCTATCCCAATATCTTTCAGATGTGTTAACTTTACCTGTATCTGCCAGTTCCTCTGGCAGTTCATTCCACACATGAACTACCCTCTTTGTGAAAATGTTGTCCTTCTGTCCCTTTTCAATCTTTCTCCTCTCACCTTAAAAATATGTCCCTTAATCTTCAATTCATCCATCTTGGGAAAAAACTTGTGCTATTCATGTTTTCTATGCTTCTCATCATTTTACAAGCACCTGTAAGATCATCCCTCAACCTCCTACGCACCTGTGCCACAAGTCCGAGTCTATCCCTATAACTCAAACCCACCAGCCCCGGCAACATCCTGGTAAATCTTTTCTGAACCCTCCCCAATTTAATAATATCCTTCCTATAGCAGGGTGATCAGAACTGTACACAATACTCCAAAAGTGATCTTACCAATGCCATGCACAGCCTCAAAATGACGTCCCAACTCCTATACTCAGTTGTCTGTGCAATAAAGGCAAGTGTGCTAAATGCCTTCATAGTTACGCTGTCTACCTGTGATGCAACTTTCAAAGAACTATGTACCTGAACTCCTAGGTCTCTTTGTTCAACATCACTACGCAGGGCCCTACCATTAACCACATAAGTCCTGCCCTTGTTCTTTTTACCAAAATGCAATACCTCGCATTTATCCAAATTAAGCTCCACTGCCACTCCATGGCCCATTGGCCCAATTGATCAAGATCCCTTCGTAATCTTAGATAGCCTTCATCACTCTCAACTACAACTCCAATTTTGGTGTCATCCACAAACTTACTAAGCATACCTCCTAAATTCCCATCCAAATCCATAACTAATCCCTGTGGAACACTGCTGCTCACAAACTTTCGGTCTGAAAAACAATCCTCTACCACCGCCCTCTACTTCCTAGCATTAAGCCAATTTTGTATCCAATTGGCAAGCTCTCCCATGCAATCCAACCTTACTAACCAGTCTGCTATGTGGAACTTGTCAAAAGGCTTTACCACAGTTGACGTAGACAATATCTAATACCCTGCCTTCATTAAACTTTCTGGTCACGTCTTCAAAAACACAATGCACAAAATAAACTTCAATTGTTTACTTAGATTTTATGTACTCAGGCGTCTAATTATGTGGAACATTTTAAAATTGACTAGCAAGTTGAACGAGCTTTTAATAGATAAAATTCGCCTACTCAAGCAAACATTAGCCCATGAGTTGTGTTTTCTTAGAATTTACCCTTAATGAAATTGAACAATACAGTATTCAATATTACTGCATCTGCCTGTTTTACATTGGCATGACACTGACCACAGCAGTACATACAACCAATTGTAAAGACTAATTGCTATTATTCAGTTTCAAAATGATATATAATCACCGTAAAATCCTTGGAGGCCAGTCTGGCCAGTGGTTGGATCAGGGTGATTCCACATCGGCAACTTTCCAGTGCTTGGTTTTGGAAGCAGTGGGTCTGAGCCAGAAGCAAGTCGACCACCAGAGAAACTTCGTAACTCATCACACCAAGAATGGGAAGATCCATAAATGGAGCTTCCATCAATCCATGCGGTAACTTCATTGAGCTGTTGGAAATGAATGGAAATGAATTAAGAACAAGCCAATAGAAGGAAAAAGTTACAAAATCCATCTGATTCTCTGACAGGTTCATTAACTTCATTGATCTGCCTATTCCAGGTTATTCTGCCTGCTACCTTTCCTCTTTATCTCCCTCTTATAAGACACGTTTGCTATTCATTGTTACGTCAATGACAATGGTCTAATAATCAATTCTTTTCGGTGATTGTTTTATGTGTGGGCCAGTTTAATTAAAATGGTAAAACTTATTACAAGTTAAGAAGCAGGCATTACCCCAAATCAATTGCTTTCTGTGCGTGCAGCTTGCAAACCCATAGCAATCTGTCAGACAGAGTTGCAATAGTATATACAGACAGCATGTAGAGTCTTTTTAGATGAATGCTTTGAAAGATATGCACATAATAACCAATAAATAATGAGTCCTGAAGAAGGGTAATACCCAAAACATTGATTTCTCCTTTCCTCCAGATGCTGTGTTCATCCAGCCTCCTGTTTGTCTACCATGGATTCCAGCATCTGCAGTTATTTTGTCTCTGCACATAATAACAGTCACTTTGTTTTTGTTGTCCATTATGGCCTCTAAGTGGCAATAGTGTTGAGACAATGGGCTATATGCCCAAACTGAGGTGCCAATTTAAGATTAAATGTATTAAATTCTCAGTCCTTCCATCTCTACTCAAAAAAGTCAAGTCAACACTTGCACAATTAAATACAGAAGATATCTTAATCAGCAGTGGAAAACAAAATAAGCATTAGACGAATAATGTAATTGCAACAGGGCTCAGGTATCTCACCCCAAAATCACGGTAAAGGATGAAACAAATTTTGCATTTCCTTAGTACATTCTACACCTCTATTATTATCTCAATACCTTCATACAGAATCATTTTAATGTACAGGGGCTGCTGTGGGTGCAACTGTGCAGCAAGAAATAGAGTTTAAGGTCTCAGCACTGGGTAGGTATTTTTGATGTCTTTGCTGTGCGGAAGGTGAACCTTCAGAAGTACTGTGTGTCTGTTAACACCGAAGGTGGCACAAAGATGGCACTTGTGCAAAGAGGAAGCTAACATCAATTGGAAGCATTGAATAGTTTTATGATGTCTGTAATAAGTGAAAGATTTCAAACGAAACGGGAAACTGCCATTTGCTATTGTCCCGTAATTTTTTTTGCCAAGATATTTGGGTGGCATCCTGGAGACCTGTTCCTAAGACAGAAGATATTCGCTGAGGCTCTGCAATGGATTAGCTAAATAACTTAAATGTTCACCACCAAGAAGGAAAAACAAATGCCAAAAAGAATCAAAACAGATGACATTAAGTATCAACGGGCACTTTGACTTTTGCCTGTGTCCCCTGACTTGCCCCAGAATTTCAGAAGACAGGCACTGGACTAGGCCGTTCAGCCTGTTGAGGCTGATCCACCATTAAATGATATCATGTGGAGAAACTCCTTAGGCCCTTACCCTTTAGTATCTTTGTTTAACAAAACTTCATCTATCTCAAGATATAAAATCAACAAATGATCCAGCGTCCACTGCCATTTTGTTTTGGAACAGAGCTCCTAACACCTACCACCCTTTGAGTGCAGAAGTACCTCCTAGCATCGCTGCTGGCACTTATTCTCAGACTAGGCAATGAGAAGCCATCTGGGAACTCGACAGGGAATGGCCAAGGTAGCACAGGGGACTGGCCATCATCTTTAAATGTGAAATAACATTGGGAGCTCTGTGCCTGCACTGGTGCTGATACCAGGGTGCAGAGAACACGGAGATGCCTGCAGTTCTTGCGCTGACATTTCCTGAACCCCGTTGCCTCTAAGCCGTCGTATGGACACCCGCCTTCGGAAAGTGCTGCTGTGTATAGACCTCAGGGGTCCACTCAGAAAGGAAAAGAAAGAGATGGAAGGCACATTCTGAAGTGCGCCCCAACCAGCTGATGTGATCTGTCGCTTCTGTACACCCTTGGTGGGGCTAGAGGTCATTACTTTGATTGGTTAGAAGTTCTGATGTGTTTCTGACCCTCCTTCTCCACATAGCCCTCTTACCTGGTTCCTCGGATTGTTGGGGCTGTGCCCTGAGCGGTGGTCCCACCCACTTCGCTGAAACAGTAGCCTCACACTGTCCGTCCCATTGGGGTCAAAGACTGGGTCGCCATGTGGAATTACAATATCCATGAACTCAGGGGGGCAGGCAGGATGCCTTGTGTCTAAAATTTCAAACATTACATGGTATCCTGCAGGAGTATGGAAGAGCAAAATAAAATGATTATTTATCATATAATTTCTCATTCAAAACCAAACTAGTAAATCTATTTAAGAAACTCCTTTCAAATTGAGGGAAAAGTCAAGGATTTCTTGAAGCAGAAATGAAACATTCACCTTGGCATTAAACCCATTTGAATAACCTGCTCACTAGTGGAAAACTAGTCATTTTTCCAATTCTATTAAACTGATAAACAAGCAACTTGTCAGTTTGCTCATGATTTTGGGATCCAAATCATTCATTTCTGCTCCAAAAATTTCTCCTCTCTACAAGGGGTCTATATCTGATCACTTGTAGTATCTCCCCACTAATTTATCCGCTTATTTACATTCAAGGTGCTCCATTTCAAAATGAATTTCCCCAGCTCTAATTCAAGGACTTAATTTGCCGTGGGGGAGAAAGCTAATTTTCATTAATTCTAGTGAACTTTGTAATTGAACTACATGAACTGAGCTGACAAAAATAAATAGAATGGTAGACAGATAGAAAAAACACAGCTATGAAGATAGATGCTGCATTTTACCAGCATTTCCCCCGTAGACACATTTACAATGTCACAGTACATAGAAACCAGGGTATACCTTTTTCCAAGTATGTCTTAAGTAAGATGAATTCTTACAAAATAAACCTTCCAACTATTCACCAATTACCTTCAACTCCACATTCCTCTCACAGTTGAGGAGTCAAGATACTGGCAAATAGATTAGATGGAAAGGGGAGGCAATAGCCTCGTGGTATTATTGGATCGGAAATTGGCTTGCTGAAAGATTGGATCGGAAATTGGCTTGCTGAAAGAAGACAGAGGGTGGTAGTTGATGGGAAATGTTCATCCTGGAGACCAGTTACTAGTGGTGTACCGCAAGGGTCGGTGTTGGGTCCACTGCTGTTTGTCATTTTTATAAATGACCTGGATGAGGGCATAGAAGGATGGGTTAGTAAATTTGCAGACGACACTAAGGTTAGTGGAGTTGTGGATAGTGACGAAGGATGCTGTAGGTTGCAGAGAGACATAGATAAGCTGCAGAGCTTGGCTGAGAGGTGGCAAATGGAGTTTAATGTGGACAAGTGTGAGGTGATGCATTTTGGTAGGAGTAACCAGAAGGCAAAGTACAGGGCTAATGGTAAGATTCTTAGCAGTGTAGATGAGCAGAGAGATCTCGGTGTCCATACACACAGATCCTTGAAAGTTTCCACCCAGGTTGACAGGGCTGTTAAGAAGGCATACAGTGTTTTAGCTTTTATTAATAGAGGGATCAAGTTCCGGAACCAAGAGGTTATGGTGAAGCTGTACAAAACTCTGGTGCGGCCGCACTTGGAGTATTGTGTACAGTTCTGGTCACCGCATTATAAGAAGGATGTGGAAGCTTTGGAAAGGGTGCAGAGGAGATCTACTAGGATGTTGCCTGGTATGGAGGGAAGGTCTTACGAGGAAAGGCTGAGGGACTTGAGGCTGTTTTCATTAGAGAGAAGACGGTTGAGAGGTGACTTAATTGAAACATATAAAATAATCAGAGGGTTAGATAGGGTGGATAGGGAGAGTCTTTTTCCTAGGATGGTGACGGCAAGCATGTGGGGGCATAGCTTTAAATTGAGGGGTGAAAGATATAGGACAGATGTCAGAGGTAGTTTCTTTACTCAGAGAGTAGTAAGGGAATGGAACGTTTTGCTGCAACGGTAGTAGATTCGCCAACTTTAGGTACATTTAAGTTGTCATTGGACAAGCATATGGACGTACATGGAATAGTGTAGGTTAGACGGGCTTGAGATCGGTATGACAGGTCGGCACAACATCGAGGGCCGAAGGGTGTGTACTGTGCTGTAATGTTCTATGTTCTATGTTCTATTATTGCTAATCCAGACACTTAGCTAATGTTCTGGCCATCTGGGTTCACATCCTGCCTGGCAGATGGTAGAATTTGAATTAAATTAGAAGTCTGGAAATGAGGTCAAAAAATGACAATGAAACCATTGCAATTGGGGTGAAAGACCCATTTGGTTTGCTAATGTCCTGTAGGAAAGGAAATCTGCCAAACCTACCTAGCCTGGCCTACATGTGATTCCTAACCCACAGCAATGTGGTTGATTCCTAACTGCCCTCTGGGCAATTAGAGTTGGGCAATAAATGCTGGCCTAGCAAGAGACACCCACATTTTGTAAGTGAATAAAATAAAT
This sequence comes from Stegostoma tigrinum, assembly GCF_030684315.1. Taxonomy (NCBI): domain Eukaryota; kingdom Metazoa; phylum Chordata; class Chondrichthyes; order Orectolobiformes; family Stegostomatidae; genus Stegostoma; species Stegostoma tigrinum. The sequence continues at coordinate 18,255,994 of NC_081389.1, read as the reverse complement.
GAATTGTGGTTGTGGGAGGAAGTTTCTCTCTGGTCACCACATGCAATAATTGTGCTTGATAAGGCCCGGTGGCTAGATTGTAAGCACAAGTAGATAGATAGGTAACTCACTTCCCTTGTTCAGGTAACACTGGAGCTGTGCGCATCCTCATAGCCTGAATCCTTACCAAAAAAAACACTCAACACCGTGCTGTTCTTGATGGAAGGAAGTCCTGTTGATCCGTTTGATATGATATTACTGAGAATTCGTGCATTCGGCACTGTTGGCTCACTGAAGGCCTGGTACACCCCATCAGCATACCGAGCAGGCAACTGACGCATAAAAGGCGCTTCTGCAGAAAGAAACACACATTATTATGTTGCAGGGGAAGCAGCATATTATTTTGACTGACCAACCATGTGCTGCAATAATTACCCCTGCACACAGCTTGTTTCCTGAGAAATTATCAGGTATAGTGCAGCGTGGTTCATTGAGCAGCCCTTTGCCAAAAAAAACTCCTGTTAGGCATGTTCAGCTGCAGAGAGTGGGAATTGCCTATAAGCATCGGGATTTGTTTTCACTTCAGATTGCCAACATCAGACTATAATCCCACTGCGACCACACCTTGTAACTCACAGATTCCCCACAGTGTGAAAATAGGCCACTCAGCCCATCGAGCCCACAGTGACTCTCTGAACAGCATCCCGCCCAGACCCACACTCTCCAGCCCTATCCCTGTAACCCTGCATTTCCCAAGGCAATCCCACTTAGCTGCTCATCCTTAGACACTATGGGCAACTTAGCATGGCCAATCCACCCTAACCTGCACAACTTTGGGCTGTGGGAGGAAACTGCAGCATCTTTGGAAACCCATGTGGAGAATGTTCAAACTCCACTGAGGGTGGACTGAACCCGTCTCCCTGGCGCTGTGTGGCAGCACTGCTAACCACTGAGCCTCCCTGGTGCTGAGCCACAGCGCTGTCCTTCTGCTGTATCCTGTTGAGCATGTTCCTTATTGTGTCTCTTCCCCAACATGAAGTGCAGTAGCTTTGTACCTCCTGCTTCTCTGAAGATATAACTGGAACTACTAGACACTAAAAGCAAAGCAGTAGTTTGGGCTTCACATTGCTAAAACAATTAATTCAATGGTAAATTTGTCACTGCTTTAATGGAAGCAGATTTTACTCAGAGTGGAAGGGCTTCAAACCCTACAGTAGCCACTGGTGAAACTTGAACTGATAAATCTGGATTTGCAAGTTAGGAATAATAAGCGTAAAATTATCATTGGGCGTTGCAAAAAGCTGTCTGGTTCACTCATGTCCTTCAGGGAAGGAAATATCCATCCGATTCATAACAATTTGGTTAACTCTTAACTCTCAAGGGCAGCTAGAGGTGAGTGATAAAAGGACGCCCTTACATGCAATGCTCACATCCAAAAATAAGAGATCCCACCTCGTCCAGAGGTGTGTCTGAATTAAAAATATCTACAGAAAGAGCCCATACCCAGATGGTGGTAGTGCTAAGTAGCCCATATAAAAAAGTGGATAGACCACAGTTAGAGTATGCCATACCGTTCAGCTCGCAACATTACAGGAAGGGTTGTTTGCACTAGTCTAGAGATTTACAACGATTCTGTCAATATTGGAGAACTTTAGCTATGGGGAAAATTTGGACAAGGTAGGTATGTTTGCCTTGGCACTAAGGTAGTATTTCAGTGAAATGTATAAACTTGAGGAACCTAGAGAGAGGTTACAGGGAGGACTTACTTCTGTTAGCAATGGGGTCAATAACAAGAATGGATAAAATTAAAGAAATTGTCAGAAGTCATAAGGGGAGCTCAAAAAAAAATTTGTTTTTCACCCAGAGGGTGGTGGCTTGGAACCTATTACCTGAAAAAAAAGTAGTGGCAACTAGAAACCTCAACATTTTCAAGAAAAAATTGTTGGAAATACACCTGTAGTGCTGTATCTACAGGGCTACTGACCAAGTACCAGAAAGTTGGATTTGACTGGAAAATTAATTTTTAGCCAGATACAATGGGTCAACCAGGATTCCTCTGTGCTGTAAATCTTCTATTGTTTTTTCAAGATTCTGGGACATTGTTGAGATGAGACAAGAAGTTGAAGCTTTTTGCCTTGCACTCAACTGAGACAAGGGCCCAAAAACACCAGACTGGAAAAAATGGACAGCATGAGGAGAGGGTGCAGATTGGTTGAGCTTGGAGACACAGCAAGAACAGCTGACTATCAATACAATCTGACCAGTCAGAATCTACCAGCCTGGCCCAAGAACAGACAGTGACAATCAACCTTTCTTGCTACATCCCCGTCTGGTTCACTCACGTCCTTCAGGGAAGGAAATGATGGTCCAATCAATCAGCACCGTCTCTCAGGTTGTATGACATAACTGGAGAAGGGGGTCTCCCTCCTCTCCAGTCCGTTTCTTCATTTCTAATCACCACAAGTTCAAGACAAAAGTGTTTGAGTTCTTGTTAACATTCCCTACAACCAAATGATGCTTTAATAGTTGATGGCTCTGTTTCCTGGATGGCTGGTTTGTGATGCAGAGTAATGCCAACACTGTCGGTTCAATTTGTATAGTGGCTGAGGTTACAATGAAGGTTCCACCTTCACAATTTTGCCTGAGATGTGATGGCCCTCAGGTTAAACTCACCGAATGTTTTGCTTTCTGTCTAAAGAGACTTCGGCTTTTAGTAACTGGTGTATTTCAGGAAGCAAACTTTTAGAATGAAAAGTATGTAATACCATGTACTCTGTTGAGTACTTATTAGCTAGCACTGATACTAAACCCCATTCAAGTTCCTAATTCAAGCTCCACTGATTCCATACTGAATGTCACCGATATTAACAAACAACTTAAATATTTGGAACAAATTCAAGCGAAAGATGAGTGATATATTTGCTCGTGAATTTGAATTGACCAAGCATTAAAGAGATGGCCTCTTACCAGCTGCTCCTCGACTATGAAAGGCAAGATTGTTATACCATCCATCATATCTCTGTGTCTCCCAGTTGATGTTCTGCTGAGCAGCTGAGAGAGAAGAGATATTAAGTAACCAACATGAAAGTGCTTAGATTAATCATTCAAATAAAGCACACGTCATATAAAATGAATAAACATTGATGAGTGAAGTCCTACTTTGAAACACATTCTAATTAATAAGAGAATAGATCTACGCATGTACACAAAAAAATTATAATTTGTAAATCATTCAGGAACAATTCAATGTGATGGCTGCACTTTCAAACATTGAATATATTGCAGTACAATTAGTATATGGAGTTTATTGCAGGATTATGTGGAGAGTGGAATGCCACTGAGGGCCAAGGTGGAGGCTAAGCAGTAAGAGTTAAGCTGTGGCTCAGTTGGGAGTACTCTGGTCCTTGAAACGTAAGGTCTTGGCTTTAAGCCCCCACCTTATGACCTAAGCACTTAAAAAACCCAGGCAGGTTGGTCACTAAACAAGAAACTGATTCATTATCATATCGCAAACAAGTTTCATAACTTGAAATAAATTATCGGAAAATGGATGTTAGTCTGTGATGCTGAAACAGAAACAATCCTCGGAAAGATTAAGGATGGGCGATAAATCCTTGTCTGGCCAAAAACATCCAAATTCCCATCAAGAGAGAATAAGCATAGGATCTGGAGGAGTGAAGGAGGCTATTGTGGTATTGTTGCACTGTCCTTACTTCTAAAGCATGGATTCAGACCCAAACTGCTCTAGAGGCATGTCATAATATGTCTTAACAGGCTGATTAAAAATATCTAAGAGCTAACACAGGTACTTATAGATCATACACAGATGTACAACACAGAAAAAAGCTCTTTGATCCACCGAGACTGGTCAAACACAACCAACGAACTATTCTAATCCCATTTTCCATCACTCAGCTCATAGCTTTACATATCTTGTGTACACCTCAATACTTAGAGACATAGAACTGTACAGCACAGAAACAGACCCTTTGATCCAACTGGTCCACACCGACCGGACATCCTAATCCCACTTAATCCCAGTTGCCAGCATTTGTCCCATATCCCTCTAAACCCTTCCTATTCCTATACCCATCCAGATGCCTTTTAATTGTACCAGCTTCCACCACTTCCTCTGGCAGCTTGTTCCACACATGCACCTTCTACGTGAAAATCTTGCACCTTAGATCCCTTTTAAATCTTTTCCCTCTCATCTTAAACCTGTGCCCGCCTAGTTTTGGACTCCCCACACCTGAGAAATAGACATTAGCTATTCATCCTATCCATGCCCCAATGACTTTATAAACCTCTGTAAGACCACCATTCAGCCTCCGACACTCTAGGGAAAATAACCCCAGCCAATCAACCTTTCCCTATAGCTCAAACCCTCCAACCTGGCAACATTCTAGTAAATCTGATGTATTATGAGCTTTTCTGCCTCTACAACCCTCTAAGGCAGTGAATCCCAAATTGCCACCAACCATCTTTTCCACTCTATGGCAGTCTATGACTTAAGTCCACAATGGTCAACATTGAAAAAAGCAAGATGACTCACATGTGTGTGGGAAGTGGAAGAGGTCAATGCAGGCAGTGACTAGCATTATCCAGAGATGTATTGGTGTCATTTTCTTCATTTTTAATGGGGCGCTGATACCCCAGATGTTGTTCAGCTGTGACCAGAAAAATTGTCTTGTGTACCTTAAAATCCAAAAGTCATCTGATTAGCAAATGCCAAAAACACTTAGGTTGGGAAATAGTTGCTGAAAACTGCTACCCACTGGAATGGGGAGAAGTATTGAAGTCACTCTCCTGAACTGGGATTGAAAGGAGCTCTTACTGGATGCATTGTCTCTGAAGTAACTTAGAAACACAGAAAATAGGAGTAGTAGGCCATTCAGCCCTTTGAGCCTGTGCTACCATTCAATACAATCATAGTTGATCAGTACCCTGTTCCAGCTTTCTCCCCTTAACCTTTGAGCCCTTCAACCCTAAGAACGATATCTGCATCTTTCTTGAAAGCCTTCAATACTTTTGGCCTCAACAGTTTCCTGTGGCAGAGAATTCCACAGGGTCACCACTTTCTGGGTGACAAAATTTCTCCTCATCTTTGTCCTAAAAGGCCTAGCCGTTATCCTTAAGCTATGGCCCCAGGCTAGCAGTAGGTGGTCATGTCTGCAATTTTATCATTTTTGTGTGTGTCAACTCTTGGGGTTTCCAATGTTGTAATTGAGTAATGATGCCTAACTGAAACAAGTGCAGAAAATGCTGGAGACACTGGCAGCCCAGTGAAGAGAGAAACAGAGTTAAGATTCAGAGTCTAGTATGACTCTTCTTGCTGAGTTTCTCCAGCATTATATGATTGTTTCACAATTCCAGCATCTAGTATAATTTGCTTTGAGCTTAGGTCTGGTTGTTGTCCAGCTACTTCTTTTCAGAAGTGATCAGCAGGAGTGTTCTGGGCGAGTTTGTTCAGTTGAAAATGTGTCTCCATGGGTCAGAGGGAATAGAATTCTCATGAGCCCACAGCGTCCAGAAAACAGGAAGCTCTAAAGATTTATTCAGCAAAGGCTATGGGCTGGATTGCAAGAACTAACATAGACTCAGTGGGCCAAATGGCATCCTTCTGTGGCTTTGGAAATGTTTCTAATGATCGGCCTCAGCAAATCAAATGAGCCAAGTCCCTGTGATCACTGAGGATTACTCACAGATTGGAGCAAGCAATAAATGAATGCCAAAACAATAAAATATCCAACAGAAAGTGAAAGGCTTGGGTCTGCACACACAATCTCTTTTTAAAAGGCAATTTTAAAAAATCTACTAGATAATTACAGTTGCTGCCTTAAACCCAACTGAATGATTCAGGAAAATGTCCTATATATTACATTAGTTTCTCAGATTGTACAATTGTTATTCTGTTACAACCAAGATTCAATGGCTCATACATCAAGAAAAATGTATATTTCACACACAGTATAGTAGACATGCCATTTGTTTCACTCTTTCACTATTTTTCACCAGTTTATATCATTATTGTACAACAGGATACATTACATAATGTTATAAATAATGTTTGCTTCCATTTGTGTGCTATGATGGCTCAGTGGTTAGCACTGCTGCCACACTATGCCAGGGTTTGATTCTACCCTTCAGAGACTGTCTGTGTGGAGTTTGCACATTCTCCCCGTGTCTGTGTGGGTTTCCTCTGGGTGCTCTGGTTTCCTCTTCAATCCGAAGATGTGCATGTTAGGTGGATTGGCCATTCTAAATTGCCCATAGTGTTCAGGGGTGTGCAGTCTAGGTGGGTTAGCAATGGGGAATGCAGGGATAGGGTGGGATACTCTTAGGTGCAGACTCAATGGGCTGAATGGCCTCTTTCTGCATGGATTATAATATGTTGAACTATTTTGTTGTTTGCTTAAACATTATATATTTATTGCATTATATATTATTAATATACACTATTATACCATATTAAAAACCGAAAGAACTGTGGTTGCTGGAAATCACATACAAAACAGAAATTGCTGGAAAAACTCAGCAGACCAGGCAGCATCTGTTGTGGAGAGAAATCAGAGTTAACGTTTCGAGTCCAATGGCCCTTCTTGGTCACTTGTGCTCCGTGCATTCAATCAACTTCTTTGTTAAATGGTATCCGGTCAGTCAGTTACAAAAACAAATTGCTGGAAAAGCTCAGCAGATCTGGCAGCATCAGTGGAAGAAAAGCAGAGCTAAATTTTCGGGTCGAGTTACCCTTCCTCAGAACCCGTTCTCTCCACAGCCAGACCTGCTGAGCTTTTCCAGCAATTATACAAAATGTATTAATGATATAAAATGTGCAATGCACATATATTCAATTACTTAACTCAAACATTACATAGTCATGGGATTATTTATAACATTATGTATTATGTAAGGATGTTATGCGCACATATTCGACTATTTCGCCCTTTGTTTAAATACATATTTATGGTATATCACATTAGATGAGATATATATGTACTGAGTATTTGCTGTCTGTATATTGAACAATTTCACCTGCAAATCTACCCAGGAACCCTGAAAAGGGGCGAGTCAGGGGCAACAGGAGCGGCCGAGGAGAGAAGAGCGCCCCTGGCGGTGAGGGAGTGGGCGGGAGGGGTCTCGACCCGAATTTCACCCTGCACACGGGGCTTTTGGAAGGGGGGGGTGGTTGGATATTTGAAACTGAAGCTGCGGCACAGAATGACAGAGAGATTAAAAACTAAACAGAATTAATTGAGAATCAGAAGAAAAGCAAATTAACTTCGTGATATTTGAGTCAACAATTAATTGAGTTTTGAAGAAGGGTGACTGGACCCGAAACGTTAACTCTGATTGTTCTCCAGAGATGCTGGCAGGCCTGCTGAGCTTTTCCAGCAACTTCTGTTTCTGAATACTGAGTTCTTGACCTGTTTCTCTCTCCACAGATTTTGCAAGTCCTGCCGATTTTCTCCAGTTACTTTTGTGTTTGTTTTGTTTCAACTATTATCAGGTTCAGTTTGAGTAATTTCGATTCGAGAGAGTCTTAATCTGCTTCAGAGACGGTGCTGAGTTTCTTCAACACTTCCTATGTGCTTTTTTGTCGACATGTTCACTAACCGCTGGTCGCACGGCCGTCTGGGAAAATTTGCCTTTTTTAATGTTTTAAACACAGAAAGTCCGGTCAATTTTTACTATTCCTTCTTGCCGTGCTCAGTAGGCTGCACGCTGTGTTTGCAACGATTGGATCGTCAGGATTACAATGCGCTGTGAGGCTGATGACACGCTCTGATTCCAAACCTCTCCCGGGGTCTCCTGAAAATTTCAACACTGCGTTCTCTCTCCAGAGACTTGCTGAGCTTTTCTTTTCCTGGCTATTTCTGTACTCGTTCCCGCTCGGAGTACACTGTCTGAATATTTCCGCATCTGAGCGAAAGCGAATTATTGGTGGATGTACTGTGCGAAAACAGGGATTTCCTACAGTCCCTCTCCCCACCAAACCATCCCTGCTCCATTCCCCAGCCATTGCACCGGAATAGCGCCCTCTGACTCGTCTTGTCAACGAACTAACGCCAGACAGTCAAAACAATAATATACATTCATATCGAGTCATAAAGCAGGGAAACCGCCTTCGTCCAACTCAAAGTTCACAAACTAAACTCGTCCATGTTGTCTGCGCTCGGTCCATATCCCCCAAGCCTTCTCTAATTCATGTACCTGTCCAAATATCTTTCAAATGTTGGTGAAAGATTTAAAAGAGGCCTGAGGGGCAACTTCTTCACACAGTGGGCGCTTCCTATGTGGAATGCACTGCCACTAAATGGGATAGGATGTATAACCACTCCAAAGCTGTGCACAAGAGGCATAATTTCCGAAAGTTTTTCTTCTTTGAAAACAATAATTTAATGGGATGTGCAAAGTCAAGCTTGTTTGCTGCCCATTCCTAATTGGATGAGTTGGCTTTCATTTTCACAGTTAAATCTTCTGAATTCCCGCGGGGAGGCTATTCTGTTACAGAATAGTTGATAAGGCGGCAGCATTCTCCTGAAACCAACTTTTATATTTCAACTTTACTGAATTTAATTTCAATATAAACGTCGACAGCGGGTTTTGAACTCGGGTACCCCAGAAGACGGTATCGATTTTCCCCTAATCGACCTGCTCTAACACACGGATGGAGGTGAGATTTGAACCTTATATAGCTTACAGCTATATTGTCCCCGCGCCACGAGCGCTCCCTAGCGGCTTAACATTAGCTTGGACTATGAGCATCTTCAGTTTATCAGTCAGTAACCAACAGCCCTGTGGTTCCACAATGTCTTCAAACATGCACTTTACTACCCAACTTCAACATAATGGACTGCTCTCACAGTGATAGAACGGGTTTTTGTAGGGCCCAATGGCCTCTTTCCGCACCGTAACGATTCCAGGATTCCGTGCGTCCACTGGGCTAGCAGCGATGCGAGGAAAAGTGAAGAAAGAGCCGACTCACAACTGGATGAGCGAACTCCAGGCTTTCCGAATGAGATTCCTCCTCTCACCCATCAGTGGGGTCACTTGCCCCGCAAAGTACTGATGCCTGCGAGGGACGGGGAGAGATTTGAAAAGCAGCAATGAGCTGGCCAACTAAGAACGCCGAGAGAGAGAGATCTGATACGTAGAAATGAGCTAAGAGAGTTAAGAATAAAAGAGAGATTTGAAGCGCAGAAATGAACTAAGAAAGCCAAGAATGAACGAGAGAGAGAGCGAGAGGTAACGCAGTGTGGAGCTGGAGGAACACAGCAGGACAGGCAGCATCCGAGGAGCAGGGAAGCTGATGTTTCAAACTTTCCTGCTCCTCTGATGCTGCGTGTCCTGCTGTGTTCCTCCAGCTCCACACTGTGTTTTCTTTGACTCCAGCATCAGCAGTTCTTACTATCACTCAGGCAGAGACAGCTATTCTTTCGTTTTGCCCCGTTGCTGAGCTGAGATTTGGAACTACCGTCAGCCTGATCATCCGCAAAAACAATTGCTTCCCTGAGAAAATCCTGCAGACAAAGAAGGTTTTGACTAAGAGGGAGTGGGGGTGGGGGGAGGATGAGGAGAGATCTCAGCTTACAGCCTCCCGAACTCAACCACCCGGCATTGAAGAAAGCAATGAGGCTCACCTGCGGAGTGTGGACGGTCCGCGGCGCTGAAACTTATCACCGATCTCTACCGTAGCCAACTCACCGGAGACGAGCCAGAAGGGGGTAGAGGAGAGAGAAGGCCCTCTTGGGGACTGTGCAGTGCAGGTGAGGCAGGGCTCAGTGTTACGTAGAGGGTGGGGTGGGGAAGGGGAGGGGAGGGGAGAGGAATTTGCATTGATATCAGGAAGGAAGAGATGTTTTCAGGGGCCGGGAGGAAGAAAAGATACCCTTTTGCGTGTTACGCCTGACGAAAACGCTGGATCACAGCCCAAATGAGATTTTTAAAAAAAGAGCTGAAGGTATAAATAGGATGGGACTGAGGACAGAACAAGAGCCATTCGTAATATTCCGTGTGAGGGAACAATTGGTTCGAGATTTCCATCTCAGGGTAAGAAAGAGACTATCTCTTCTCCCTCCCAATTTTTCACAACTTTGTGAAACCGTTAGAGTTTATTTCACACAACATAGAGAAATTTGACTCTTGTAAATCTGAAAGAAAAAAGGAATTTGGATAGGTTTTTAAATACAATGGGAATCCTTATTACAGTTAACTTTCGAATCTAATTCAGAAGCAAAAAAAGGTCCTGTAATTACTGGCGTTCTGATTTTTGGCAGACACATACACAGAAAGTGCTGGAAAAACTCAGCATCTTCTTGGCAGCATCTCTCTACAGAGAAAGAGAAATACCTGTTCCAAGGCTGAGCTCACTTCAACTCAAGTTGTGACTTCTGAGTAGACGCTCCCTCCTTGAGAATGAAAAGGGAAAAACAAAACCGTGGAAAATTTTTCAGGCGGACGGGGATAAACGAGTACATTGCGTTTGGGCATTCGCCGGGCTCTGGGGTTGAGGGGCAAGGAGTGTAGAATCAAGTGAATAGATCTTGTAGAGGGCTAGCACGGGGCGCGATGGCCCGAACGCCCCCTTTCTGCGCAGTCAGACTGTAATCATTCGATACTCCTTTCTTGTTTTTTTAAGGGAAACGGACTGGGACCTGAATTTAGATGTGTTTAACCGAATGTGCAATTTATTCTGCTTTGTGCTAAAAGTGTGTAAAGGATTCTTATCTTTCTCTTAGCGAATTACCCAGTAACTCGTTTTTTCTTCCTCTTTCTCGCCCTGCAGCTGACAGTATCTATCGCCAAGTATGACTCTCTTTAACGGAATTAGACCATTTTACCCCCACGACAGAACCTCGTTCATTTTCGCCATCACTTTACTCGTGGTTATCCTGGTGTTCCTGGTGTTTACCCTAACACTGCTCATTATCCTACCGGGAATCAGAGGGAAAGGGGTAAGTAGGAAATCCCCTTGGTTTTTCCATCTCTATTGAACCAGAACTCGTCTCTGTCCACTGCAGTTGCTCAGTTTCGATCTCAAAAGCGACATTTCAAACGCTAGAACCCCTCGGTGCAACCCCTCTTCCCAGCCGGTGTTAAACAGAGAGGAAGAGGGGGTGTGGGGGTGCGGGAAATGGGGGTTTGTGCGCTGAAATTCGTTACGCCGATGTTCCACTTCAAAGTTGAAATTGACACTCGGAAGTGAAAATTTATAAGTCCGTTCGTTCCTGCATGTTAACATTGACGAAGCGTGGTGGTGGTTTTAACATTGTCCCGTGAAACATCTCATTTGTTTGAAACATTGCGTGTTTGATTTATATTTTCAGAGAGTTTATTCGTTCTGCAGAATTATTTTAAGCTTCTTTGTTGGAGTTGTTATTGTAGGTATGTGCAATTTACCACTTCTTTCAAAAAATAAGTAATATTACGCCTGTAAATTTCACAACCGAGACATAATAGGTTCTGCTTTCTAACGAGTCTGCTAAGATTTAACTTAATCTGTAACCAAAATAAAGCAGAAATTGCTGGAGAAACTCAGCAGGACTGGCAGTATCTGTGGGCAGAGAAAGCAGAGTTAACGTCTCCGTAACTGATCCAGCTTGGAAAAGGGGGTATTTTTAGGGTAGAAGGAAGAGATGATAGATGACAGCCCAGAGAGACAGGGGGAGAGGGAGAAATGAAAGGGTTAGGCAGACAAAATAATTGGTGATTTTAAACCAGATAGGGGAGAGTGCGAGATAACAAGGTGTGGAGCTGGGTGAACACAGCAGGTCAAGCAGCATCAGAGGAGCAGGAAAGCTGACGTTTCGGGCCTAGACCCGTCTTCAGAAATGGGGGAGGGGAAGGGGGTTCTGAAATAAATAGGGAGTGGGGAGGCGGATAGAGGAGCAGATAGATGGAGAGGAAACGGGCAGGTCAAAGTGGCGGGGATAGAGCCAGTCAAGGTGAATGTAGGTGGAGAGTTAGGGTGCGGGTTGGTCAGTCAAGGGAGGACGGTCAGGTCAAGGGGGCGGGATGAGGCGCGTAGGTAGAAGAAGGGGCTGGGGTTTAAGGTGGAATGAGGGGTTAAGTGGGAGGAAGGACAGATTAGGGAGGCGGGGGCTAGCTGGGTTGGCTTTGGGATGCGAGATTTTGAAGCTTGTGAAAGTGCTCCTGATTGCTTCCCCACAGCTCAGGAGTGAGGATGTAATCATTCTACGATCTATGGAATACACAGATAACATATGTGGGCCAGCCTGGGTTTTTGGAAAGTCCTCTGATCCAATGGCTTTCAGGCTCAATGCACATGGAATACAAATAACGTGGTGTGTAACTTTTAGAGCTGGCTTTTATTGTCTCTTTTCTTGACTAGAAGGTGTCTGCCTGAAATCTGCGTTGCTGAAGTTCGGAATGTGCAGGATATTTTCAGAGATCCCTCTCAATAATTAGTATCACATGACAACCTGTTAGATCAAAACTCCCACGGAAATGGGGAGTCAACGCCTTTTTATTAGAATGCCAGACCTATACCATTAACTGTGTTTTTCCACTAGTTACTTCCTGACCCTCCAGGTTTCTCCATCATTTGCTGTTTTCATTTCTTATTATAGAAAGTTTCACGTTGTCAGTAATGGGGAATCAAGTCCGTCCCACAAGAAGGTAAAAGCCAATTATATTTGCCCAGGACACATTGGAAATGGACATATTGTGTCCAGTTCTGGTCGCCCTATTATATGAAAGATGTGGAGGCTTTGGAGAGGGTGCAAAGGAGATTTACCAGGATGCTGCCTGGGCTGGAGGGCTTGTCTTACGAGGAGAGGTTGACGGAGCTTGGACTTTTCTCTCTGGAGAGAAGGAGGAAGAGAGGTGACCTGATCGAGGTGTACAAGGTAATGAGAGGCATGCATAGAGTCGATAGCCAGAGACTTTTCCCCAGGGCAGGATTGACTGCCATGAGGGGTCATAGTTTTAAGGTGTTAGGAGGAAGTTATAGAGGAGATGTCAGAGGGAGGTTCTTCACCCAGAGAGTTGTGAGCGCGTGGAATAGTTTACCAGTGGTAGTCGTGGAAGCAGAGTCATTAGTGACATTTAAGCGACTGCTGGACATGCACATGGACAGCAATGAACTGAGGGGAATGTAGGTTAGGGTATTTTAATTTTGTTTTAGGATTATTCCACGGCACAACATCATGGGCCGAAGGGCCTGTACTGTGCTGTACTTTTCTATGTTCTATGTTCTATGAAACTGTAACTTCTCATTTTAAAGTCTCGTATTACCCACATTAGTTTCTCAATCATTGAACGGGAGAGCTGTGTTAATTCCCAATGCAAAGTGTAAGGTTGAGAATCATATGGATGAACTCTGGATATTATTTACCAAAGGTGGTGTTTAGCTCAGTGTGGCTTCCAAAACACAATGACGTTTTAATAACCAATTCGGGAAATCAGACCCAGATAATAACAAAGTTAACAGACTCATTATTCATTCTGCAGTGGTGAACTTTACTGGTGACTGGGAAGTTGGATTTGCCAGGGTGAGCACAATTTACAAAGCTTTCAGTAACGAGACAATCACTGCAGAAGTAGGGCTGCACGTTGGACTGGCAGGAATTAATGTGACCCTGAGAGGTAAGGCATTTCCTTGTGACAATTTTTTTTTGATATGTAACTTATTTCCCTAATCAGCCTGTTCCACATCTGCGGAGCAGCTGGAATTTGAACGCAGGCCTCCTAGTTTAGGGTGGGGACACTATCTCTGTATCACAAATATCTCTAGTGGCAATAATTGTCTTTGAGTTATTATCGATTTATAAACAATTGTTCAACAGGTAGAGATCGGCAACTGGCATTAGGTGTTTCATCAGAAAAGAGCAAGAACAGTGTTACTACTTAGCAAAATGCACCAATAGTTGGCTAGGGAACAGGAACTTACTTGAGAATCATGGAAAGTGCACACTCAACCCAACAATCTGTGTCAGATCTCTGCCAAGGCAATTTAGCTTGTCTGCCTTCGAGGATCAAACAAACTTGGTTGTCGCTGTAAACCAGTGGATAAGAATCAACTGATAGTCCAATGATAGATAATAAGGACATATTTAAATAAAACAAAAATAACTTGAGAAAATAATACATTGATCTAGGGTTCCATTGACAAGGATGTGGGGTAAGACTGTATTTGTGAAAATTTCTTCTGGTACCAATCTTAATACCCCATCCGATTTGGTAGAATCCTGTAGTGGCAAATGCTCTGTGAAAGGATGTGCTTATAATTTCACTGCCATACACAGGAATTCGCCCTTAATATATTTACAATGTTGGTAGCCCACAAACAGCTGGCTTGAGTAGACGCAAAAAGGAATGGGTGATTCAACACAGATGCACTTGCTAATGGTTGGCCATAGCACTCTTAACTTCAAGTGTTTTGATTTTCATCAAGTGCAAAGTGTTATTTTGAAGATTGACTTATCGTTTTTGCTAACTGCAAAGTGAATTAACACGTGGTGATGCTTCACACTATGTGCTTACAGGAGTCCCTGAGAACCAGCTGAATGAAACCATAGACTACAATGAGAACTTTCTGTGGAGATTTACACTGAATTACGATGAGCAATATAACAATGGGCTTAATCGAGGGCTTCCACATCCAATTTTATATGTTGCTGAGAAGTTTCAGAGCAAGAGCCCCTGCCTTATTCATGACCAGTACAGGTTCTCTGGACACTATACAACAGCCATGATGTGGTAAGCAAAACACATCCACGCTTTTTTATTTGTACATCTGATGTATTTTGAAGATGAAGGGGTTCACTTCATTCCAAGATCAATCAGGCCGAGTTTAGACTCAGAATCCAGGACAGTAGCGATTGCAAAGCGAAACAAATGGAACAGTTCTGAATTGAATGCGGAGCTAAATTCCTAACCATGGCACGAATTCCAATTCAACTCGAACAAGAAGCGAAGTTGAATCTGTACATCAAGCAAGTTCTTAATTAGCAGCAAAGAATGCTCAAGCGGGAAGGCATATTGGTGAAAGATTTTAATGACTGTGTTCGCTAGCTAATGGAGGCTATCGCCACTCTCCAGTCTACCCCAACATACATTGTACTTGTTATCAACCTAAACAGTGCCTTCAGCTGTGCGAGGGAGAGCGAATAAATATGGAGACACAATTATGCATGTTTCTGCCAATTCATTGAATTATTAGGGCCAGTGGAGGAATGGAGCAGAGTTGACTTTGTCCAAGCATTGACACTCTTCCCAACAGGGCACAGAGACTGGCTCGTGGGGTGCTATTTTTAATCATCCTGTAGACATATATTAGCACCCAACTCTGGATCAGTTGTGATTTGAACTCAAACCTTCTGACCCAGAGGTAGGGACACTACCTTTGCATCGCACCACACACAGAAGAAGGTTATATTGTATCCAGTTGGACTCAAACCAGCACAGAGGGACACAATGATCTGCTTTGTCCAGCAGCTTAAGCATGCAGTCACTTTGCAGGGCATGCTTTACCTAGTGAAAGACCAACAGCATTGGGAGTCCCTTAGTTAAGCACATAAATGGCTCAAATGGGTGAACAGTAAGCAGACTGCCTCACATCTCTCCTACAGCTGTTCAAAATGGAGGAGACGCACACGCTCTGACAGCTGAATTGAGGCATTCTCAAGCCAACGAGGAAAAATTGAGGTTGCAGTTTCTATACTGATAGTATGACTGATAGCTACAACCACAACCCTGTAAAGTGATATAGAGCAGTGTAAAAAAAAATCCGGAGAAAGCGAACATGAGCATTAAATTCTAAAACAAGACTGTGAATGAAAGTTTGCCGTTTAAAAAAAAAGTCTGAGAGGTATGTGACATCAGTTTTGGAAAGAAGAAAGGACATAATTATAGAGGATGTATAAAGGCATTTGGCTCACCTCCAAGATGAAGGAAAATGAAAACATTGCTAATTCAACCACAACTCTAGGGCAGAACATATTTCAGCAAAAAAGGTGAAGGAGCCTCTAGAATTAACTTTTAAAGAGGCTGAATAGCAAGAGATTATTATCACTGGCCAAAGGAGGTCCTGAATGTAAATGTAAAGGGCAGGTTTGAAGGTGCTTTTTCCATACAAAGGGTTATTAAACTATGGAATGTACAAATGCTAGGAGTCACTGAAGCTGAATCAATTACAGTGTTTAAGTGGGAGTTGTTTAAATCATTGAATATAGTGTATTAATCAGTACAAGGGGAGAAATCACAGTAAAATGAGATAGAATGGTATTTGGAGCAGGAACTAACACTGCTAGCATGAACAAAATTACATTCCACTGTGTTACAATTTCTACTTTCCAAGTTCCTAAATGAGATCTCAACTTTTTTTAAAAAAAGAAATGCAGCTTTCTCTTTTTACCTACTTATGCTAAATTGACAAGCATTCAACCAAGTGACTTTTTATTGTCAAGAATCAATGGACATGGATCTGGAAATGCACAGCAGGTCAGACAGCATCCGAAGAGCAGGGAAATCAATGTTTCAGGCTGAAATCCTTCGTCAGGACTTGGTGGGGGGGAGTCCAGAAATAAATAAGGGGAAGGGAATAGGGCTGGGGTGGGGGCGTGGTGTGGGTGAGATAGAGATAGGTGAATGCAGGTAGATGGTTATTGTGGTTGGTCAGTGGAAAAGGTGGAGCAGAGAGGCGAGTCAGCCAATGGACAGGTTAGAGGAGGAGAGATTTTGAAGCTGGTGAAGTCAATGTTCAGGTCATTGAGCTGTAAGCTCCCAAGGTGAAATATGAGGTGTTGTTCCTCCAGTTTACATTTAGCCTCACTCTGATAGTGGGGGAGGCAAAGGATGGGTATGTGACCAGGGCATTGGGAGGGTGAGTTAAAGTGAATGGCAACTGGAAGGTCAGGTTGGTTGGTATGTGTAGAGCGCTGGTGCTCCACAAACCAACCCCCAAGTCTACGTATAAAGATATAAAAGAGACCACATCGGGAACAACAGATGCAGTAGGTGAAATTAGCTGAAGTGCAGGTGAATGTCTGCCGAATTTGGAAGGATTGCTTGGGGCCTTGGATGGAGTTGAGAGGGGAGGTGTAGGGGCAGATGGAGCACCTCCTGCAGTTGCAAGGAAAGGTATGGGCTATGGTCGAGGGATTGGTGGGGAGTGTGGGGTTGATGAGGGAGTCCTGGAGTGAACAGTCCCTGAGGAAAGTGGATTGGGGTGAGGAGGGAAAATCCTTTTGTTGGTGGGGTCTGATTGTAGGTGGCAGAAATGTTGAAGGATGGTGTGTTGTATTCAGAGGTTGGTGGGGTGGCTTGTGAGAACTAAGGGGTCTCTATCCTTATTGTTGTTGGGGGGAGAGGGAAGAAATGAAGGAAATGGGGGAGAGCTGGTTGAGGGCATCCTTAATAACAGAGCAGGGGACACTACAGTCTCTAACGTTCCCAGACCTGACTTGTTGTTATCCCAATCAACTCAGAGAAATGCAGGTCTAATTTAACCTAAACCGTGATGCTTTTTGACCTGGGAAATGCAACAATGATGTTGAAAATTGACATCGTGGCAATGTTTCATAGTGAAAAATCAATTAGCTCAATTATCCTGCACCTACCTGTGCAGAGTGGACAATGTGCTCAGTTGAAGCTTCTAAAAGAAGTACCTAAGCAGTGTAAAAACTGGTTTCAAGATAAGATATAGATGAGGTCAGAATGGAGATCCAGATGCTAGTACAGCTGATTGTTAGATGACTAGATTCCTATAATTATCGAGCAAAGAAAAGTCGCATTAGCGGAATAAATGTTTAGAAGTGCCAAAGATCTCTACTTTGACCTAATGTTGTGTTTTTGATCTTTTTTGGATTAGGGTGGCATTTTGTGCCTGGATCATCACTAATATTCTCTTCTCCATGTCAACTATTGTGTATGGAGGCTACATGGCATTGGTCACATCTACATTCATGATCTTTGGAGTCATCTCATTTGCAACTGTACAGAATGTATCACCATGCATCATTCAGTTTGGTCCAACAACACTGAAGACTAATTTCAGTGGTTCCTTCTGGCTGACATTAGCAACTGGTAAGCACAGCAAATCTGTGTTTCAGAATACAGGAGACATACTGATCTAAAGAAACAGACACTTGCAGTAGTATCAGGATAATTTTTCTTCTGTTGATTTTCCTAGTGTTAAGGCTGCCCAGAAAATACCACAGCAATGTCTCCAAGTTATTTTATCTTCTGAAATTATTTGATGCAAAATCAGGGGGTCTTCACTTATAAGTTTCTGAGGGGCTGGCAAGAAATCAATATCGTCGAATATAGTAAAATATTTGATGTTTAGTAGACCATTTGAGGAAACTATTAAGTTTAAATTATGTCTCATTAACGATTAAAGTGTATTTATTAGTTGCATTTAATGGAACAAATACAGGAAATATTTGAAGTTAAGGATAGGTAGCACAACTGTTGAAATCCATTTTCTTACACTTTGACACCTCTGGGCTGGCATCCAGAGTTGTTTTGGACATAGTTGCAAGTTGACAACTCCATGAAATAAAAATTAAAACAAAATACAGATGCTGTAAATCAGAAACCAAAGCAGGAACTGCTGGAAAAGCTCGGCAGGTCTGGTAGCTCTGTGAAGAGAAAGTAGAGTTAACATTTCAGGACTAGTAACCTTCTTCAGAATCTCTGCTCCCTGTATAGAAGATGTATTCAGCCCATAAACCTATTAAATTCGTCAATTCATAACCTGACACGAGAAAGCAAGAAGAATAAAGGTAGCCAATTTTCTTTCCTTGCAAAAGCCAAAAGGTGCATTGACGTTCTTCAGCCATTGGAATCAACCACCGTCCCATGGTCTGGGTGGAAATGTGCTTCTAGTTGCACACAATGTAGTTAACTCTCAATGTCCTTTGAGTCATAGAAACTTGTTCAGTTCTTTCATACTGGTGGCATAAGCTTGGCTTTCACTTTGCTGAAATATCAGTCTGTGGCCAGGGTATTGAATGACCTGTTGAATGTGATTTTGAAAGATCAAAAAATCCAAACAACAGTTACAAAATGAGTAAAATCAGATTGATCAAAGTTGGAACTGTAATCACCCCAATTTTATTCTCTACTTTTGGGTACTATGTATGCCAACTTCCTATACAGAAAAATAGCAACACACCCATCCAGTATCTCATGCTTAATCAATTCTTTGACAATTCCTCCTCTCTGCTTTCTGCCTGTAGGCCTGCAAATATTTCATTTTTCGAGTACTTATCCAACTCATTTTTGAATGTTATTACTGAAGCTGCTTTCACAGCTCTTTTTGGTTATCGCATTCCGGATTGCAGCAGCTCACTGTGCAAAGAGAAAGAAAATGCTTAGGCAAGTTGCCCTTATTCCCCTGGCAGCCCCTTGAGACCTGTCTATGCATGTTTTCCCTGGCTGTGAAGGAGGACCAACCTAATGGCCCCTTTGAGACATCTAAAACTGACTCCGTTCAATTTCCCTCAATTTTGGGAATGGATGAACCCTGGCACTTTCTATACTAAGTGGCTAAAGATTGAGAACTTGGGTTATTATGTTGATAGAGCTAGGCGACGATGGTGCTCTAAACTTGCTGTGCTGTAGTGTGCCAAGCTTTATATTGAGCCTAGGGATTCTTTGAACACAGGCTTTAATATTGACAGAAGGGATAAAGGGAGGTCAGTATAAGAGAAAATGGAGGGAAGGCTCAGTGTGTGGAGGCCCTGCAGACTTTCCGCTCTGACCCTCAGCCAGGTTGGCTGTCTGTCTGATAGGCAAGCAGAGATGTTGGCTAGGGCACCCATGTAGATATTGGCTGGAAATCATTTAATTGAATGGGAACGTGGCAGTTTAGAGCTCAGAGTTAGAATTTCCAAGTCTAGACCCCTTGCATGCACCATTAATACTGGGTCATTGAAATTCGCAATTCCCACAAAGAGCAGATTGGGGACATGCACCAAATAACAGACCCCTTTTTTCTTTAATCTAGCATTGCTGTGCTTCATTCTTGGAGTAATTGTAATCATTATGGATCACTGTATCCCAGAGAAACTGAGAACATTCTTCATGCTAAATGGAGAGGAGGATGATGACAATGAAATGAGCAATGGATTAATTAACCACACTTTTACTGATGAACATGGAAATGCTCTATATTTAAAGGTAGGTTTAAACTAGAGCTCACAGTTCTATCAATGTCTTCTTTCTGAATCAGGAAAACCATTCAGTCCCTCATACTGACTCTTCAAGTAATGCTATGAAGTCCATTCTATTTGAAGTTGGCATACTTTCTCCTTCATTAAGGATGGATATAATACTATTATAGAGGGATTATTGTTCCATAAAAATTGTAAAGTACCTGAAAGAGATCACTGCTCTGTATGATTTAAAAATAGCAGAGGATAATATTATCTGCCTCTTGGGAATTTTAGAATGTCCTTGCAATGGGCTTGCTGAAGAAATCGGCATTCATTCGTAGCTTCCTCACATGGACACTGGAGTGGCTCTGTTGCAGGTAGATCCAGAAAATCCTGGATTTAAGTCTCTCCCCAGGACTTGCTGGCTACAAAAGAATCTAGTTACTGGTGCAGGCAAGACCCCATGAATGAGTGGCAATTCTCAGTCCGGGTGAATGGAGAGAGTTGGCTGCAGGAATGGCATTCAGCTATTAGCAACTCACCAAAGCCAAGAAGAAAAGAGGATTGATATGATGGGATCAATTAACATTGTAGTGAATCCATAAGTTATGCGCAAGGCTGAAAATGGAAAGATGAACGTTTAATCAGTAATAATGAGTCTATGAAATAAAGAGTTATGATTCCTTGGAATTCTCTCCTCCACAGGCCAGGGATTCTCAAACAGAAATATAAATTCATAGAGTTGTATAGCACGAAAACAGACCTACGTCATCCATGCCGACCAGAAATCCTAAATTAATCTAGTCCCGTTTGCCAGCATTTGGCCCATTTCCCTCTAAACCATTCCTATTCATATAGCCTACAGATGCCCTTTAAACATTATAATCACACCAG
Organism: Stegostoma tigrinum; assembly: GCF_030684315.1. Classification (NCBI taxonomy): domain Eukaryota; kingdom Metazoa; phylum Chordata; class Chondrichthyes; order Orectolobiformes; family Stegostomatidae; genus Stegostoma; species Stegostoma tigrinum. The sequence continues at coordinate 18,234,998 of NC_081389.1, read as the reverse complement.
CCTTCACCATTTCCCCTAGCAGCTTATTCCATACACACACGCCCTCTGCGTGAAACTGTGGGAGAGTGAATAACTGTACCTCAGATGGTGCTTCAATGCAGGACTAGCCCAAGTGCGGGGGTGGGGAGAGATGGCTCACTGACCGATGATCAGGCACACTTTGGGAGTTAACTCCCAAAGATGCGATTCAGTGAATAGGGAGGAGGTGGTTTAGGAAGAGGGATACATCAACGCTGAATGAATGAGTTGGCAGAAGATTGTAGGGGGAGGGGCAAGTAACTGACAGGATGGTCCTTGGACTGAAAGTAGGAGATGTGATTCTGTTGGATGAGGTTGGGATTTATGTAACATGGTTGAAAAGGAAAATGCCTCCAAGGGCATGCATCAACTTGGTAAAATGAATAGGGTGTCACACAAAATGTTTGGAACTTACTGCTGGAAAACATTTATGAAAACCCAATACTTTGCCCAATTTTCTTTTCGCCAGTTTTTGAAATGAAGTTTTCTTCAGCCTCTTGGCCCTTAAGGGCACTCGAAAAATGTAAGTGATATACAGTATTCCCAACTTTCAAAAATTCCGTGAAAGGTCACTCCAAATGATTGGAAAAGGCTTGATTCATAAAATATGCCACAACTGGTGTCACTCTAGGTTGAGTCAAATATAATGAGCCTTCCTGGAATTGAAACTGCTTTGAATGTATATTAATTGCTTCCAAATCTTTTAATTCCAGAATATTAAAAACGGCTTTGAAAACAAGGACTTTGTTGTTTGTACCTAAGACTGAAGATGTTTGGAGCTGTAAAGGTAATTTACATATCAATATTTCAAGTTAATGTTATTAATTACCAAAGTACCATGTTGCTGTATGAATATCAGAAAATAAAGATTTCCATAGACAACTGGGTCTTGAGTTCAGCCAAGTTTGAGGGGATGAAAGAAAGATGTGCATTTGTATAGCACCTTTCACGACTTCAGCAGATGCTAACAATCTTTACAACCAATTAATTGCTTACCATTTTAATGAAAGTGCAATAACGAAATGACACACAGCAATTCCCCATAAATAATAATGAGATAGTGACCAGGTAATGACCAGGTGATGGTGTCAGATGAGGAATAAACCAGGACAACACCAACCTTCCTTGAAGTAGTACCTGCTGCTTCTGCTTGGGAGGTGCATCTGATAGAGCAGCACTCCCTCAGCACTGGATTGCGTGTGGCCAATAATTTTTGGGCAGGCCCTTGTCCCCTTCACTTTCTGATATTAGAGGTGACAGGGCTCTCTGGGCCAAGGATGGCAAGAGTGGGAAAGAAGTAGGAGACTGAAGGGAGAGAGAGGCACGGGATTGACACGTCTGTTGTGACTACATATCAGCGAGGTTAAACAGAAAACAAATCCTTTGTTGCCACCAGTGGCAACCTCTTAAATGTTTGACTGTTTCTGTCCACAGTCTTTACACATCAGTTCTTACATCTCTTTGGAAATTCTCACAGATGCATTCACGAGACTGCAGCAATGAATAAATCTCACAACACAGTATGGTGTGGGCTGACTCATGAGGGAAAGTGAATTAAACAGAACTATGATGGTTAAATATGCAAACTATTCTGTGGTGCTAAGGAGATGGGTGTGTACAGCCCATTTGGCAGAAGTACACCATTGCTTTTGAATGAATGCTCCTCTCTGTTCATTTTACAGGATTACCATGCAACACCCAGCTCACTCAACAGTGCAACAGCTTCACTGGGCAAGTCCTGAAGGATGTAAAAACTCTACGTGTACATTTTTCTTTTAAAGACTTTTCTTTAGCTTATTTTGTGAAATGGCAGCAAGACGCCCTGAGCCAACACTGTACCATTTGAAAGTGAGCAGACTTGTGGATTATTTGATAATGTAGCAATCTTGTACCTGTACTTTGTTTCAGACAATTTGGAGATGCAAGACTTGGATCAACTGCAACTATGTGAAGAGGGACAAATTATTTATAATCAGACTTAATTTGCTTTGTTCTGAAGCTAAACAATGTCAACATTTAAACATGCGAAATCTGGCAAAAGGTCTCGATGGGCAGTAGGAAATGAGAGAACTGCACTTTAATAGATTAGAGTTAGGATTCCTAGTGAACATTTTATAGTCTCAGAGATCTGCAGCACAGAAAAAGGCCTTTTGGCTCACTGAGTCTACGCTAGATGGAAACAAGCACCTCCCTGTTCGAATCCCATTCTCCAGCACTTGGCCCATAACCTTGTATACTTTGTTGTGGGAATTTTAAAATCAAGAGCAAACATCCTTCAAGTCGTTTTGGTTTTGATTTTAGGAATGAGCAATCTGTGAATATCAACCCTGTCAACATCTCACTGAAAAATGCCAGGTTCTGACATGGCTGATCAAGTAGATTCTGAGAGATTACTTCTTCTGATCGAGGAAACAAAAACACGGGGCCACCATCTCTGGATAAGGGATCGATCTTTTAGGATTGGGATGAGGAGAAATTTCTTCAGTCTGGCCTTTCTCTACCCGAGAGAGTTGAGGGTGCTCTATCATTGCATTCAGTTCAGGCTGGGATACACATTTTACTATTGTCTCTCGGGGACTCAGGGAATGGGGGATGTGGGCATGAAAATTAAGTTAAAGCCCAAGATCAACCACAATCGTATTGAATGGCAGAACAGGCTCGAGGGGCTGAATGGCGTACTTCTCTATTTTTGTGGAATAACCTGCAAATACTGTCAGTGATTCGGCAGATGATGTTTAACTCCTTGTTAATATAATTTCGAGATTTATATCTGTTGTTGGAATTCAAGGACAAGAACCCAGACTTAACAGGGAATGTTGGTCGAGAAATCAAGGGTGCACGACATTTTATTTTTCTCTCAATGGTGAGAAAAACATAAGAACCTGTTGTCACTTTCTGATCTCATTGCAAGCACGTGATTGTGAAATCAACTTAAGCATTTGTTGGGCAGTTGGAACATGTAACCTGACTACTATGTAATGATGCTAAAACTGGAAGAACAAGACTGTGTTTAATATGTGAAAGAGGTAATTTCAATGAGTCAGATGTGTACTGCTGCTCACTAAGAGTTATGGATTCGTACACATGGGTACAGACATCTCTTTTACAAATAGTCCGAGTAAAATCTTAAACACGGAATGTACATAATTATCAGTGAACCTAAGGAGCAAGGAGATGTCTTCTTAATTATAAATATAGCACCAAATGATTTGTGACTGATGAACAAACTTCCATTTACCTTGGATGTAAATTATTCTTAACTTCTTATTTATTAAGTAAAATTGAATGTGATGCAATTGAGTGGTTTGTCTATTTCTTTCAACCACCTATGCGTGATTAAACAAGGAAATTGACATGGATAACACACTCCATTTATATTGCAATTTTAATTTGATATGCCTTTTAATTTAAAATTCACAGTAGTTTTAGAACTAGGAGCAGGAGTAGACCATTCAGCCCCTCATTCCTGCTCTGCTATTTGGGCTGCCATGGCTGAATCCACGTCAGACTCAAGACAACTATCTTGCCTGTTCATCATAGCCCTTCAACCCATTACTCATTAAAAAACTACCTATCTCCTTCTTAAATTTACTCAATGTCTCAGCATTCTCTGCACTGCGGGGAGTGAATTCCACAGATTTATGACCTTTTGAGAGAAATAATTTCTCCTAATCTCTGTTTTAAATCTGCTCCTGCTTATCAAAAAAAAACTATGCCCTCTCATTCTAGATGGCCTCACATTAGGAAACATCCTTTCTTCGTCCACTTTGTCAATCCCCCTTAGCATCTCATAGACCTCAATTAGATCCGCTCTCATTCTTCTAAGATCTAAAGAGTTTAGGCCTAAACAGCTCAATCTTTTTATCATAAAACAAATCTGTCAGCTCTGAATTCAATCCAGCGAACCTTGTTAGAACTATCTTCGATGCAATTACATTCTTCCTCAAATAAAGGGACCAAGATTGTTTGCAATATTCAAATAAAGATTGACTTGAACCAGAAATTAAAACAGATGATCAAAGGTTTTGCTGTAGAGATGCATTTTAAATGTTTCAGATCATAAGGATTGAAACAAAAGCTTCATTTCCCATTCAATGTGTTTGGAAGGAAGACAATAGGTGTTGTGTATTTGAATTTTGAGGAAATATTTAACAATTGATCTCAGAGAAGATACATGAAGAAAATAATTTTTGAAGAGAATGTTGTCACAGGCACCAAAGACAAAGACCAAATCTATGTGGAGATGTGGTGGCTGCTGGTCCCATCAACCCTGCACTGGTTGGCTTTCTCTGTTTTCCATTGTTTCAATGTTAATTTTGTCCTTCTTTCCAAAGCCTCCTGGTACACCCACTACCTCTCAAACCTCCAGCAATTTGCAACCTTTGGATTTCTGAGTTCTTTATTCATTCACAGATGATGGTGTTGGTGGCCAGGCCAGCGTTTATTGCCCATCACTAATTGTCCAGCGGGCAGTTAAGAGTCAGCCACATTGCTGTGGGTCTGGAGTCACATGTTGGCCAGACTAGGTAGGGAGGGTAGTTTCCTTCCCTAGTGAACCAGATGGATTTTTCCAACAATTGACAATGGATTCAGGGTCATCGTTAGACTCTTAATTCCAGGTATTTATTGAACTCAAATTTCACCATCTGCCATGACGGGATTCGAACCCATGTCCCAAAAATGTTATCTGGATTAGCAATAACACCTCTAGGCCCTCACCTCCCCATATTTCATCAGTTATGGCAAATTGCCTCCAGTTAGTCTCACTTCATCATTAGCAAGCATGCTTTTCAACTGTTTAATCACTAATCTCTACAGTTCCCTTTTTAAACTTCTCCACCTCTGCTCCTGTTAAAGTTCTTCCTTATAACTTTCTTCTTTGAATAAGCTTATCGTCACACCTGCCTTATATTTCCTTATGTGATCGTGTGCTAAAGCCGGTTTGATGGTGATCCTATTGAAGTACAGTAACTGTGTTAAGGTGCTAAGTAAAAGCAGATCATTGCTGAAACCTGAGATAATACTGAATGAAAATATTTTCTGAAGAAGGGTCTTGACCCAAAGCGTCAAACTTTCCTGCTTCTCTGATGCTGCTTGGCCTGTTGTGTTCATCCAGCTTCACACCGTGTTATGTCAGATTCTCCAGCATCGGCAGTTCCTACTATCATTGCTGAAACCTCTCTTGCACCTGTGTCAACAATTTTTTTTTCCCTTTATTCATTCACAGGAAGGTGTCATCACTGGCTGTGCTAGCATTTATTTTCTAGTGGAGGTTAAAAGTCAACTACATTGCTTTTCAGGTAGAGACATGTCGGCCAGGCCAGACAAAGATAGCAACTTCTTTCCCTAAAGGGCATTAATGAACCAGATGGATGCTTCTTCCAACAACAGATTTGTGGTCATCATTAGACTTAATTCCAGACTTTTTTCCCCTCACCCCACCCCACCATCTGAGATGGCAGGATTTGAACCCAGTTCCCAGAACATTAGCTGAGTTTCTGGATTAATAGTCTAGCAATAGGCCATGGACATGCTAATGACTTAGGCCTAGTCACAAGGAATTGAAGTCCATATGATACAAAATTTGGGCATGTGGCACACTGAAGATGAAATTAAGAAATTATAGGAAGACATAACCAGGTTAATGAAGTATCGTGAATAGAGTATAAGGAAGCATAATTCAGAGCATTGTGAGGCAGACCAGCCTGCTAAGAAAAGTTGTGAAAGGAAGTCAGCCTTTTAAAAAAAAGCTGAGATTCCCAAAATTACGGTAAACCAAAGGAATCCAGCATTACATTTACGAAAGGCATTAGAAAAGCAATTATGTCTGCAAAGGCTTCAAAATGTATATGTAAATGAAATGTAAAACTAAAAATGTGATGATAAATAAGAACAATATGTTAGTTAGGTTGCTTTGGAAGATTGAATGCAGGAAGAATTGAAAGTCCTGGGAAAGTCATTTTGAGGATTCACCAGGATTGTAATATGGAATTAGAGATCCTAGAGAAAAACTAGAGTTGAAAAAAATCGGAGTTTGTTCACTTAAAGGATTACGGAAAATTGAATGGTTTTCAAAAGGAAAAGAGGGTTTGAAGGATAAATAACAAAAGCTTGTTTCCACTCATTGACAAATTCAAAAAGTTAAAGACTCAACTATTATAAGAGTGTAGTGCTTGGAACGAAGGTCAGGTGGATCTTATTGACTATGAGATCCTTGATTGGGACTTTTAACCTGGGCCAATCAGGGAGCCCTGGCTGACAGATCTAAGTAGGAGATTAGGGCTCCATGACATGGTAGTAATGCCCTACCCCCGGACCAGGAAGCCTGGATTCGAGTCGCACTTGCACCAGAGGTGTAAAATAGCATCTTGGAACAGGTTGATTAGAAAAATAGGTTAAATAAAAAAGCTATAAGCTGTCGATTCAGAGAGTCTCCTGATTCTAGGGACTGGTTCTGAGTTGGCTGGTCAGAACCCACATTACTCTCGTTCACATAAATAAAGGGTGATTTGGTGACAGGATACTGGCCTTTGTGAAATTGTTTCAAAAAGTACTGTGTTGGAAGGGTGGAGGAAATTCTTTAACACAAGAGTTATCATGTTGTAGAACATTGCACCACATGGGACTCTGGAATTGGAGACATTTGTGCAAAGGAATGGACCATTTTTCACTGTGCAGCCACTACAAACGTACAGTACTCTTGATGTGAGGTCAAGGACAAAGCTCCTTTACACTGTCAAAACAAATGGATCTAAATTCAGCACCTGGTGAGCTTTCCCTTTTTCCATTCCTGGTGCCGTGAATCAATGTAGTGGTTTCTCTGAACAGTTCACTTTTCGCAGGTTCACAAGGCTGAAGAACACTGAATTGGGAAGTACAAAAAGAACGTAGAAATAAATATGCTGCAAAACCTTTAAAAATAAAGGCATTTAAATCAATTCTTCACACCTGAAAATCCACAGTACAATAGAATATTCCAAGCCACAATGGCACTAAACCAATATTTACATTTGGGACATAGACCATGACACACTCAACATTTCAACACTCCTAACTCATCAAACTTAGCCTTTCCTGCTTGGCAAAGCTAACAAATATAGGATTGTCTGATGACGTTCAGAGATTGTTTGGACATTAAAGGCACTCTATAAATACAAAGCTTTTCTATTCAGTCATTTGAGATCAGCTATCTATTAGGAAACTAGGATGCATGATCAAGAGCAGTTACAGACAGCTGACAGACCCACAGAAGCAAATGGGCTGGGTATAGTTTTAAAAGCAAAATTAATGTGAGCTTTGCAGGTAAATAATCTCAGGATAATAGCAAACTATTTGAGATCGCGTCTCAAGACTTGTAGGTGAGCAATGGGCACAAGATAGGAAAAAGCAAAGTGGTAAATACATGCCACAAGAGATCACAGAATTATGCACCTTTTATACAACCCCTGGAGTGTTGAAGCTGGCCTTTTGGCTCATCAACTCCACTCTAGCAATCCAAAGTGCAGGGTCTTCCCTGCCTTATCCCTGCAACCCCACATTTCCCATGGCTAACCCACATATCCCTGGACACTATGGGTAATTTAGCATGGCCAATCCACTAACCTGCACACGTTTGGACTGTGGGAGGAAACCCACACAGATGCGGGGAGAATGTGCAAACTCTGCACAGACAGTCACCTGAGGGTGGAATCAAATCCAGGTCCTGGGCGAGAGTGAGGCGGTAGTGCCAACCACTGAGCTACTGTGCTGTCCAAATTTCATAACAGCAGTCATGTGAGAGAGTGGTCACCCTGTGCTGTCATTTATACAATTCAAGTACTGTTTTATTATGCAGAAGGGGGTAATTCAGCCCATTGGGTCTGCATTAGCTCTCTGAATGGGTTTCATAATCCTGACTGTTGTTTCTATTTAATTAATTATCTAATGCCTTGATTGAATCTGCCTCTGTCACACTTCCAGATGGTGTGTTCTGTACCCTAAGTATGTCTCATGAAAACACACCACATTTCCTTCTTTTGCAAATTACCTTACATCTGTGCCTTCTTACACTTGATTCTTTTATCAGAGGGAACAGTTTCTCCTTATCTACTTTGTCCAGTTCTCTTACTATGTTGAAAACTCCTATCAAGTCTCATTTTATCCTTCTCCTGTCTGAAGAAAGCAGTTCTCATTTCTAAAATCTAAATTCACAGTGAAGTTCCTCATCGCTGGAACCATTCTCATAAACTTCTTCCACACTCTCTCCGATTCATTCACCTACTTCCTAAAATGATGCACCCGTAACTGTGCACAAACTCCAATTTTGAGGAAAGATCACTTGACCTGAAATGTTAACTCTGATTTGTCTCCACAGATGCTGCCAGACCTGCAGACCTTTTCAAGCAATTCCCGTTTTCAGTACTGATTTACAGCATCCGCACTTCTTTCAGTTTTTATCTGGCTAAGGCTTAACCAGTACCATATAAAAATTTGGCAGAAGTTCCTTAGTTTAGCTTTATTCTATCCTCCTCACAGTCCACAATACTTTCAAATTTTGTCTCATTTATAAACTTGTTAATTATCTTCTAAACAAAATCAAGAGCATGTGAACTCCACTATGCATTTTTTTCAAGCTTGAAAAATACCCCGTTAACCATTACTTCTTGTTTTCTATCCTTCTCTCAATTTTGCATTCATGTTACTTTTGTTCCATTTTATCCATAAGCTATCATTTTCCTCACAAGTCTATTGCAGACACTGAATCGAATGCCTTTTGGAAACTATGTACACTGCATTGACAACCTTGTCCTTATTAACCCTTTTTTAAACTGTTCAACAACTGCAGAAAATTAGTTACACATAGCTTTCCATTAAGAAGTCCTGTGTCAGTAGTTCCTAATAATCCATATTTTTCCACATGACAATTCTATCCCCCTGCTACATCTGCTCTTGTCTCCTCTAGAAATGTATCTCTGAGGTTATATTATTTAATTGAATTGACTAAGCATTTGAATTCAGAATAAATTAGACTGAGAAACATAGGAAGTAGGAGCAGCAATAGCCTCTGATCACAATCATTCGATATGATCATGGCTGATCATACAACTCAGTAACATGCTCCTGCTATCTCCCTGTACCCTTTGGTCATTTTAATTCTAAGGTCTATACCTAAATCCTTCTTGAAAACATTCAATGATTTGGCCTTAACCACTTTCTGGGGCACAGAATTCCATAGGCTCACCACTCTCTGGATGATGACATTTCTCCTCATCTCAGTCCTAAATGACTTGCCCCATACCCTTAGACTGTGAGGCCTAGTTCTGGACTCCCTGGTCATGAGGAACATCCTTCATGTGTGTATCCTGTCTAGCCCTGTTAGAGTTTTATGGGTTGCTATGAGATCCCCCCTCTCATTCTTCTAAACCCCAGCCAGTATGGGCCTAAACGATGCAGTGTCTTTTTATATGTCAGTCCCAGGATTCGCTTTGGTAAACCATTCTTGCACTCCCTCCGTCACCAGATAAGGAGACCGAAACTGAACACAATACTCCAGCTGGGGTCTCACAAGGCTTCATTTGTGTGTTCATCCAGTTTGACTGAAATAAGTATCACTCACGGTTCAGTGGCAGCATTGTCACAGCTGAGACAGAGGAAAGGCATAGCCTAGAGGCTTGATGCATATTTTAGGCTGACAGTTCAAAGAAGTACCTCTTGTTTGAAGGTGCTGTCTTTTTCATCCAATACTGAACTAAAATCCTGCCTGGCCTTACAGACAGATCCAAATGATTCCACTGTATTGTTTAAATAAAAGAATTTACATTATCATGTTATAACTTTGCTTTAGATGGCACCTTATGAACTGGCCCTCTTGATTAACCAGCAAAACATTATATTCTTCAAACAGCAGAAGTTTACAGTGTTGTCCCAATGCCAGAGTAGCCAGTTGAGGGTTTGTGAGAAGGCTGGCTGTCTGTAAGTTTTATTTAAGGCAAAGTTGCATTATGCTTGAAGTGAAAATACTTCATGCTGTAAATGAAGTATAACTGTGAGGTGCATGCCCTCTGTATTAGGTTTCTATTAATTATTGAGTATTTTTGCTTTGTGCTCCTATTCCTTTTCATTCTTACATGTCGTATTTCTCTCCATCAAAGTCACTAAAACAGCTCTAATGTGAGCGACTTCCCTCCGTGCTGCATTCTGATGGGCAGGCTTTCGTTTAAAATCCTACCTCAATATATTGGGAAAGGATGTGTCAGTGAAAAATGGATGCAAGGCCGAGAAAAAAATTTTGGCTGCTAATGAGACACATATTTTAAGTAATTGAAATATTTAAATCCCATCACGTTTGAGTGAGAGGCTACGCCTGTCAGAATATTAGCTGACTATTAAGTAATTTGTTGGGCAATATTTCCTACTTGGGCACACCCTGGTGAAATGATGAATCTTCTCTCAGCCTCTGTTGCCAGCATCATGACAGCACGAACAAGATTTGTAAGCTCCTGGCAACTCCCGCAGTGTCACCATGTCTACTTCACACATAGAGGAACTCCCTCTTGTTTCACTTCATATTTCCTCATTACTACCAGATAATCTAAGCAAATTGCTCAAAGGCTTGGCTGCGCTGTTACAATCTCGTGTGTTCAGATTTATCCAACTTCTGCACAATGCTCCTTTAAAAGGTTGTTTTTGAGACCTCCCGCACCAAGTGGAGATGGCTCAAAATGGGAAGAAAAAGGGCAAATGCCAACACTGAAAGGCCTCTCCTTGGGCATGTGTGCAAAGTTTGGTGCCAGACCATCCCTGGTTGCCCTGGAGAAGGTAGTAGTGAGTTGTAGGGACACATACAGTATGCTGTTACCCAGAACTTTGAACTAGTGACAGTGAGGGAATGGTGATATATTTCCAAGTCAGGATGGTGTGTGCCTTATATAGGGACTTGGAGCTGGTGAGGTTGCCACACATCACCTGCTCTTCTTGGTGGTGGATGTCTAGGTTTGAAAGGTGCTCCCAAAGAAGATTCGGTGAGTTGTTACAGATGGTGCAAACTGCTGCGGCTATTTACAGTTAGGGGAGAATATTTAACATGGTTGATGGGGTGTTGATCAAGCAGTTGGTATTTGGATAATGTCAAGCATCATAAGTGTTGCTGGAGCTGCATCCATCCAGGCAAGTGGGGAGTATTCTGTCACACTCCTGACTTGTGGCCTTGTAGATGGGCAGGCTTTGGGAAGTCAGGAGGTGAGCTATTCAATTTCCGACCTTCAATGTGCCCTTGCATTGATATGCCTGGTCTAGTAAACTTTCTGGTCAACAGTAACATCCCAGGATGTTGACAGTAAGGGATGCAGCAGAGCTAATGGTGTTGAATGTCGTGAGGTGATGGTTAGATTCTCTCCTATTGACAATGGTCATTGCCCATTTTTACTTTCCATAAACATATCTGAGCCAAATATATAATAAATATATTTGTCCTGATCTTACTGCGAGGGAAGTGGGGTGATTGGATACGTAGATACACTTTTAGACAACTACACAGGCCGTAACTAATCCCCTCATGTCTGTGCCAACTCTCTGCAAGAGCAACTTACCTGGCCCCAGTCCCTCTCCTTTCATCCACAGCCCTGCAAACCTTTCTCTCCTCAGTTGTCCAAACCTCTTTGAATTTGTCTCCACCACACCATCACACAATGCAGTCTACATCTTTTTGCTGCTTAAAAGATTTTCCTCATGTTGCCTTTGTATTCTGTAAATGATTATCCTTTAGTTCTGGTCTTTCTGCCAATGGGAGCAATCTCTCTATACTTGCCTGATTTAGCTCTCAGTCTGATGCCCACAGCTAACTGGTTGAAAATATGAAGCAGAAAGGTTATGATTCATTTTACATATCCCTCTGAGATCCTTAACTTGTTCCTGTTGTATCTACTGAAATCTAAAAGTGGAGAGAGATCACAAACTGGAGTGGGGAGAATGCAACGTAAATAAACAGAGGTCTGGCACCACAGTTATACACAGTGTTTATTGCAGAAGGTCAATTGGCTGGGTGATGTTACTTTTACAGTGGTCAAAACTGTAATTGCGCAAACAAAACAATCAGAAGAAGCTGTGCTGGGGACACTGTCTTGTTTGGCATTGTGATTGTTGTTGGCCGCATTGGTTCTGTGGGCACAGCGATGGGCACTGCTGCTGTTCACAATTGAGGACCACTTTGATTCCAGCTCCCTTCTTCACGCATTCAAATCCTTCCTGGGCCTGCTCCAGTCCAAAACGATGAGTGATCAGCGGTTTGACATCCACCTTCTTTGAAGCTAGCAGGGCGATTGCAGTGTGCCACCTGGAAAAGAAAGAGAGCTAGAGGTAACTACCAGTTCACATTGTCCCCCACAACTTACACGTCTGCCCACTTGGTCATTACACACAGGCTCAAATCTCCGAGGCTCCAGGATGCACATCAGGATTTGGCCCAGGAAGTTTCAACTTCCAATGGGCGAGTCTGTCTTGTGCAGCAGCTCTCGATTCGGAATTACAACTCAGGTTTTGGATAGCTCTGACATACTGACCCGGTTAATTACTCAGGAAATGTTAGGAAACAAAAAAAATCAGTCTATCATATCTCTTCCAGAAGTGACACGCCAAACAATTACACGGGCACCTAACCCCACCAGACCTGTGGATTACCCTCCGGATCTCTAAATACCCCTAATCCCTGGCCACGTCCTCTGGTACCTGATTGCTATCTGTCCTTGATGACCCCGACCACATCCCGATGGCACCTTGGCCTCCCTATTCACAACCTTATCCATCTGTGACCATCTCCACCTACCAACTCACCCCAGCTGCCGCCTCAACTGCCTGCCCTCTCACCTAACTGCAACTCTATCCACCTATCACCTCATCCACTGGTCACCCTACCCTAGCCACCTACTGTCTCACCTCGCCTACCCACTCATTCAGGTACTCACCTGCCTGTCTGCTCTGCACCATTCACTTCTTCATCCACTTACCCATTCATTACCATTGATGTTGGTCATCACAACTTAGAAGAATGTAGGTGGATCTCACAGAAACCAATAAATTCTAACAAGCCCAGTTGCAGGAAGGATGGACCAAATGACCAGAGAGCCTAGAACCAGGAGTCACTCTCTGAGGATATGAAGCAGACTGAGATAAGAAGTTTCCTCACACAGAGTGTGGTGAGCTGATGGAATTCACTGCCACTGAAAGCAACTGAGGCCAAAACATTGAATATTTTCAAGAAGCAGTTACATATAATTCCTTAGGGCTAAAAGGATCAAGGGATTATGGGAAAAATGCAGGAACAGGGTACTGAGTTGAAAGATCAGACAATGATCATATTGAATGGTGGAGCAGGCTTGAAGGGCCAAATGGCCTACTCCTGCACCGATTTTCTATATTTCTTCGTTTTTTTTTCTACCCAGACGAGACAGTAAACTGAGCCATTGGCTGCTTTCTAATTTAAAAGGTCTCCTGAGTCTGTTTCTACAAATAGCAGGGGTGTTCTCCCTGGTTAATTATCACCAGTGGGGACAGAAGAGAAGTGCTGTACAAATGGATTGCAGCGGTTCAAGAAGGCAGCTCACCACCACCTTCTCAAGACCTACTGGAGATGGACAATAATTGCTGGCCCAGGCAGTGAGACCTTTCTAAGAGGGTGGTCAGTGTTAATTTGAGGTTTGTCTCCTGCAGGGAGCCTGGTCTTAAACACTATACCTCTTTCTCATTTAACTCGACTCCAAACCAACTGGGGTGCTTGAGGTTTTGTTCCATGGGCCCCTAGTGGTACCTGGTTTAAATGGGGGCCACCACTAATTGTGCACGTGGTGGGGATGTTCGCTTCCCTTTTGTGGGGTGAGTCCCGAACATGCCTCACTTTCCCTGGAACACTACTGCTATGAGGTGGATGTTCAGGTTCTACTATCCTCCCCTGCAGCTCTTTCACTATGTGAGGCTTCACCTTCACTTACTCTTGATCTGTTTGAGAATGCCATTGATTCCCCTTGTAATTATACCCTGAGGCTACAGATAGCCTTTTGTGCTCCTGTGATGCTGCTGGGCCTGCTGTGTTCATCCAGCCTCACATTTCATTATCTTGGATTCTCCAGCATCTGCAGTTCCCATTATCACAGCCAGATTTCTGTCCCTGGTTTGCCATCCATTGTCAGCTTCTGTGGCCCTTTCCTGCTTTCATTTATGGTGACTGGCCTAACTCTCTGCTATCTAATCCCTTCAGATTCTGTTCTGACCATTTCTGATACTGTCGGCCTCCCTTGGCCGATTTCATTCAGACAACCCTTCCTGAGCAGGTTTAAGGACCTCTAACAGCTTCAGGCATTTTAAGGCACTTCCCTCTGAGTTAATGTAAGTGACCCACCTTGAGCCAATTCTCAAGGAATTTATTACACTCTGTGAATCTTAGTTCTCAGAAACCTTCTGTCGCTAGCTACCAACTTTTTTTTTGTCAACTCGACTGTCCTTTTTCAATTTGAGGGAGCTATCTTGCTGCCAAACCATGTTATTTCCCAATAAAATATCTATCGCTGGTACTGGCACTGTCCCTATTGAGTCTCAGAGTAAACTTTACGCAGTGCTCCTTTATAATCCTTTACCAGCACACTGGGGTTTAATGTTCTTCCAGGTGAAGAACCTTTGATTCTCCCCTACTGAGCAAGGACTGTCTCAGTGAATGCTGGTGCATCTTTCTAGCTGTTTAAAACAGTGAGTGGTCACCATTCCTTTTTGACAAAAATTCTTGAGAGCTCCGAGGCTCAAGTCATACCAGAGCAGACAGTGACCAATGTTAATGTTGCAAGCTATGGCTTCACAGATTAATTTCTAGGGGAAGACAGAAATAAACAATTTTCCTTTATACTCTCTGGCCTTCTGCAGTGCAAACACTTGGGACTATTTCCCACTGGGTCCCTTCTTGCAATAGTCCAAGATGGTTCTACTCAAGCTGCCAAACTTCCTTTGACTGTTCCACTTGCTTCAGGTGTACTCACCTTACCTTTATTACTCTATGTTGTGTGAGCCAGATTATAGTCCATGTGTTAAAATCATCAGCCTATGGGGATGTGAGTTTCTTGATGTTCTGACTCAGCAACTGGTCTCATTGACCTTACAGAAAATGGTCATTTCAGTTCTGACTGTTTTCTTTATTTTGCACTGATTTATTTGAAGCAATCCATGGTCATGTGACCATTACAGTCCTTTTAGGTCAGAGCATGTCCTTTTAACATCACTTTAGACAACAAAAGGCCTCAGGAATTAAAAATGAAATGATGGAAGCTGAAATTGAGAGTCCATAGATTATCATGCCACAAGCCAGCAGTGAGTTGGAATACTTTCCCCTTCTCTGGATGGTGCATCTCCAACAACACTGCAGAGGCTCAACACACTATCTAGGACTAAACCGACCTGCTTGACTGACATCCCATTTAACAATCACTCTCCTCTGTGACTGACCCACAGTGGCAGCAACTCAGCAACAGTTACCACACTGAGCCCTGCTACCACCTCCTATTCTTCCTTGTATACCCGGAGAGCAAAGGATATTTAGTTTTGGAGCTCCTCCAGAAGAATTACGACATGAAGGCAGTTTTTACGCATGGTCTTAATTTTAAGTGCTCATACACTTCAGTTAAAAGTGAGCTGGTAAGCCCATTCAAATTCAGGGATGTCTGCTCACACTGTTACTTGAGAATGCAGAATTTTTGCTTGAATTAGCATGCACTTGAAATAACCTCGTTTGCTGTCTCAAAGTCAGTGGGGTTCTCGCCTCAGGTATGAAAAAGCAAACTTCATGAACTTGCCTCAACTGCATGCTCAATAGCTGTAGCTTGGGTTAGCTCAGTTGGCTGGATAGCTGGCTAGTGTTACCAAAAGTGTAGGTTCAGTTCCTGCACCAGCTGAGGTTACCATGAAGGACCAACCTTCTCAGCCTGTCCCCTCTGAGGCATGGGGATCCTCAGGTTAAACCACATGGTGACTTCACGTTTTTATTAGAGATAATGGGAACTGCAGATGCTGGAGATTCCAAGATAATAAAATGTGAGGCTGGATGAACACAGCAGGCCAGGCAGCATCTCAGGAGCACAAAAGCTGACGTTTCGGGCCTAGACCCTTCATCAGATGAAGGGTCTAGGCCCGAAACGTCAGCTTTTGTGCTCCTGAGATGCTGCCTGGCCTGCTGTGTTCATCCAGCCTCACATTTTATTATCACGTTTTTATTGTTGGACTGGGCACTTCCGTTGCTGTGCTAACCTGTCACAAGATGTAAAGAAGGCAAACACCCTTCCCACATCCAGTATAGTGCTTTAATGGGTAGACCTGAATACCTTAGCCCTTAGGTATGAGTTAGTCAGCTTGAACTGTCTCTATTTAAACTCCCTTTGTCTTTGGTTTCCCCCTCATGGAATTCTCTTTCATCTCCCTGCTCTCGTTCCCGTCTCTCTCTCTCTTCTTCCCTTTCCAACCTCACCTTTTCTTTTTTTGTGAAATTTGCTTCTATTTTCTGTGCAAGTCCCACTTCCCTCAGGTTTTCCAATTTTAATGCATCTGCTACCTTTAACTTCCATTTCTGGGCATTTCACTGCCCGTTTTGCAATTTCTGTTTTTCTAGCTTTCGGGTGAAACTTCATCTTTACATGTCTAGCTACTTTTTTAATTCTTCCAAAGTTAATGCATTTAATTTGCCATACATTATGGTCCACAAAAGCATTACCATTTAAAGTGGGCACCTCAGTTCTTGATATTACAGTCTGAAGGAAATCTTGTCACAGTTTCCAGTTTTCTTTAAAAATAATTTATTTTCCTCCATTCCAATTCCACCAGCCAAGCTACTAAAATGGATTACAACCAGGAGTGGAGGGGCCCTGTTCCTCTTAGTCAGTAACAACAAATCACTAAACTTCTTTGCAACTTGCGCGCTTCAATGGCAATGCTGGTAAAATTAAGGAGCTGATCACCAGCTTTACTTGAGTGAAAGCAGGAGCAGTTTTATTACTTACAATCCATGAAAAAAAAATCACCAAACATGTACATAAACATAGGCATGAAAGTTAGAAAGGGGTGTGTACAGGCAAGAGAAAAAGGCTACGCTACTTACAAGTCCTGAGATTCCTTGAGATCTTACAATTTAACAGGGAGAAAAACAGAGAGAGGGAGAGACTTTCTTGTTACTACCAATCTATAGCTCTTTTCTGCCCCCCCCCTGTTGCTACTGCGACTGAAATACAGGTCCTTTGCATATTCCCATATTTAGTTTCACTATTTTCTTGCAAGCTGCGTAATCCATAGGCAACCGTTCATATCCAATATGTATCAAGCACAAGCAAACTGCAATAGGAGATGTGAATTTCTTGACGATCTGACTCAGGGTCTAGTCGCATTGACTTTAGGTAAAATAGTAACTGCAGTTCTGTTTTGTTTATTCTACTTTGATTTACCTGATTTAGTCTGTGGTCACATAATCATTGCAGCCATTTCTGGTCAATCTGCATCCTTTTAAAATCACTTCAGCCCACAAAAGGCCTCAGAAGTTAAAAAGCAAATGATGAAAGCTGAAAATTGAGAGTCCATAATATTACTGCTATCATGACACAGTCAGCAGTGTGATGGAATGCCTTCCTCTGGTCTGGATGGGGCAGCTCCAACAACACTACAGAAGCTCAACATTATCCAGGACTAAACTAACCTGGCTTGATTGGCACCCCATCCACCACATTTAACATTTACTCCCCTCTGTGGCTGTCACATAGCAGCAGCAACTCAACAACAGGACCTTCCAAACCTGAGACCTCTATCAACGAGAAGGGACGAGGGCATGGGAACACCACCCCCTGCAAGTCCTCCTCCAAGCCACTCACCATCCTGACTTGGACATATCACTGTTCCTTTACTGCCACTGGATTAAAATCCTGGAACTCCCTGCATATATTAACTGTGGGCATCCCTACATCAAACAGACTCTCTCAGTCAGACCATTGGCAAGAGGCTAATACCCAGTTGTGCACCCGACAATCAATCATAAATCACCTCAGAGATGTTCACAAGGAATTAAAGATCCTTCTCAAATCATCTGATGAAATTAGGGTGAAGATCTTTTCAATTCACGTGCCTCTAGACAAAACTCCACAAATTAAGTCCTTTCATTGGTTTGTGTCAATGCAGTCTAACCATATGCCCCCTCCTAGTTACATTATCCTTACCACAAAAAAGCAGTGGCAGAAGAGTAGTGTGTAAGGAAATGAAGGTCTATGATGAACATAGTCACAGTCAACAAAGACCTTTCCTTAGCTTGAGAATAAAAGGATTCTGGAATGCGTGTTGCCCTTGAGAAGATATATTTAGCTTTGAAAAATCTGATTACCAGTGCATTTTAGGATCTAAAAGCCAGGCAATTTGACCCTCATTCCAAACAAGCAGTACAATTCACTCGGGAGCAAACCAATGTCTCTTCCTTTGAAGCCTCACCCCCGTGTCACGAGAAATGAAGGCCCTGTGGGATGTAGCATTTTGAGAGTCACTAAACCTCACACACGGTCCTGGAGCATGACAGAGATTCCGATCAGTCAGGTTCAGCTCTGCAGCACATGCTGACAGTGCAGCTGTATGAAGGGTTCTCTTTCAGGTTACATTCCACTTTGAAGAAATGGTGATCTCTCTCACCTTGATCGTTCA
The DNA here is from genome assembly GCF_030684315.1 of Stegostoma tigrinum. Taxonomy (NCBI): domain Eukaryota; kingdom Metazoa; phylum Chordata; class Chondrichthyes; order Orectolobiformes; family Stegostomatidae; genus Stegostoma; species Stegostoma tigrinum. The sequence continues at coordinate 18,216,305 of NC_081389.1, read as the reverse complement.
CTAGTCTGCTTGTGTACATTACTGCTATGGGTCAGGTGCATCTATCAATTGTGTCAGCTATCTACAATTACTTGCTGAGTGCCTTGAAAAATGTATTAGTATTGTCTATTTTATTTCAGATTGGTGAAAGCTCAAACCACAGCACATTCCATTTAAGAATTTCTCACAAACACAGCCCCTGCAAGGAAGCTACTTGCAATAATCCTTTTACCTCAAATGAGCATTAAAATTTGAGTTAACTAGCATCAGGCATTATTGCCTCCGTGTACTGTACCATCACCCACCGCAACCAAACTCTCCCCTCTCCCATAAGACCATAGTTCTTGCAAATGACTGTCATCACAGAAATTCACTTCGTCTCAGATTCTACACAGCACAACATTGCTAATCACTGGTGTCAGGCTAGTATCTTGGGAAATGGCATAAGCACACTTTAATAGCTACAGTATTTTCTCCACATGGAGCCATACAGCACAGAAACAGACCCTTTGGTCCAACCAGTCCATGCCGAACATAATACCAAACGAAGCTATTCTACCTGCCTGCTCCTGGCCCATATCCCTCCAAAACTTTCCTATCCATGTACTTATCCAAATGTCTTGTAAACATATTACTATACCCACACCCACCACCTCCTCAGGAAGTTCATTCCACATGTTTTTCAGTGGTTTTAAGATCGCTGTCTCAATGCAGTGCAACACACAAACCTCTTTGCTACCACAAGGATTATCAGCCCCTTCTGTGTCCCTCCTTAGTCAGGCACTGGGCCTACTTCAGTCCGGTACATAAGAGGTAGGAGCAGGAGTAGGTAATTCAGCCCCTTGAGCCTGCTCCTCCATTTGATACAGTCATGGACAATCTCATTTTGGCCTCACGCTCCAATTTCCTGCCCACTCTCCCTAACCCTTTAACCCATTACCAATTAAAAACCTGTCTCTTCCTTCAATGTATTCAATGTCCCAGTATCCACCACATTCTGGAGTAGTTATTTCTACAGATTCTCAGCCCTTTGAGAGGTAATTCCTCCTCATCTCTATTTTAAATCTGCCACCCCTTATTCTAAAACTATAACCTTTCCTTTTAGATGCCACACAAGGGGAAACAAGCTCTCTTCCTTTAGCATCTTCCGTATCTCAATTAAATCTCCATCTTCCTAAACTCTATTGAGATCGGGTCTAAATTGCTCAGTCTCCCCTCATAAGCCAAGCCTTCCACCTTCTTTCAACTGTCCTTAATGCAATTACATCCTTTCCCAAGTTAGGAGACCAAAACTTGACATGGTACGTCAGGCGGAAGGCTGTTCCATTCTGTCTGTGACTGGCTGATGTTAGCTGGTACCCTCAGAGGCAGAAGTTTCCAGTTCAAACGCGAGTCTAGACACAACAGTGTGGCTGAGAGGTCAGTGCAGGGTTGCTGGGGTGCAGCACTGCAGGAGGTGCCACAGACATTCAATCAGGCCCTTGTCTGCTGGCTCGAGTTGGTGGGTTTTGCTACTTTTGTTGCCCACTCTTCCCAGCATCCATGTGGCACAGATTTGCAGCTGGATTCCTGAGCATTGATTCACTAAAATCAACAGGCATTCCAATCTGGTGGGACTGCCTTGATAGCAAGTGGTTTTACTAAAAATGCAGCTCTGCAATGCTAAAGCATCCACAGAATCATAGAACCCCTACAGTGCGGAAAGAGGCTACTCGGCCGATCGGGTCTGCACCAACACTCTGAACAGCATCCCACCTGGGCCCGGTCCCCCAGCCAATCCCCATAACTCTTTATTCACCATGCCCAATCCACCTAGCCTGCACAGCTTTGGAATCCATGCAAGAGCTGCCACTGAAAGGAATGAGGAATTGCTTGACCCTGAGGCACACTCAGGAAGAGGCCTTGGATGCCCCACCAACCTCATTCACTGCCCCACTCCCTGCACAAAGTAGCAAGACCTGAAGTTAGTGGGAGGGGCAGTGAAAAGAGGGATAGTAGCTCAAGCTAGGGACAATGCCAGATGGCACTCTCGCAAGATAAGTGGCTGTCTGAGCGTATGCAGCCAGCTGAACGGCCACCTTAGCCAATGCCAGGGTGGCTGGCAACATACACCTCCAACATGTTCAAAGAAAAGATCTTCTCCTGGTGCCCGAGTCAATATCCTCCCCTCCCTCAACAAGGGCAGACTTCACAGGCTCTAATGCAGCGCGCAGCAAACTTAATTATTCTTTCAGAGATAGTAGAAACTGCCGATGCTGGAATCTGAAATAACAAGGTATGGAGCTGGATAAACACAGCAGGCCGGGCAGCATCAGAGGAATAAGGGTCCAGACCCAAAACGTCAGCTTTCCTGCTGCACTGATGCTGCTTGGCCTGCTGTGTTCATCCAGCTCCACACCTTGTTATCTTAATTATTCTTTTGTCTCATTACTGTTTGCTTTGAGTGTAAGTGCTGCCATATTCATTGGAATAACTGCGTGCCCTTGAATAAAGGTTTGCTCCAGGACATTTGCAAGATATGAGATTTCAAGGCAAATCAGTGTGTGTTTTTCGCACAATTGTCCCTCTACAGGTCAGATCACGTAAGTATTTAAAGAACAAACTGCAAAGGGAAGCTGAATGCTTACGTGTTTGTATATCTAAAGGTACCCCGAATATCCACTTCTCGGACTGTTGCGTGTGTTACAGGAACATTTGCTGTTGCCAGTCCCATGCCAACCAATACGACCATCCCACCAGGTTTGACAGCCTGTGAAAAGCAAAACACAATGAGACGTGGCGCCAAGCAGCTCCAGCCCCTAAAAGATGTGTCATGTCTAAGCGAAGTTTGGGCTGGAGTTTAGACTCTTCCCCACTGGCGGGTTTGAAGGATTTCCCTTTGCCTGCCTGCTCATCCTCAATCTGTTTGAAATTTTAAAGTCAAAGCCATCTGACACATGGGCAATTCAGGCCCTAAATGGCTAATTAATGCTTATCTCATATTAGTCCAGCGTTAGAACGTACAACACATTATTGAATGAATTGAATTTAAATTCCACGATTGAAGTAACCAGTGGAGATTTGAATGAAGGTCCCCAGATCTTTAATCTGAGTCTCATGATAACTTATCCAGTAGCAAAACTGTTACGTATGGTAATACCTTCATGGGTCTCAATTCAACATTCCTCTTACTGAGTGTCCTCACTTAAAATCAGGGTTGCATTGCTGAACACTGTGACAAAGTGAAACAACTTTAAGCGAAGCATCTTTTCCCATAGGAATCAACGTTAAAACTAGAGTCAGGTTTTCAGGATTCCTAAAAACCTGGAAAAGCCGATATAAAATTTGAAATGCTGTTCAACACGTGCAGCACTGCGAATTCTGAGTTGAAATGCTTGCGAAAGAAAACAAGGAAAACTTCAGTGAATAAAGTAAGCTTCTTCCTTGCAGAGAAATTGTAAAGAAGTTTATAGCACAGCACAAATGCAGTGCAAGTTCCTCAATTATTGTTTTGCACAAATACTCCAGAGAACAGCAACTCCTCTACGGCACAGATACAAACAACAAAGAAATTTGAAAAACAAAGTTTAAAAGAGGCACTTAACATCTTTGCAGGGGCCCAGACACAACAGCATCAGCATTAGAGTGAAATTGGCGAGCATTGCAACTGATGCAATAGAAACAATGACATGAGATATGTCCAGGAACAGTGACAGGGAATGGCACCTTAAATGGGAAAATAGGGCATTAAAAAAAAATCATGAAAAACAACTTTAAAAGCAGAAACTTAATAACAACACAGATTATTGTTATGTGAGCTCATCCAAATCTTATCTAGGCTACACAAGTATTAAAAGTAAAGGAGGATAATTCACTACTGCACTCATTTCCATAGCTACCTTAGCACAGCTAAAGGCTTTTCTAACATGTGGACTCTCCCGAGCAAAGGTATGAAAAGTACTGACCTCATTCTGATCTTGGCGTGTGGATGTCACATGTGACAATCATCACACCTTTCCTGAGTCTTAGTGTTTAAGCCTAACTACGGCAACAACAACGACGTATGAGCCAACAATTACACATCAGCTGGATGCCATAACACAATACTGGGAGCAAACCTTAGGAATGATGCTATTGCATGAATAAGCACACTGGAGGCTTGCAAGATTAGTTCCAATTTGAGTTCTTAAAAGAATGCCAAAATGCCAATTTTTTAACATAGGCACAGTTAGTGGGAACTTTGCCAGACAGGTCTATTTAATTTAAAATGTATGGATTAGTTTTACTGTTAAAGCACAGCCAGGTGAAAATATTAAACACATTAAAAAATTCAAATATGCCCTACTTCCGTTTAATGAGTGCTAACACACACATTCTTGCCAGGCATTCAAAGATATCAGATGCTAAACTTGGCCATGTAAGACACAGGTAAAGAGGGAAAGTCAATAACCATTTCATTGATTTGCTACTGGATGCTTGCTTCTCACTCGGGCTCACCAGTCCTAGCTGGTACATTCCTTTCTCTCCTGCAGTCACTGTGTAGAAAATCCAGTTTTTTTTCCCAACGAAAGTCTCTGCCTTTGTTGGTTTGTAGACACTTTCCCTCAGCTAAACAGGACTCAGAACATAAATGAAATTAAGAAAGAAGGGGAGATGGAGATAGTTGCTCATTCCAACAGAAAACAACAAATGCTGGAGATCACAGCTGGTCAGCCAGCATCCGTGGAGACAAAACAAGCAAACATTTTGAGTCTAAATGATTCTTCATGCAAAGGGGGCAGCACTTGTGCTATTGTTGGAGGTGGGAATTGAGTGTAGACTACTGGGGAGAAAAGATGTTGAAGTTCAGATTAAGCAATGAAGATATACACAATGAAAGAGACGACTAGAATTCCTGTCGGAGGGAAGAGCAAAACTTCTTCGCAGTAGGCATTCCTCAAAGAGATGTGGCAATCGATTAAACAAAATGTAGGAGCAAATTACTGCAGATGATGGAATCTGTATTGAAAACAGTAAATGCTGGAGATCACAGCAGGTCGGGCAGCATCCATGGAGAGACAGCACGTTCTCTATGTTGGATTTGTGCTTCAAAGATTGTAGAAGGACTGGCTCAAGTCTCTCATTGCTTTTCTTTAGCCATTAACTCATAGCCAAAGTGACTGAATATTTCTTTAGCCCCAGCCATTAACTCCTGAACGATCCACCTTCTGTTTTTGATGAGCTAGGAAGGAGCTGTTCACCAGACTCTCTGGGGAACTCTGTAAACATTATTTCTCCTTGAGATTAACCAAAAACAGCAAGTGGCGAGAAAGCAGAGACAATGTTTTGGGTACTGTGACCCCTTGTTCTGCCACAAATGCTGCCAGACCTGAATTTCTCCATCAATTTCTGTTTTTGTTTCGGATTCCGAGCATCTACAATTCTTGGCTCTATTCCTATGAAATGAGCTGTGGCATTGCAATGCCAATCAGCAGTGACTTCAAAAATCAGTGTCCTTTGATTAGCAAAAGTGTTGTTCCTCCAAATAAAATTTCAATGTCTATCCATATATTGGAATTCCAAGTTAATATTCTATACAGGACACCATTGTATGCAGGTTTTCAGTCATGTGGCGAAACTGATGAACCTGGGACTGATTTTTGCTGAGCGTTAACGGTTAAGGGGAAATTGAGTAGAGGCAGTTAAAATTTGGAGGCCTTTGGTACAGTCGGTAAGGAGAAACTGCTTCCCCTGGGACCTGGGTTAGTATCAGAGGGCACAAATTCCAGATAATGGACAAACAATGCAGGGGAAGCTAGAATTCTTTCTGCAGTGAACTGTTGTGTCTGAAAGGAGGGTGCAAGCAGGTTCAATCCTAACTTTCAGTTGGGTGCACAGTTGCAAAGAAGGAAATTGTCAAGCCTCTGGAGAAAGCTGTTGGGACTGGGATTAATGTATAGGCTGTTTCAGAGAGCCTGCACGTACATAATGGAAGAAATGGTCTCCCTTGCGTATGTATTTCTGTTGCTCCTATGATCACAGCTGAATCCTGTGTCCTCTGCTATGCCTATAATGTACCCAGTTGATTAGGTCTTGTGGTGCAGAGGTAGTGCCTCTTCCTCTGGGCCAGAACAACTGGGTTCAAATCCTATCTGCCCTTCAGGTTTTATCATAACACGTCTGAGGGTAAATTTTCAATGTGACAATAAAATATTACCAGTTTCTTTGGGAAATTTGCACTTGGAATACAGTATATTGTTTTTCTATATACACCAATTTAAAGAAACATGTTATACTCAAGGTCAAGAGATGTCACCACCTGGACTACATATGGACACCCAGCTGAGAATTTCAGAAAATATCCCTGCTCAATCTTTAGCTTTATGCTTTTTTTTTTGTCTAATATTGCACTAATTAACAGATTTCAAAAAAGCTCAGGGCCTCTGTGTTGAATCCCAGTACTTACATAGACACCAGCCTGGGTACAGGTATCAGAGCCAGTGCATTCGAGGCAAATGTCTGGCATAGCACAGAGAGAGTTCTTCACTTTCTGGGCCAGTTCCATAGGGCATGTACATTTATCGACCTTCAAGACAACAGTGGCCCCCATGCATTTTGCCTTCTCCAATCGATCCTGACACATATCTGAAACAAAAACACAATGCGATTGAAAGTTGCCACCAGAAGTTTCCAGGAGCTTTGTTTTTTTGCTACAGTTGTGACTCTTTCTGCATTCTAATTTAGCCCCCCTCGAACTGCTCACGCTACCCATCACAAACGCCTATCATAGAATAGAATCTTTGAGCACGAGGAGGCCATTCAACCCCTTTAGTCTGCTTCCCATTCATTGTGACCATAGCTGACCATTGAGCTCAATACTCCAATCTCACCTCCACCCTCATATCCCTTGATCTCTTTAGCCTTAAGAGCTATACCTACCTCCTTCTTGAAATTACATAACGTTTAGGCCTCAACCACATCATGCGGTAGTGAATTCCATAGGCACACCACTCTCTGGGTGAAGAAATTTCTTGTCATCTCAGTCCTGAAAGGTTTACTGCTTATCCTTAACCTATGACCCCTAGTTCTGGGCTGCCCCAATGTTGGGAACACCATTCCTACACCTAACCTGTCAAGCCTGGTGAGAATTTGATAAGTTTTATGAGATCTAAACTCCAGTGAATACAATGCTAATCTACTTGATCTCTGCTTGAACATCAGTCCTGGCAACTCAGGAATCAATCTGCTAAACTTTTGCTGCACTCCGTCTATAGCGAGAACGTACTTCCTCACATAAGGAGACCAAAACATCACGCAATATTCCAGGTACGGTCTCAGCAACATTCTTTATAACTCCACTTTAACATAAACCTTGTTTACTGCTGACAACCCAATCTTCCATCTAACTTCATCCATTATGGTCCAACCACTCCTTCAGTGCCTGCACCTTCAGCTTCCTGGACTTCTCTCACTAAACCGCTTGCATTTTTAGCTCTCTCGCTCTCTCTCCTCTTTTTCCAAACCTGCTTCTTGGACCAAAAGCTGAATGGCTTGCCACCAAAAGTCATGTGGGGCTTTATTGAAGGGTTGTTCGCCAAGCAGACTAGCAACTTGCCCTCACTGCCGCTCCAACATTCTGCACACGGTTATCGGCATGCTGACACGGATTGCACCACTGATTTCTGATTCCGGAAAATGCTGACCCGCATGGAAGTTCGTCCAGAAGAATAAAACAAGTGGAAATGCTGCTAGTACGTGTTCTAACTGGACCTTATTAAACTTGCTTATTTAATGATCTAAACCTGCTGTATCTGTGGTGTCCCTCAGGTCTGATTCCAGTTCCATATTGTGAGGCAACGTACCTGGAAGAGCTTCCTGCTCAGCGCGCATCGGTTGCATCTGCATCATCTCTCAAAGGCCGCTGTTGGAAGGATAAGCGCGGACGTTCTGAAGGCTTGGTCAAGAACGCTTTCTGAAGCTGCCACAGCAATTCTCCAACAGTGGCCTGGTGGTCCTGATGGATGGGGAGGTGTAAGGGGCGGGGGGGGGGGGGGGGGGGGGACCAGTAGAGGTGTCCACAACATGGCCTTCGGATCAGTGCAGTCGCCGCCATCTGCTGGAATACCCAGCACTGCCACAGGAAGGTCAATGGCCATCTTTACTTTGCCAGGCTAAGTGCCACACTCTTCTCTCTGCTACCTCATACTCGCTCTATCTCTGCTGCTGTACCCACCTCCCACTCTCAATGCCTGCAACATCTTCCCTCAGTCACTCTCACCATGTTTGTCTCTTGGTGTAGCTCCACTGCTCAAAAGCACAGGGCCTAACTCTGTGCCCACACAGAACATGAACACACGGATCAATGGTTGTGTTGGGAGCCCGCTGCACCTGCAACAGGGACAGGGCATCCAAAGGCCGGTGGGTTCTTGCTGACACCATTGGCCCTCATCCTACAACATCCATATTTCTTTCCTCGGCCTCAGTGTCCGAAAAGATCAGTGTGAATGAGGTGGTCAGTGATGTCTGGGGCAAGGATAGGGGGTTGGGGGTTGTGGGGGCAATACATCAGGGCAGCACAGTAGCTCAGTGGTTAGCACTGTTGTTTCACAGTGCCAGGGATGCAGGTTCAATTCCACCCTCGGGTGTGCGACTGTCTGCGTGGAGTTTGCACGTTCTCCCCATGTCTGTGTGGGTTTCCTCCGGGTGCTCTGGTTTCCTCCCACCGTCCAAAGGCGCACAGGGTAGCTGGATTGTCCAAGGAAATGGTGGGTTATAGGAAAAGGGTAGTCAGTGGGTCTGGGTGGGATGATCTTTAAGTGGGTCAGTGTGAAATCAATGGGCCAAATGGCCTGCTTCCACACATCTATTACCACTAGGATGGCCAGGGATTTGAAGGTCTGCAGCTCTGTGTCCTGATGTTGCTTTGTCTCTCAGAGCCTCACATCCATGGGTGTTGAAGCCCTGGCCCTCACTGGATGAGACACGCTTACCCCAGCCACACTGAGGGTGGTCACTGCTCCACCTTCTTCCCAGTGTGATGGAAGGTAACAGTGAGAGCTCTATGGCCTCTGTCTTCCAGCCTCTGCCTCTCCATATTGAGAAGGTTCATGACAGCCCTTCGCTGGGAACCCTGTAGGCTTCACAGTTCCACAGGCTCCCAACCAACCATCTACATGAGCTTAGACCTGCCATCATCTCTCAACGAATTCACCAATTCAACCCTGACCCTCCTGGCATATCAGGTAACTGTGCCAAGTGTGGTCCTAAAACGCACCATGATGCCAGGCTGCTCCAGACAGCAAACACCCCTTTCCAACACAGCCGTTTCCTGTATTTACCGCAATTATTATGCCCGTCACTTTCATCATCATCCACCCTTCCCCTATGAGCCTGTCGGCTACCAGTTCTATACTGGCTATAACTTGCAACCTTCCTGCAACAGTGCCCTCCCCGCTCTGTCATGCCCCTCCAACCCTCCCACCCTTTAGGTTCTACGCAGGGATCAATCGACTGACTGGGGATGAACCCCTTGAGCAACTGATCTGGATAGTGGCAGATGAAAAATGACCACACCTCTAACAGGAGGCTGGCCATCTCCTGACCCCTTGGTCTGGCCACGTGTGACCCACTGACTGTGCTCCACTAGCAGGCCCACAGAAGCACAGAGCCCCCACCCTTGACTGGATGCCTTCCCATATCCAGTTCCCTGGGCTTGTATTGGAGGCTCCCTCCGAGTCCCTGCACTGGGAGCCTCTGACTGATGGGAATCCCCACATACTTTAATGGATGACTCCACTAGGACTTTGAGTTAAGGCTTCTGGCTTGCTGCATACAGATTTGACACCTAAGCTGTTGCCACATGGTGTAGGTAGGAGATTGACATGGCACAGTGCCATACAGCGAGATATACACCACAGCTTCATCCTTTGACTGAGGACTGCTGACCAGCAAGACAAGCCATTGGTTGTATGATTGCGTCAACTGGCAGGGGAAGGCAGACCATAAGGGGGCCTAGATGGTTTGAGCAGACACAAAGTGAGCAAATGCTAAGCCAGCAATTGAACAGCCCCGAGGTACAGCTTGATCCAATCGGCGATCTGGGATCTGATTTGTGTGTCCGTGCTGCATTCTTTCAATAGCAGTTGTCAGTGACCCCTGCAATCCAAGTCTGTGCTTCATGAGCGGCTGCAAAGTGTATCAGACAGAATCCACGATGATCCGTGAAGGGTTAGTATTTGTCAGCTGCCAATGTTCTTGGATGAGGGGTGCATGTGGCATGTGCCCCTAGATTGTGCCCAAATGCTGTTTGCTCCTAACTAACTTGAAAGTCCTTCAGCGCAGTCAGTGAGCTGAATCCATCAGATACCTGCTCCAATTTAAAACATAGTTTTCTCATCATCTAGCTTGTTTGTATCAATACAGTGAGTTGGGCCATTAACAAGCTGTTTAACAAACAATAATCCCCTTAATTCGCAACTCGCTGCTGTCTAGCAAGAAATTCACCATGACACTTAGCAAAAGTACAAAGGATGAAGCAAGAAGCCCTGTCATCGAGACAAGCCTCACTAGTCACAATCCCACCATAGCCCACGTTGCCCAATGAGACTCCATCCTGAGTGTTTTTTAAAAATTTATTCATGGGACATGGACATCCCCGGCTGGACCAACAGTTATCATCCATCCTTAATCGCCCTTGAGAAGGCGGTGGTGAGTTGCCTTCTTGAACTGCTGCAGTCCATGTGTTGTGGGTAGATCCACAATGTCTTTAGGGAGGGAAGATTTTTGACCCAGTGACAGTGAAGAAATGGCAAAATATTTCCAAGTCAGGATTGCGAGTGGCTTGGAGGGGAACTTGCAGGGGGGTGTGTTCCCATGTGGTTGCTGCCCTTGCCTTTCCAGATAGAAGTGGTCATGAATTTGGAAGGTGCATTTCTGCAGTGTATCTCGTAGATAGTACACACTGCTGCTATTGGGTGTCGGTGGTGGAGGGAGTGGATGCTTGTAGATGTGGTGCAATCAAGTGGGCTGCTTTGTCCTGGATGGTGTTGGAGATGCATCCATCCAGGCAAGTTGCGAGTATTCCATCACATCCCTGATGTGGGCCTTGCAGATGATAGATAGGCTTTGGAAAGTCAAAAGGTGAATTACTCACCACAGTATTCCTAGCCTCTGACCTGCTCTTGCAGCCACTGTGTTTATGCGGTGAGTCCAGTTGAGTTTCTGGTCAATTGAGAGTCCCAGGATGTTGATAGTGGGGTATTCAGTGATAGAAACATCACTGAATGCCAAAGGTAGTGGTTATATTGTCTCTTATTGGAAATGATCACAGCCTGGCATTTGCATGGTGCAAATATCACTTGCCATTTGCCAGCCCGAGCCCAAATATTGTCCAGATCTTGTTACATTCGAAAATGGACTGCTTCAGTTTCTGAGGGGCCACGAATGGCGCTGAACATTGTGTAGTCATAAACAAACACCCCCACTTCTGACTTTATGATGGAGGGAAGATCACTGATGAAGATGGTTGGGCTTAGAACACTACCCTGAGACAACCGTGCCGAGATGACCTGGAGCAGAGATGACTGACGTCCAACAACCACAACCATCTTCCTATGTGTCAGATTCGGCTCCAAACAGCACAGAATTTTCACCCTGACACCCACTGATTCTAGTTTTGCTGGGGCCCCTTGATAGCACACTTGGTCGAATGCAGCTTTGATGTCAAGGGCTGTGACTGTCACTTCACCTCTGGAATTCAGCTCTTTTGTCCATGTTTGAAACAAGGCCGTAACGAAGTCAGGACCCGAGTGGCCCTGGAAGAACCCAAAGTGGGAGTCTCTGAGCAGGTTATTTCTGAACAAGTGCTGCTTTGTAGCACTGCTGGGGACACCCTCCATCGCTTCATTGATGATCAATGGTAGACTGACGGGGCGGTAATTAGCCGGGTTAGATTTGTCCTTCAGGTTCAGGACATACCCGTGCAATTTTCCACATTGTTGGGTAAATTTCAGTGTTGTAACTGTACTGGAACAGCTGGGCTGGAAGCTTGGCAAGTTCTGATTGATTGCTTGATTGTCACATTTACCGGAGTACAGTGAAAAGCTTTGTCTAGGAGCAGTACAGGCAGATCATAGTAAGCAAAGATGTACAGATCAAAAATTATAAAAAAAAACTTAGAGGCATACAGGTTACGTTGCACATGGCGTGTGCTGGGTGAGAAAACGTTAGCAAGATCAGCATTATTTGAGAGTAGAGAGTCCATTCTTCATCAGTCTAATAACAGAAGGGAAGAAGCTGTTTCTGAACCTGCTGGTGCGTGCGTTCAGGTTTCTGTATCTTCTGCCCAATGGAAGAGGTTGTAGGAGAACATCACTGGGGTGCCATGGGTCTTTTGATGATGTTGGCCTGCTTTCTGCAGCAGTGAGCCGTGTAAATGGAGTTCGTAGATGGAAGATTGACTTCCGTGATGGTCTGGGCTGTGCACACCACCTTCTGTAGTTTCTTACGGTCCTGGGCAGAGCAGGTACCACACCAGGCTGTTTTGCACCCAGACAGTGTGCTTTCAATGGTGTACCTGTAGAAGTTGGTGAGGGACCTTATGGACATGCCGAGCTGCCTGAAGAAGAGCGGTGTTGTTGCCCCTTCTTGACCGTTGCCTCTACTTGGGAAGTCCAGGACAGGTTGTCAGTTATTGTCAATCTGAGGAACTTGATGTTCTCCACCCTCTCAACCTCTGTCCCGTTGATATAGGTGGCAGCATGTTCTCCTCCTTTCCTTCTGAAGTCAATGATCATTTCTTTAGTTTTGCTGATGTTGACAGAGAGGTTGTTCACATTACTGCACATCACCAAGTTCTCTACCTCCCTTTTGTACTTTGACTTGTCACTATTCTGGAGCACAAGTCTTCAGTGCTATTGCTGGAATGGTGTCAGGGCCCATGGCTTTTGCAATATCCAATGCCTTGATCTCGCATGGAGTTTACTCAATTGGCTGAAGACTGGTATCTGTAATGCTAGAGACCATCGGAGGAGGCCGAGATGGATCATCCATATGGCACATCTGGCTGATTTTACTGTGAATGCTTCATTGAATTGTGAATTGCACTGATATGCTGGGCTCCTCCATCGTTGAGGATGGGGACATTTACGCAGCCTCCTCCTTCAGTGAGTGTCCACCACCAGACCATGGCAGGACTGCAGAGCTTAGATCTGATCCACTGGTCGTGGGGATTGCTTAGATCTGTCTACCACTTGCTGCTAATGTCGTTTGGCGTGCAAGTAGTCCTGTTTGATGGCTTCGCCAGGTTAACATCTCATTTTCACAAAGGCCTGGTGCTGCTCCTGGCATGCCCTCCCACACTTTCCACTGAACCAGAGTTGATTGCCTGGCTTGATGGAATGGAGGACGTACAGGCCATAAGGTTGTAGGTTGTGCTGGAGTACAATTCTGCCATTGTCGATGGCTCACAGCACCATTTTACAGTCTGTCCTACTTAGCACAGTGATACTGCTACACCAGTGCAATGGAAGCTATTGTCAATGTGAAGGTGGAACTTTGCCTCTGCAAGGATTGAGCAGTGGTCACTCTCACCAATACTGTCATAGATAGATGCAATTACAGCTGACAGATTGGTTAGGATTAGATCGAGTATGTTTTGCCCTCTTGTTGGTTCCTTCACTACCTGCTGCAGGCCCAGTCTAGCAGCTATGTCCTTTAGGACCCAACCAGCTCGATCAGTAGTACTGCTGCTGAACCACTCTTGGCGGTGTACATTGAAATCCCCCACCCTTGCCACCCTCTGCTTCTTCCAAGTGCTGTTCAACATTTATCAGCTGAGGGAGGTTGGAACGTGGTAATTAGCAGGAGGTTTCCTTGCCCACGTTTAACCTGAAGCCATGAGACTTCACGGGGCCCAGAACCAATGTTGAGGACTTCAGGGCAACTCCGTCCTGACTGTATGCCACGGTGCCGCCACCAGTGGTAGACTGATGATTTTTCCAGCACCTAGGTCAATGCCAGGTGGTCCAGCTGGTTTCCTTTCCATGTTGAGATTTTGTCATAATTGATACAGCAGTTGAATGGCTTGCTAGGCCATTTCCGAAGGCAGTTGATAGTCAACCACATTGTTGTGGGTCTGGGGTCAATGTATGGCCAGAATCGGTGACCTTGACAGATTTCAATCACTCAATGACATCAGACATCGACCTAGTGTCTCCCTATCTGGCTCAATATCCAATCCTATCAGGTAATACTCTGATGAAACTGTGTTCTATATTATAAATGTAAGTCACTGCTCTTGACTTGGTAAATTTATAAAATAAACTTGTTAAAAGGATAAGGAGCCAACTATCACTGCCTTCCATGTAAAATTCTAACAAATGTGAAACAATTTCAGCATAACATAAGATCATAAGACTGTAACATAAGAAATAGGAACTGCAAAAGTCCATTCAGTCTGTTTAGCTTGTACTATTCAATAGAATCATGGCCGATTTGACTGTGACCTGAAATGCCCTGTCAATCAAAAACCTGTCTGATTTAGTCTTGAATACATTTGAAGACCCAGCCGCTGGGTCGCTGGGGAAAAGAATTCCAGACTCATCATTCACTGCATAAAGGAAACTTCACACTTTTTTTTCAAACTATGTCCAAAAGTATTTGTTTTCACAAGGAGGGCAAAGACCGTCCCAGCAATCCGAGAATGCAGGCAGAGGTTATTTGTCCCATTCTGTCGGCATTGGCCAACCACACTCAAGAAGCCTAACTCCATCCAAGATAAAGCAGCCTACTTGATTGACATTTCTTCAACCGCCTTCAGCATTCACTCACTGACACACAGTGTGTGCCATCTACAAGATGCTCATCTTCATTCAAAAGCAACTTCCAAACTTGCAACACTCTTCCACTTAAAGGAATGCAGGTAGCAGGTACATGGGAACACCAGCAGCGGCAAATTCCATCCTGACTCAGAAATATATTGCCATTCCTTCAGTGTCACCGGGTCAAGATCTAGTCAAATGCCACCTCCAGGTCCATAGCCCTGTATTCAGTTCAACTGCATCTCCAAGCATTATATCAAATACAATTCAGTTTGCTGCTTTTCTCACCTTTATCAAGCAGTGAGCCCCAGAACCTCAAGCCCTCTGGGGATTGGATTTTAATGCCCCCTGAGGACTTGTTAACAGGTGGCAAAGTGGCATTGAAATGTGATAAGTACCCATCTGCCCAACACCTATCTCGCCACTTCAGCCCACACCAAATTTTAGCAGCTTTTGGGGGTGGGGGTGGGCACCATGGGGGAATGTAAGGTTGGCAGGTGACCTGAGGCCAATGGTCAATTATTGACCCCTAAAGTGCCTCTTCCTGTTGCCCCTGGGATTTAAGCAACACCACACCCAGTATTCAGATAGTGGGCTAAGATGGGGGTTTCAATTTTTCCTCAACAGGTTTCCTGGGCCCGTCTGGAGAAGCCAAAAGTTCTTCTTTCCTCTCTTTCTGATTCTCCTTCGCCTGCACCTTTCCATTCCTGTCCCACATTCCCTCACCTACCACATCCCCATCCTGACACCAATTACCACTTGACACTCCCTAACCTTTCATTTGGACTCATGCCTTGGTGAGTGGATGTAATCCTACCAGGGACCACTGCTCCCGGAGATGTTGTTGAGATTGCAGATTTGCCAATTCACTTCCTTCACCAGTAGCTTCCAGTGCAGTGTGGGACCAAGATGGGCAGTTAGGAGACAACCTATATTGCAGTGGGGCTAGAGTCACATGTCGGAAAGACCAGGTAAGGATGCATAAAAGGGCATTAGTGAACTAAAAGGGGTCTTTGACAACAATTACTGAATCCAAATTTAAACTAATCGGAGTCCCTTGAGCATTAAAGCATCTGTGTGGCAAGCCACCAGACTTTTCCACCTGGAGCAGGAAAGGATATACCATGCAAGTGTCTGAGTGATACACATTTTTCTTAACTTCTCTCTAACCGTTCGACTGATTACTTTAAATCTGAGCACCATGACTAGTGACCTCTGCTTAGGTCTGTCCTATTCGCTCCATCTAGGCTCCTCATTTTTATCCACACCTCAATTAAATTTCTCATCAGCCTCCTGCACTCTAAAGAAAACAAATCCAATCTCTCCTTAGTGCTAAACTTCTCCATCCCTGGAGACCTGGGTAACTCCAATCTTTTAACCTGGAGGCTGAGAAACTAGTTAAAAACAATAAAAACAAAAAAGAACTTTTTTAAAAAAAGGTAATTTAGGCAGAATACAAAACTGGAGAGTGCTTTGAAATAAAAAGGAACATGCTGGTGAAACTCAGCAGCTCTGGCAACTTCTGTGGAGAGAGAAACAGAGTCAACATTTTGAGTCCAGTACAACAATTCTTCAGAACTTCAGAGTTCACCAGGGTTCTGAAGAGTCATATTGTACTTGAGACGTTAACTGTTGCTCTCTCCCCGGATGCTGCCAGATTTCCAGGAACTGTGGTATTTTGCTTTAATTTTATTGGAGGCAGCTTGGAGTTTCTTTGTACAAAAAATGTGGGGATCAAAGTGGCATTTCCAATAGTGATGCAGGAGTGTTAATGGGCGAATTTGGAAAGACAGAGGGTAGAAATAGTGTCAGCTGGACACTGACATGGGGGAAGGTGGCGCCTTGGGGGTAATGTCACTGGATATGTAAACCTGAATCCCAGGTTAGTAATGTTTTGGGAACGGGGGACCAAGCACTACTCCGCCAGATAGTGAAATTTAGATTCAGTAGAAGTCTAGCCCAATTGTCATCACTATTAATTGTTGTCAAAGACCCATTTGGTTCACTAATGCCCTTTTATGCATCCTTACCTGGGCTGGCCTACATGTGACTCTAGCCCCACTGCAATATGGGTTGTCTCTGACCAATTCGGAATGAATGTTAGCCAAAACAGAGATGCCCATATCTAATGAATGAAGTAAGGTAAACTCTGTATTTCAGGAGAGCATCAGGCAGGGTTCAGCTGATAGAACCTGTGTCTCTTATTTGAGTATTGGAGGACTGACTGTGCGAAGGCACAGAATTGTTGCCAGGTTATTAACATTTTAGCCACAATTTTGACACAACCTGATGACTGGACAATAGAATTGAGCGATTATGATGTTGTCAATGTTTTTAGCAATCAACATTAATCACGTGAAAAATGACAGAAAATAAACTCATGGCTCAGATTCAGAAGCTTGTGGGTTCGAGTCCCACTTTGGGGGCCTAGAGCTCCAAACACAGGCTGACATTGTCAACTGAGGGAGTGCTGTCAGAGTTGTCATCTTTTAAATAAGATGTTAGCCTCAACCTCCTATTTGCTGTCTTCATCTAGATTATTAACTCTGTTCCTTTCATGACAGACACTGCCTCAATAGGAAAGGAATTAGGTGAGTGGTTCCACTCAACTCTTTGCAAAATTCTTTCATGGGATCTGGGCATCATTGGTAAGGTCAGCATTTGTCACTCATCCCTAATTGCCCTTGATCTGAGTGGCTTGCTAGGCCATTCTAGAGGGCAATTTAAGTGTCAACCACTTTGCTGATGGATGTGGGGCCTTGGGTAGGTCAGACCAGATACGGATGGCAGATTTCTTTACCTGAAGGACGATAAAGCAGCAGATGGATTTTTACAATAATTGGCTTTAGTTTCATGGTGACAATCACTGGGGATAAGTTTCCAATTCCAGATATTTTGTGAATCAGTTAAATTTCGGAGTTACTTGAATTCAAATTGCTTGTTCATACAGTGGTCACCAGAGATCCCATGCATTGAGCTCACTAATCAGGTGACATTATCACTTCATCACCACCTCCAGAACTGGGTGACAGTGAAAGAGGATCGAATGATTAAATGCCTCAAAGGCAAGCTCAGAAGGGTAAGTATCAATCATTTAGTTTTGGTGTTGTTACTTATGATTCGGCAAGAGAATTGTGGCTGAATTGGAAGGCATTTTGGAGGATGCTGGAGAGGAAAGAGGTTGGACATGGTGTGGTAGTTTGTAAGAGACGGATGGGAGATTTGGAGGAGGGAGGGATCACACCTCAGGGGGGAGAGAGAGAGAGAGAGAGAGAGAGAGAGAGAGAGAGAGAGAGAGAGAGAGAGAGAGAGAGAGAGAGAGAGAGAGAGAGAGAGAGAGAGAGAGAGAGAGAGAGAGAAGGAAGTGTTGGTAGTTGATTGGAAATAGGGTTAAAATAGGGTTTTGGAACAGGTCATGAGTTTCTTGGACAAGATATGGCTGGGGAGAGTTGGGAAGAGACAGAGGAAAGATTGAAGGAAAATGCAAGCTCTGGGCTTGGACAATGGGAATGCCTCTGGCAGCCCGGTAGCAGAGGCAGCTGAGGGAATGCACTCAATTGTGATGACAATAAAGTCTCAGAGATCCATGAAGAAGGTCCTGACCCAAAATGCCAGCTTTCCTGCTCCTCTGATGCTGCCTGCCCCGCTATATTCCTCTAGCTCCATACTGTGCAGCATCAGCAGTTCTTACTATCTCGGAGATCCCTGTGCTTCTTGGAGACATGGATGGTGGTGACAGGAAGAGAATTCAAAGAAGGTAGTTTTCAGTAGAATCAAAAACAGAGAAGATGCTGGGAGAATGACCAGTTTGAGCCAAGTGGGACCTGCCAGTGGTTTACGTAGTGCTGTCAGTTGCAATCTGTCCACAGAGCCTGGGTTTCCAGGAGCAGACACCAGGGGAAAACGGGCAGACTGAGTGGGGCTAGGATGTCCACTGAGGATTCAGTTACTAAGAGATGTGACACCCAAATGTCTTCTATCAGCCATTTAGCATGTCCAATCATCAGGAATCCAGACATACCAGAGTACCTGGAAACCAACGTTCCCATAAGATTGAGGAACAGAAGTAGGTTATTCAGTCTGTTGCGTCTCCACTATTCAATAAGATCACGGCTGATCTGATTATCCTCAACTCAATTTTTCCACCTTTACCCCGTACTCTTGATTCCCTTACTGATTAAAAATCTATCCCAGGCTGAATATACTTAATAATCCAGCTTCTACAGCCCTCTGTGGTAAAGCATTCCACAGATTCAATACCTACTGAGAGAATAAATCTCTCCTTATCTCCATCTTAAGTGTGCAAACCCTTGTTCGGTGATGATGCCTTCTGCTCCTGGATGCTCCCAGAGTGAACCAACCTTTCCACATCTATCCTGTGGAATCCTCTATGAACATTATATATTTTAATTAGATTGCCTCTCATTTTTCTAAATGCCAATGAGTACTCGACCTCTCCTCGTAAGTCTGTCCCTCCATTCCTGGTATCAGCCCAGCGAATCTTCTCTGGACTGCCTCCAATCACTCCTTAAAGATGCGGACCAAAACTGTTTACATTATATTCCAGTTGTTATCTGACTAATGCCTTGTATAGTTTCAACCAAACCTCCCTACTTTTATTCTCACTCCCTTTTGAATAGTGTGCCCTGTTACCTACTAAGCTTGAATGCTAGCATTTTGTGATTCATGCACGAGGAATTCCTCTGTTATGTAGCTTTCTGCAGTCTTTCTCCACTTTAAATAATGGAGGTAGGTAGAGCTAATGTTTCAAATTGGGTATGACTCATCTTCAGCACTGCACAGTAGTCATACCAGACTCAAAATGTTAACTCCGTTTCTCACTCCACAGATGCTGCCAGATATGCTGAGTTTCTCCAGTATTCTCTGCATTTGTCTCAGATTTCCAGCGTCTGCAATATTTTATTTTTAACCATATGATTAATATTCAGCTCCTCTATTCTTCCTAACCAAGTACATAACTTCACATTTTCCTACATTATGTTCCATCTGCCAAGGTTCTTTTGACCCCTCTCACTTAAACAGTTGGTTCCACATCTGGAAAATCATGATATTTTGGAAGGTGATCGACTATTGGGTTCTAACCAAACAGAAAAGCAGGAGCTTATGTTAAGGATATACTCATCAGCCAGCTACGAGTCTGCAGTGGGAGCTTTCAATTCTAAAGCAGGTCAGTAGTGGGCTGTGTCAATTGCAGGATGTTCCTGGATGAGAGAGGAGTTGGTGAGTCACTCATAGAACCCCTGTGGTGCAGAAAGAAATCAATTGGCCCACCAAATCCTGCACCAGCCCTCTGAAGGGCATCCCACTCAGATCTCTGTGCACAACTTTGGACTGTGGGAGGAAACCGGAGCACCCGGACGAAACCCACACAGACACTGGGAGAATGTGCAAACTCCACATGATGCAGTGCTAACCACTGAGCCGTTGTGTTCTCCAAATTTCATAATAGTATTTACTGAAGGGGGTGATAGCCTTGTGCTATCATTCACACAACTCAAGTACTGTTTCAAATTCCATCCATTGGTTGCTGGTAGAAAGGCCAAACAATCAAAGCTGCCATTATTGCTCAGGATAGGGGTAGGAGGCCTCAAGATGAGATAAACTCTCCAAGTTGCGACCTACACTTATATACTGTAGTACAAGTGACAACATTCAGAACAGCAGAGTCCACCCCTCCCTCACATCATCCAATGCAAGAGTGAACAATCTTAAACCACACAAATATTGCCCAGGACACTGAGAATAATTTAGAAAGGTATAAATGAAAACTTACCGCAAACCACAATCAGAGTCACTCCTATGGCTTTGCAGACAAGTAGAGTCAACAGTCCAATTGGCCCTTAATTGATAAATATGTCACAGGTTACAAAATCTTGCAGTAACGTGAATGGATACACTTACGAGAGGTATTCACAAATTGAGCAGTTACATATCCATACAAAAAGCAAATAGCAATATCAATACTGCCCCCTTCTCAAGCTTTGGCAAATCTATTTTCCATTTCTGCTCTATGTTCCAGTGTTCTGTCAATCCCAAACGTACAACAGCATTACCAGAAGTGGAAAAAATAAGCACTTGCAATGTGAGTCATTTCACTCCGAGTAGCAGGCCTGCATCAATGCTGGCAGCAGAAGTAGCCTAGTGTGGGATCTTACAGATCCCACACTCCACAATATTGGACCACAGCTATGTGATAGTTACAGCACAAGGACATTCCATAACATACAACCTGCATGCTGAAATTAGAACTTGTTCATGGCTGAAGAATCCAGAGCTGATACAGTACAACTGTGCAAGACCTGGGAGCCTGAATATGGGTAAAGGGACCATAATTTTTAAGGATCCTTAACAGTTCAGGTCTTACTAAAAGCAGTCAAGTGGGCAGCTTTCAAGCATTAGTCTGTTTGGAAAGCTAATTCCAGACCTTGTTATGCTGGTTTAGACTCTGTATTTATCGTGAAGATTCTTCAATCTGATTCATTAAGGGGAGACATTGTTTGCTAGCCCTTTCACCCAGGTCACAGTCAGCACCCAGTGAGAGCGCTGCACTGTTCACTGCAAGAACCACAAAATGCAGATATAATATTACATAAGGTTATATTAATATAACCTGTGAGCAAATGTTGCTACAAGTTACAGGGAGAGGGCAGGAGACTGGGGCTGAGAAGCACATCAGCCATGATCGAATTGCAGAGAAGGCCTGATGGGTTGATTTGGCCTAATTATGTTCCTACATCTATTGGTCTAAATATTTTCACCTCTCATGCTTAGAACTGATAAACTGCATTTTTCTTTCCTTTTCCTGTTGTAACTCCCATGGCATGAGTCAGAGATTGCATGTTTTTGAAGATGGGACATGAAATACTCAGCATTTCCCAGGTGAGTCAGAAACAAGTCATCTCCTACACCCAAGATAATAGGAACTGCAGATGCTGAAGAATCTGACATAACAAGGTGTAGAGCTGGATGAACACAGCAGGCCAAGCAACATCAGAGGAGCAGGAAGACTGACGTTTCGCGCCTAGGCCCTTCTTCAGAAAATCTGAAGGGTCCAGGCCCAAAACGTCAGCCTTCCTACTCCTCTGATGCTGCTTTGTCTGTTGTGTTTATCCAGCTCTACACCTTGTTATCTCATCTCCTGCACCATTCCACATTTTGTCAGACTCCTCGCCTTGAAAATTGGCTCTCTCTGTTACCTGGGCCAGAGCATGGAGGAAGGAAGATGGAAAAAGAGCCATACAGCAGGACAGATACTCACAGACACCCAAGGACAGATATGAGATAGACTCAGAGAGACAAGTTAGAAAGTTGGAGGGTGGGGGGCTCAGAGTCAAGAAGAGTCACAGTTGAAGCTCGAAAGAGCAGTATGGTGCTTTTCACAGAACAATGCTTGAACTTTGTTCTGACCCTTCAAGGAATCGACTATACATTGGCAGGGTGTGGGGAAAATGATCTGTGACAGAGAGGACAGGGTGGGCACCCCAGAACCCACCCAAACCAGAATTTCAGCTTGCAAAACCCACTCGGGTCCCACCAAAGCTTTGGGAGCAAGAGATGCAGTTTGCTAATCAAAGACAAACAACATCACTGGATACCCTAAAGAGAAATAGGCTTAATTCTGTGGTTGCCAGCAAACAAGACACCTCCTGAGTGAAAATGGGAACTGCAGATGCTGGAGAATCCAAAATAATAAAATGTGAGACTGGATGAACACAGCAGGCCCAGCAGCATCTCAGGAGCTCAAAAGCTGACGTTTCGGGCCTAGACCCTTCATCAGAGAGGGGGATGGGGTGAGAGTTCTGGAATAAATAGGGAGAGGGGGGAGGCGGACCGAAGATGGAGATGGACACCTCCTGAGTGATATGCTTCTCAGCCCCATTCTCCTGCCTTGTCCCAGTATCTTGTGGCATGTGCCCACAGGTGGGCCTTGTGTTTCTTCCAGAGAATAGCACAGCACTCTCACTGTGGACTGACTGTGACCTGGGTGAACAGGGCTAGTTGGGCTGAGAGGTGGCAAATGGAGTTTAATGCAGACAAGTGTGAGGTGATGCACTTTGGTAGGAGTAACCGGAAGGCAAAGCACAGGGCTAAAGGTAAGATTTTTAGCAGTGTAGATGAGCA
Source organism: Stegostoma tigrinum (assembly GCF_030684315.1). NCBI lineage: Eukaryota > Metazoa > Chordata > Chondrichthyes > Orectolobiformes > Stegostomatidae > Stegostoma > Stegostoma tigrinum. The sequence continues at coordinate 18,193,407 of NC_081389.1, read as the reverse complement.
CAAAGATCTCGGTGTCCATGTACACAGATCCTTGAAAGTTACCACCCAGGTTGACAGGGCTGTTAAGAAGACGTACAGTGTTTTAGCTTTTATTAATAGAGGGATCGAGTTCCGGAACCAAGAGGTTATGGTGAAGCTGTACAAGACTCTGGTGTGGCCGCACTTGGAGTATTGTGTACAGTTCTGGTCACCGCATTATAAGAAGGATGTGGAAGCTTTGGAAAGGATGCAGAGGAGATTATTTAGGATGTTGCCTGGTATGGAGGGAAGGCCTTACGAGGAAAGTTTGAGGGACTTGAGGCTGTTTTCATTAGAGAGAAGGTTGAGAGGTGACTTAATTGAAACATATAAAATAATCAGAGGGTTAGATAGGGTGGACTGGGAGAGCCTTTTTCCTCAGATGGTGACGGCGAGCACGAGGGGGCATAGCTTTAAATTGAGGGGTGGAAGATATAGGACAGATGTCAGAGGTAGTTTCTTTACTCAGAGAGTAGTAAGGGCATGGAACGCTTTGCCTGGAATGGTAGTTGATTCGCCAACTTTAGGTCCATTTAAGTCGTCATTGGACAAGCATATGGACGTACATGGAATAGTGTAGGTTAGATGGGCTTGAGATTGGTATGACAGGTCGGCACAACGTCGAGGGCCGAAGGGCCTGTACTGTGCTGTAATGTTCTATGTTCTACGTTCTATGTTCTAAACAGTGTCTCCCTTTAATTAATCTGTTCAAGGAATCCTTTCAGATAAATACAGAGCCTGCACAGGTGTAAGAAGTCTGTGACTCAGTTTTTCAAACGGACTAACATCTGAAATCTGCCCATTTAATGGACTGCCTTTAACAAAATTCTTAAACTGATAAGGGTCCTTAAAAAATTATGATCCTTTTACACTTTTCACGCTGTAAACCTGTGACCAAAAACAGCACAACACCATCTACAGGCACTCCAAACAGGACAAGCAACTGATGAATCGGTGTGACAAATCCTAATCGACATACAGAATGCTAAAACTGGAAAGTGTTAAGTTAGAATATTTAATTCAATGACAGATTTTGTACAGAAAGCAAGATAAAGAGAGAGAAATAAATAAATTCACAGCTCTAACTTCTTCCCTACAGTTAGAAAAATCTAGTGATGCCACACCAATGAATAGTTAAAGATGTTACATTGGGCCAACATAAATTCCTATTGCGGCTGAGGGATATTCTTCAAACAAAAGCTTTGCTTCATATGAAACCAACAGGTACAAATATTCAGATACTTTGTTAGCAGCATGTGACTTCCTCTGTCTGAAAGATTTTGTATGAGTCAAACACTGATTTAAATGTTTTACTACTTCCGTTAATCATTAGAAATCATCAGTAATTAGACTCCACAATTGTTAAAGAAAGATTTCAGTGTGAGAAAGCCTTTTTAATGGTAATTAAAGTTAATCGTAAATCCCACGACACCATGAACCAAAATGCTGAAGCCTAACTTTTGGGGCACTGCTCCTTCAGGTGAACTGATGAAGGTGCAGCGCTTTGAAAGCTTGTGATTGCAAATAAACCTGTTGGACTATAGCCTAGTGTCATGAGACTTCTGACCTTGCACACCCCAATCTAACACGTGCACCTCCACATCAAGGTTAATCATGGTGCTAAAATTCACCTGAATGTACTAACTTTAATTATTTTCCTACTCTATTTAGTTGGTAACCTATCACATAGGTACAGATAAACATCAGTCAGTCACATTTATATAAACACGGAGTTTCCAGGAGAAAAACATCTCTGACTGTGCTCAAGTGTTGAAAGTTGCTGTCTGATTTACTGTTTAGTAACGATCAGTGCCAAATTTACTGAAAAACCCACCCAAAGGACTATTTATTCATTGAGTGGGATGGTCATATCTAATTGGTCAAATGGAAGGAATGCAAAAGATATTCTCCTAGAGTCCAGATACTCTACACCAAACACTGGGTATGCTAGAAATCATAAGAAATTTAGAATCCACACTGTAAATCAAACGGCAACTTTCAACATCCATGTGCACAATCTGAGGTGTCTTGTACCTTTGTAAACTTTAGTTGGAAACAATGTTCAAATAAATATGACAGCACGAGGTTGGGATGCCTATATGATAAGAACCGACTAAATATAGTGGGGGAAAAATACAGTTTTTGTACATTCAAGTGAATTTTTAAACACGACCATTACTTTTAATTACTGCCAAAGTCTTTTTGAAACTGGAATTATTTTTTACTAGTATGCAGTCTAATTCCTTATGATTTCAAATGATTAACAGAATTAGAAAAAACATATCATTCTCTTATTTAAATACATCAATTAAATATTTATTTCTCTCTCTATCTTGCTCTCTGTACATGATCTGTCATTGACTTAAATGTTCTAACTCATTCTTCCTAATTTCAGCATTCTGTGTCTCAGTTAGGCTTCTGCATTTTGGTTCATTCGTTGCTTGTCAAGCTTTTAGGTAATTTTGTGTTGTTACTTCTGCGCATTTTTTGCTAATGCCAAATATTCATTCCTGCAATTCACCTAGCACTTAGGGAAACATCAGAGTGAGCAAACTCCACCTACCCTATCTTTATCTTTTATTACCTAACCATTTTTCATAGCTATACAAAAGAGAATGGGTGAGAATGGGCAAGTGGGATAGTGTTTTAACCATGGGCCAAATGGTCACCATCTTCTATGAGCTCAATGACCGAAGCCCAATCTGAAATCCCAATCACGTCGGACAGAAATCTAACCAGTTCCGACAGAATGGCTTGTACCACCCATGCAAAAATGGAAGTGAAAGAATCAAAGGTGCGAGGTGGACTAGACACAGCACGTTCTTTCAGCTGATGGGACATATGGGGTACCAATTGTGGGAGCAATTGATCTGAGGAGCCGAGTCAAGGGTTCAATTCCAATGTATCCCACATTTTGGGTGAGAAATTACCAAAACAATTGCTTGATAAATGGAGAGTGACTGCTTGAAGGGATTTAAACTAAGTCTTCTAATTAAGCTTCTGAGGACAGAAGAATGGATTTCGAAGAACTTCATCTGTGAGTCTGATTTCTCGAGGTAAGCCCTCTGCTTTTTAGTATAGACTTCAGAAAGATGCACAAGACTTCAGGTGATTAAAGCAAACACGACTTACCGGCTCCACAGATGAAAACCTTTTGACCTACTTTCACTCGCCCTCTTTGACAGGCATGAAGCGCGACACAGAGAGGCTCAACTAATGCACCTTCTTCTAAGCACACACATTCAGGAAGCCTAGAATGGAGACAGAGCAAACAGTGACCATGCACAGACACACACATATTAACTCAATAACCACTGGCATTTCAGATGCTAAGGCACTCCGAGATTCTTTCTCTGCCATCCACTGATAGTTTAGCCCTCAATGGGAGATCCCTGCAGGAGGATTTAAAGAAAATGGTCTAAACCTTGCTCAAGGTCTGGCAGAGTGTTGGTGAAGAATGCTTTCAAGGAGGTAGTAGCTATAGCTCTTGCGGCTAAAGGGATCAAGGAATATAGGGCAGGTTAGGAATACAGCATTGAGCTTGACAATCAGCTATGATCATATTGAATGATAGAGCAGGTTCAAGGCATCAAATACTTATTTTTGCTCCTATTTTCTTTGTGTCTATGTTTGTACCTTAACTTGCCAGAACTATTTGTCAGATGGTAAGACTGATGGTAGTGACAACTGAAAGTGGTAATTATAAGCGTAGTCAGAATTGGCCTACTCCATCTCTGGTTTCACTGTTTATTCCTGTCAGTCCAAGCCACAGATATAAAAGTCAATTCCTTCTCGGAATCCGAGTTGATGGTCTCAAAAGCAAATAACAGCCACATCTCAACGCATGCTGATGACAGGTGCTCTACGTTTGTGTCCATTTATAGGATCAATTGAGAGCAGGAGAACTGCAGATATGTCCGACATTCCAGAGGGACAAACTCAGTAAAACCGATGAATGACACCCACAGAGCTCCAGCACCAAGTACTTTCATTTCCAAGAATTGCTGTTTGTTTTTTCCTTGCAGAAATTATATTTTTCAAGTGTAGCATCAGCCAGTGCCTCAAATGGATGGACACAACATCGGTTACCCAATACTAACCAATAAGGATGTGGTCTTGTGCCTCAGTAAAGATGTACGTATTATTTCCTCATTGATATAGTTTATTGTAGTTCAGTGTCTTCCTGTAACCAAACTGTAAAATGGAAGGTGTAACCTAAACTATATTGGCTAAATACAACAGGGAATTAGTTCCCAGGTTGTAACTGATGTGTGATCAAGTCATTTATATGAGGAAATAGTGACAATGAAAAGCCTGACTTGCAACGCAAACCACAATAGAAACCACAGCAGTTGTAATTCTGTTGCAATAGCAATTTTCCAAAAGAACTGGCATGTCCTGGCATGATCATCTTGAATTGCTCACTGAGTCACTGTTCAAAGCCATCTATCCCAGGACTACTGGAACATTTTGTGATCTTTCACGTAGGTTTGTTCAGAAGACGTAGAGACTTTCCCAGAAGTCAGATGGTAAATCTGTCCAAATTTAGATTGGATTGTGACTTGCACAAGTCTTAATGCCCCAAGATATTAAACACTTATCCAAAAAAAATTTAGTCCCCATCCATGCATCATCTGCCTCTCAATTGATAACACAGTTATGGCTCCATTGTATTACTGACACGTGCATAACTATCTTATAAACTAAACACCTCCATCCATTAACTTTTAATATTAGATCATTGGTTATCCTGCTGCTTGTCCTTGCTTAGTAGAAATATTTTCAATAACATTATTCTAATGGGAGTCTGTTCCACCTATCCTACAGCTGTTCATGATCAATCCAGAAATTGTTATGCAACAAAGATATGGAAAGGTGCAATCTAAACCCTTACAAAGATTATCAAGCTTTATACATGTAACTATTTACAAGGTATTTATAGACTTGGGCTCTAGTTCCACGTTATCTGACATCCTTGGAGAAAAGAAAGAATTAATGCTTTACTCTAGGTCTCCCCAAAGTGCTTTCATGAGCATTTTATTAACCATGAATGTTTAACTCTTCACTACTCCACCCTCCCTACTCTGTCAAAAAGCTTCTTTGGCTTGTTCCATTAATATGCAGCAGCATTCTCAGTTCTACGAGAGAATGCATAGAACGCATGGACCCCCCTAATCCTTGTCATAGTCATAGTCATTCAGCATGGAAACAGACCCTTCGGTCCAACTCATCCGTGCCAACCAGGCATCCCAATCTGATGCAATCCCACTTGTCAGCATTTGGGCCCATATTCCACTAAACCATTCCTATTTATATGCCCATCCAGGGGCCCTTTAAACATTGTAAGTGTACCAGCCTCTACCACTTCTTCTGGCAGCTCGTTCCATACATGCGCCACCATCTGCATGAAAATGTTACCCCTCAGGTCCTTTTTAAATCTTGCTCCTCTCACCTTAAAACTACATCCTCGAGTTTTGGATCCCCCACCATAGGAAAAAGTCCTTGGCTATTCAATGTCAACATGCCCCTCATGATTTATAAATCTCTAGAGAATCAGCAAAGGGAGAAGATTGATTTTCCATGGCCAAGCACATTTCTGAAGTGAATATTCATCTTTGAGGAAACCTGGGCTGATGAGAAATTCTTACAGTATAGTGTGAGCTGAACGAGATAGCTAGTTGGGTTATTACATCCTTACATGTTTATGAACCCTGTTTCAAAAGATCATCCTCATTATGCAGCTGATTTCCATCCTTAAACAGGGGCTTGTTGTCCCTCTATTGTGAAGGGGAAGGAAGATTTTCATTGTTTTCCTCAACAGCACCTTTTTAAGTGTACTTAATTTTCAGCTAATAAGTTACAATGGTTTACATATTTCTAGTATTTCTGGGACAGCGAACCCATTTCCTCTATCAATGTATCTTTGGGCTGCCTCAGTTTTGTGGCAACATTGGTCACGTGTGTTGAGGATTTCTAAAAATTCATGAAACTCTGGCACAGTTCAGTCTCCACAGTTTGATTGTGTGGCATAACAGCAAGTACACGTGCTTTTGGATCATCAGCCCCTTTACAGTAGTTGCAACCGTCCAACACTAGGTTACTGTCAATGAAGCTGGACTATTTTTGCTGCTCTACGTCGTGTTGTTCCAAAGCTGGCTTCAGCTCTAAATGGTGGAACAGTCAGACGGCATCTCCATTTCCCTGGGAAGTTATTTCTTTTTGACTGTATTAAGGGATGTGGGAATCACTGAAAAGGCAAACTTTTGACGCCCATCCCTAATTGCCCTGGAATTGAGTGGCTCACTGAGCCATTTTACGAGACATGACGAATCTACCTGTTGGTCATGGGTCAGGAATCACATTGCAGGCCAGACCAGATAACAATGATAGATTCTTTTCCCAGAAAGGGGATACAAGCGAAACAGATAGGTTTACAACAATCAATGCTGATTATTCCAAAAGAGCAAGCTTGCAAGTTTTATCTACTTAATTGCACCAGCTTCTCTGATGGTTAGTGAACCCACAACAATATTGGGTAATTACTATCCCAGTGACATTACCACTACCCTAGCATATCCCCTAGCTGCTGGCAATTATTGAATTTCCTCCTGATGGTTCAGTTCCAGAGTTGCTTTTTTTTCTCTAAATGTATCTAATGCGTGTTGATGGTCTTGGTGTATGACTAAACAGATCCTAAACAGGATTGGTGGGACACCTTCCACCCTGCCTGAAACTTCAACATGGGTCTTTGTGAGATCCTTTTCTTGCATGATTGACGATCTAATTTCTTCATCTAATTCTGCCTTCAATTGCTTTTGCTTCATATCTGTACCTTCCTCAAGAAAGGGATGATTCTCCTGCAAAGAGACAGCAGCATCTTCTGAAACAGTGGCACCCAAATGAGAGCGCAGGAAGGTTCAAAATCTCAAACTTCACTAAGTAAATAACCCGATTCTCTGCGGCTGTCACCAAACCAAGGTCCAGAGTGCCCTCTGGTGCTGGTCACCACCGTCTATGTTACATTTTATAGCTCCTCTTTTGAAAATATTGAAAGGTCAGCATTAAGTTTTGATGTCCTCGGTCATAACTGCCATGGACAGTAGTGCAATGAATTACTAAGAGAAAATAGGAGCAAAAATTGGTTATTCAGTACATTTAGACACTCATAATTCAACATGATCATCGTTGATTGTCTCTCTCAAGTTCATACTCCCACTCTCTCCCATACCCTTTCAAGTTCTAAAAATCTATTTGTTCCTGAGATGTATTCAGTTACTTGACCTCCATAGCCTTCTATGGTAGAATGTTGACTTCAGTGGTTTTGGTGTTAGCTTACTGAAGAATATTTAAAGCTACATACACAGCTCCGCTTAATATAGCGGCATAGTGGCTAGGAATTACATACAGGTTCTGGGTAATGCATTTTCTACTATAGTGAAGTGTAGCATGCATGCCTTTTTGTTCTATTTTAATACCCCCAGGGCCCTAGGTTGAAGACTCCAAGGAATGTTTTGTTATCAATGGAGCACTCTTCAAAACATCTACCCCTGCATCCAATTTAAAATTAGCTTTCTTGTAATTTATAATATCTGATACGCAGTTAATAGTAGGAGGACTGCAGTCTGTTTTCTGCTTGTGTGCCAGTGGTGGATTTCCTTCATACTGACTTCTTCTTCATCCTTGTTTGATTTTCTGTAATGTTCTACTTACAGGCGACAATCGTTTGTTTTCCCTTGTTTCTTGCTGCCTCATACTTTCTCTGGTATGGGTCGCCTGCTTCGCTTTGATTCCTTGAAGTCAGTTACTTGCTGGTCTCCACCACCATGGAGCTTCCCTTCAGGCACCTCTCCCACCTCTTCTAGAGTTGAAACACTGCACTGTCTTCATGGTTCACCCTTAACACTGTACTGTTGTGGAGTTTCACTCTGGTCTCTTACTGACACTTACCCTCCAGTTTCTTCATCGTTGGAGGTCCCTCACAGCCCAGAATGAATCTCCTCCACTCTCAGATGGCTGTACAGACGGATGCAGTTTCCGCAGGCTCTGTTACACTTGGGGCAGAAGTTGATTGCAGGAAGGGGTGGGTGAAGCATTGGTGTGGCAGTGAGCTCCTTTCGCTGTTTTCGTCTGGTTTCTGCTTTTTCCTAACAACAAGTCTCCAGTTTCTTGGCACTGGTCACCCATAAAAAGCTTTAGTTTACACTCATATGAGAGAGGGTTAATAGATTTTATTAACCCTAATTATTTACAAGGCACGGTAAGTCATGATACCGAAGTCTCAAAGACTCAGGCTCCTGTTCCACATGATCTGCCAAGCTCAGTAGCTATTCCTGGTGTAAAGATAATTAACCGTCTATTCTACAAGGACAGCACTGCCATCCATTATAATCCGCACCCCGTTGCTGCGCTGCACTGCTTAGAATTTGCAGCCATTTTGGTAGATTTGTATAGTGTACATAAACAAAGGAGGCCAAATACAAGTCATGAACCTGTTACCAAACAAAACAGCAAGGTGATTTTTACTTATTTGGTAAGAGAGGGTGTGTTGAGGTCTCCATTCACACACAAGGAGTACTCCCTTCTCTTTATTGTTCATAGTCCCCAAATGATCAGTCTCCAGCTAAAGGGAGAAAGGAGACAACCTGAGATGTTTCAGGGAGGTGTTTGGGGTCGGGGGCGGGGGTAGGGAAGAGGTACAATGGCCTAGTGGTATTATTGCTGGAGGCCCAGGTTCGAAACCTGCCACAACAGTTGGAGGAATTTGAATTCAATTTAAAAAAAAACTCTAATGATGATCATGAATCCAATGCTGATTGTCAGGAAAAAAACAACCTGATTCACTAATGTCCTATAAAGAAAGAAATCTACCATCCTTACCTGGTCTGGCCTATGTGTGACTCCAGACCCATAGCAATGTGGTTGACTCCTAACTGCCTTCTGGGTAATTAGGAACGGGCAATAAACACTGGCCCAGCCAAAGATGCTCTCATCCCATGAATGAATTAAACAAAAGTTTGTTCTTCTGAACTCCCAGCTGGCTATCCCAAACAGTAAGGCATGTCAACTATGACTCTAGTAATTATGCAAGCAGATGCCGTGGTGTCTTGTGGTGTCACGGAAGGCTCTCTGTTCCTAAGCCAGGGGGTCCCAGTTCAAGGCTCACCCGAGACACAGTTGAATATCCACTGAACAGCTTGAAACAGAAGTGCACACAAGCAGACGCTGTATGGCAGATAAGCTTATACTACACACTGAAAGAGGTTCAACACTATAACATCAAACAATACCTCAAAAGGGGCATGCCCCTTCTGTAACTACATTACCCCAGTTTATTGAGGACATTGATTAAATAATCTAGTAAATATACATGCTATGAAATGAGAATGTAGGCAACTTTATAGAGAAGCAATGAGATGAATTGCAGAGATGGTAGGAACTGCAGATGCTGGAGAATCTGAGGTAACAAGGTGTGGAGCTGCATGTTCACAGCAGGTCAAGCAGCATCAGAGGAGCAGGAAGGCTGATAGTTCCTTCTTCTAGACCCTTTTTCTGAAGAAGGGTCTAGACCTGAAATGTCAGCCTTCCGGCTCCTCTGATGCCGTTTGGTCTGCTGTATTCATCCAGCTCCACACCCGGTTATCTGAGATGAATTACAGCGTTGGTGAGAATTTTTTTTTAAAAAATGTGTTTGTGGGCTGTGTGTATGAGTAGCTCGCCAAGCATTAATAAACCATTCATGCCCTGGGAGGTGGTGGTGGTGGTAAGCTGTCTTCTCGAGCTGCTACAATTATAAAAAGGTGCTGTCAAAGGAGTTTTGGTGAGTTGCAGCAGTGCTTCTTATAGACGGCACACACATTGATGCCACCAATGGGAGGTAATGGGAGCAAACATTGAATGTAGCAGTTGGCATTGCCAGCAGCAGCCCCTCAGAACTGAAGACAGCTACACGAGTCCTCAGATGACCAAGGAATCCAATTTTCGATCTGCAATGGTTCTTCCACTGTAGGGGCATTGCCCCAGGCCGTCTTCTTTCACATTTCTCTGCCATGGTCATTCTCCCGTGCAGTCAGTTGATGAGCCTCAAGTGATTTGCACCCTGATAGATCTGGGAGTGCTAGGCCAAACAAACAGTCAGCAGCTTTCTCTTCTCAACAATCATTGGTGTCAATGCCTCCGTGCTTCAGGGAGACCCTGAGTACAGCCTTATAAAACGTTCCCTTTGGCTGTTCTTTGAGTGTTGGCCAATGGAGAGCTGCCAAGGTTGGGGGGGGGGGGGGGGGGGTGCAGTTTTTGAGAATTTGGGCACAAAGACCCGTCCATCGGAGACGGTTCTTCAGGAGCAAAGCCAACACTCATGTATTGGTCTGATGGCCCTCCCACTGCATACGCAGGATTTGGTGCAGCACTGCTGAAAGCTCTCAGAAGATGGTCCAGGTTTCCCTGTAGTTGAGAAAGAAGCCGACATAAAACAGCATTATTAGGACTACTGCTGATTTCCAAAAGTCCCTTTTTCAAAGACATATTGCTGGCATAGTTGACTCAGTGCTGCACTTGTTCATTAACAGTGCTGCCCAAGCTCCAGAAGTACTCCATCTATGATGATGTGGTGGGGTAACTCAGCTGGTCAGGGAAAGGAGAATCTCCAGATTTGCAATATTTGAAGATACTGGGCATGTTGTTAAAAATGTTGAATGCTCTTTGTATGTCCTGTTCAGAATGCACCATCATAGAGCTGCAGTCAGCTGCAGGCTGGAAGTCCATGAGGTTATGCTTTCCCTGGATGTGATCCACATGATAGTGGATGCTGACACTGGGTGGTAGAGCATCTCAGAGGAGGTGACTGAGGACTCTCAGGTGTAATCAAGCCATTCCTGGTTCTGCCAGTGACCAAATCCAATAGTCTATATTCAGGTGTATGAGATGGTGAACGTGAGTTGGACTCAGTATTCTGGAATGGAGATAGCAACAACAGTGGGTATTTGCTCCTGTGCATAACGAAAACAGGCCTAAACAAACTCTCCCTGGTGCTCTGAATCATTCAAGGCAGGAATGCTTAACAGTCTCATGGGTCTTTTGGTGTCTTATGCCAGGCAAATGCTCATTACTGAGCGCATAGGTCCACGATCCATTCAGCAAAATTCAGAAACCTCTACAACCCTCCAGAAGAACACATCTTTCAGGTTTCTGCCTCAGACAATGAGATAGTCCAAGAGGTAACAATGCAAGATCTCAGCTGTCTGTACATGATCTTCAGTTGCTTCTTCAGGTGGAAGGCCATGTTGGTTGGGTCCAACCCAGCGGACTGCTTTTTCTTAAATGAAATCAAGTTTGTTGAATGTTGCCAGAGCTGCACTCACCTAGAGATTATTCCATCACACTTCTGATTTGCACTGGTGGTGGACAGGTATTACTGAGTCAGGAGGTGAGTTACTCTGAGCACCCGCTTTTCCTCTCTTCTCTTGAAGGCCCAGTACTTTTACGATTTATCCAGTTCGGTCTCTGGTCAACGGTGACTCCCAAAATGCTGATAGTTCAGATTTCAGGCATGGCATTGTCACTGAATATCATGAGGCATACGGCTCTTGTTGTAATTTTTCTCAAGCACGTGTACGGTGCGAATGTCACTTGTTACTTATCAAACTCAGCCTGGATATTGTCCTGGTCTTGCTGCATATGGACACAGATGGTGAGTATTGGAGACGTACAAATGGTGCTAAACATTGGTTGCTATTGCTTGCACATCTCCACTTCTGACCTTATGGTGGAAGGAAGGGATTTAATGAAGCAACTGAATATCTAAGACATGACCCTGAGACACTCCTCCATTGTCTTCCTAGGTCTGAGATGACTGACCTCCAACAGTCACAACCATCCTCCTATGTGCCAGGTATAACTTCATCAGTTAGCTGACAGACTACTCCCAATTTCTGTTGATTCTAGTTTTGCCAGGACTCCTGGGTGCCACATTCAATCAAATGCGGCCGTGATGTCAAGGGCAGTCACGTTCACCTCACCTCTGGAAATCATCTCTTTTGTCCATATTGGTCAGAAGGGGAGTGAGTTATGGAACCCAAATTGGGCAGGTTACTCCTTTGCATTGATGACCTCTTCCATCATGTTGCTGATGATTGAGAGTAAACAGAAAGGGCAGTAATTGTCCGGTTGGATTAGCTCTGCTTGCTTTGTGCAGAGTGACGTACCCGGTCAATTTTCCACATTGGCATGCCAGCGTTGTGGGTGTACCGAAACAGCTTAACTAGGGGCACAGCAGGTTCGGGAGCACAAATCTCAACACTGCTTCCAGTGTGTTGTCAGGACCCATGGCCAATGCAGTATCTAGAGCCTCTTGCTGTTTCTTGGTGTCACATGGAGTGAATCAAATTAGTTGAAAAGTGGCATCTATGATGCTGGGGAACTCAGGAAGAGGCCGAGATGGACCATTTCCTTGGATATCTTGCTGAAGTTGGATGTAAAGGCTGATTCACTGGGCTCCACCATCATTGAGGAAGGAGATATTTACAGACCTTCCACAATCTGTTAGTTTTTAAATTGTCCACCATGTATGACTGGAAGTAGCAGAATTAAAGAGTTTAGATCTGATCGATTGATTGTAGGATTGTTTAGTTCTGTCTCTGTTACTTCTTCTGTTGTTTGGCACAGGTATAATGCTGTGTTGCTGCTTCACCAGACTGACACCTCATTTGTAAGAATGCCTGGAGCTGTTCCTGGAATGTCCTCCTGCACTCGTTATTGAACCTAATGCTCCCCTGGCTTGTTGGGAATTGTAGTGTGAGGGATTATGGTGAACTATGAGGTTAAAAATGGGAATTGAGCACAGTTCTATGGTTGATAATGCTCAACGTTTGGATTGCTGGACCTATCTGAAGTCTATGCATCTCGCACGGTGGCAGTGCCACATACATAATGGAATGTATCCTCAAACTGAAGGCCACAAGGACTGAGCAGTTGTCACTCTTAGTAGTACTGTCATGGAAAGATGCACCTGCAGCCAGCAGATTGGTGAAGGTGAGCTCAAGTATGTCTTTCCCCTTATTGGTTGCCCCACCATCTACCACGGATACTGTCTAGCAGATGTGCCTTTTCGGACTCAACCAGATCAGTCAGTAATGGTACTGTTCACCCACTCTGGATGATGGACATTGAAGTCCTCCACCCAGAGTAAACTCTGTGCCCCTGCCAGCCTCATTGCACCCTAATAGTGCAGTTCAAAGTAGAGGGCAACTGATTCACCAGCTGGGGTGGGTGACGTTTGAGAGCAATTGGAAGGAGGCTTCACTGCCTGTGTTTGAGTTGATGCCATGAAATTTCATGGAGTCCAAAGTCAAGGACACGCAGGGCAACCTCTTCCCAACCATGTACTATCACCAGAGGTGCTGTCATCTGCTGGTGGGACAAGACCAATGATAAGGGATAGCAACAACTAAACATGTGCAGCTTCGGCCAAGGATCAGCCATTCTACAACATTTGTTTTCTTCAACCCCTCTAATAGCCTGGTTTGTCAGAGTGCACTTCAATCCAGCTGCCCTTGTTGGAATCCCTGTTCTAAAATACTGAGTCTACTCTAAAACAGGACTTAAAATAATTCTCTGTGACAATGATATCATTAATACAGTTTGTGACGGACTAACTTGTAACAGTAGTTGGCTTTATGGACATAATATCGACACATAGCCCCATCATCAGGAGGAAAGCCAGCCATGAAGCATGTTGGTGACAGGTTGTAGCGCCCAATTCTGACATATTCATCATTCTCCCTGGGGACGATGGGTTCAATAGTAACCTTGTCACCTGCAGCCAAAGAAAAACATGGACACTTACCACACAATAAACAGTGAAGATCTGCATACTATCAATGACAAATGTAACAAATTTAAGATGCATTTTTTGGGGAAAAGCTCACTATAGGATTTATACACCATTCAGCTACTAAAGTTTATGGGAATTAATTTTAGTCTAACTTAGTTCAACTGCAAAATAGTTCAGGATATATAATCAACTGTGGGTGTCATACCAACAGTTTCCATGTACTTGGATTAAATTAACATTACCTGAGGAGGCAACAGCCTGGCAGTATTATTGCTGCATTGTTAATCCAGAGGCCCAGATAGCATTCTGGGGACGTGGTTCGAAACCCACCATGGCAGACGTTGGAATTTGAATTCAATAAAATATCTGGAATTAAGAGTCTATGAGGTCGATGAATTCTTTTATGTAAAAACCCAGTCTGGTTCACTAAATGTCCTTTACATGTAACTCCAGACCCACAGCAATGTGGCTGGGCAATTAGGTTTGGGCAATAAATGCTGCCTAGTCAGCGATGCCTTCATCTGTGAATGAATAAAGGGAAAATAAAACCCGTCTGCCAACTCTCAACCTATGCCTACAGGCGTGAGAAGCACAAGCTTGTGTTTGCTCCCATAGTTTATTATTTCCCTGGAAGAGGTAGCTAGAAGCTAACCTGAAGCAAGAAGATATAGATTGAGATACACCAGTCTAAGTCAAGTATCTCTGACATGGAGACTCTCCCATTCCTATCATCTGCTATAGGTGTATGGGAAGGATTTACAAGCTGATTACCAAGCTGCATGATCACATTATGACTGCACCTTCCATAGACATCAAGCTGAGGAGGGGACCTTGAACCTGGACATTACCTTCTCACATCAATTTAATATCTTTCAACAATTACGTCAAACGACCAATGGAGTATTGTGGTTAAACAAGTTCATTTTCTCAAAATTAGAATATGTCCAATGTGCTGATAGTACAATGAAACCCCCCATTCTCTACTTATACTGCCAAGATTAACATCAAACACTCTCACTCTGGGCCAATGCCAAGTTGACTTCCCCTTTTACGAACGACTTGTCATGGTCCTCTGAAGAGTGCTCACTATTTCACTAGTGTATCCTTCCATTTCCCACAGTCATCTTTGAAAATAATGTGAGTGAGTTGATTAAGCAATCTCTAATTTATCCCAATGAGCTGCTTATGGATTTGAACCCATCAGATTGCTTCTTCCTCTGGAATATTGTATCAATAGAACCCTGAATCTATAGCTTCTATAGAAACAGCTTTTCAGTAGCCAGGATGCCTTTAACCACTTTTTTTTATTGTGCAGGTTTGCCAGGCCAATGCACAGCATTAACTATTAATTCCCGTTAAGAATATAATAAACCCTGCCGTGTTAAAATAGTCGCCTGAAAGACTGGAATATACACCATTGCTAAAAAGAATAAGGCTACAGTGCTGGACCACACCAAGTGCTGGAAACCTGGATGTGCATTTTTCAAAATGCTTTATTTGCTCTCCACACCCAAGGTTCCCTCTCATGTTTCCAGCCTCTGTATGACTCTCTAAGGTCTGCAAATGGCAGGCTGATAATCAAATCCAACGCATCATCCTCCGACATTTCTACCATCTGCAATCTGACCCCACCACAAAGATATTTTTCCCTCCCCACCCTTATCTTCTTTCCGGAGTGACCACTCTCTGTGACTCCCTTGTCCGCTCCACACTCTCCTCCAGCCCCACCACCCCGGCACTTTTTCCTGCAACCGAAGCAAGTGCTACACCTGCCACTATATCTCCCCCCCTCACCCCATCCCAGGCCCTAAGAAGACTTTTCACATCAAACAGATGTTCACCTGCACATCTGTCAATATTTTATACTGTATCCACTGTTCCTAATGTGGCCTCCTCTACATGGAGGAAACCAAACGGAGGCTTGGGGGCCACTTTGCAGAACACCTATGCTCTGTTCGCAACAAACAACTACACCTCCCAGTCGCGAACTATTTCAATGCCCTACCCCCCCCAACTCCTCAGATGACATGTCCATCCTGGGTCTCCTTAATCCATCTTCTATCCGCCTCCCCTCGTCTCCCTATTTATTTCAGAATCCTCTTCCCCTCCCCCAGTTCTGAAGAAGGGTCCCAACCTGAAACGTCAAGCTTTCCTGCTTCTCTGATGCTATTTGGCCCGTTGTGTTCATCCAGCTTCACACCGTGTTATCTCTGATAATCAAACCCACCTGGTTGCTTTTCATCTAATGGGTGGACAAACTCAGAAATCGCTCGGCACCAGGTTACAGTCCAACAGGTTTAATTGAAATCATGAGCCTTCGGAAGGTGAAGACAAAGGGTCAGATTTCACCTGATGAAGGAGCAGCACTCCGAAAGCTTGTAATTTCAAGTAAATCTGTTGGACTATAGCCTGTACCATGTGACTTCTGATACCTCACAAGTAGGATCATTGATCAAAATTCACTCCTGACTTATTTTGTCTGATATCTAGCCCTTTGCATTTAAAGGCTCCTGAAGCCTGACTTCTAACCCCAAATTCCCTGTTGACTGACATACACTGTCGAATTCTGTAACATCTCACCTAAGAACATCATTGACACGCATCATAAAGATGCCGGTCAGTTTCTCTCTATATACACTAGTAGAAAATTTCTGGATCTATTCTAAGTTCAATGCAACTTTCTTTTAGCAAGGGTGCGGGGTGGGGCCTAACAGAAATACCATACACCCTTGCTGCATCATTCGACTCAAACTCATTTGTTCAATTTCCATTCTATATCTCTTCTTTCAGTGGTTTCAAAAATACTTTCCTTTGAAATTTATTATCCTACAAAAAAATAGAGGGAAGAGCATATTCACGTTTCCTGTGATATGGTAATCTACTCCAAAAACCTAACCTCCGAGTTTCTCAAATCCCTGAGCCACTAGCTTGGCTTTAACCTTATATGCTCCATTTTTCCTGTGTATATCCATCTGTATGATAAGGCTGGTAGTCCCCTACCTGGTACTTCAGCATACACCAAATTATTTCCAGTTCTCTTACTCTTTGTTTGACATTCTTTATCAACATACCCTATAGTTTGTTTGTAGTAATGAAAACTCCTAATCACAATCTGCTGTAGTCCCACCAGTTCCATAGTCATTGTTCCTGTAAAACTGCTCATTTACTCACACGATAATAAAACATGAGGCTGGATGAACACAGCAGGCCAAGCAGCATCTCAGGAGCACAAAAGCTGACGTTTCGGGCCTAGACCCTTCATCAGAGAGGGGGATGGGGTGAGGGTTCTGGAATAAATAGGGAGAGAGGGGGAGGCGGACCGAAGATGGAGAGAAAAGAAGATAGGTGGAGAGAGTATAGGTGGGGAGGGGATAGGTCAGTCCAGGGAAGACGGACAGGTCAAGGAGGTGGGATGAGGTTAGTAGGTAGATGGGGGTGCGAGGAAGAGATGGGTGAGATGAAGAACAGGTTAGGGAGGCAGAGACTGGCTGGACTGGTTTAGGGATGCGGTGGGGGAAGGGGAGATTTTGAAACTGGTGAAGTCAACATTGATACCATATGGCTGCAGGGTTCCCAGGCGGAATATGAGTTGCTGTTCCTGCAACCTTCAGGTGGCATCACTGTGGCACTGCAGGAGGCCCACGATGGACATGTCATCTAAAGAATGGGAGGGGGAGTGGAAATGGTTTGCGACTGGGAGGTGCAGTTGTTTGTTGCGAACTGAGCAGAGGTGTTCTGCAAAGCGGTCCCCAAGCCTCCACTTGGTTTCCCCAATGTAGAGGTAGCCACACCGGGTACAGTGGATGCAGTATACCACATTGGCAGACGTGCAGGTGAACCCCTGTTTAATGTGGAATGTCATCTTGGGGCCTGGGATAGGGGTGAGGGAGGAGGTGTGAGGGCAAGTGTAGCACCTGCACATCTGCCAATCTGGTATACTGCATCCACTGTATCCGGTGTGGCTTCCTCCACATTGGGGAAACCAAGCGGAGGCTTGGGGACCGCTTTGCAGAACACCTCCGCTCGGTTTGCAATAAACAACTACACCTCCCAGTCGCAAACCATTTCCACTCCCCCTCCCATTCTTTAGATGACATGTCCATCGTGGGCCTCCTGCAGTGCCACAGTGATGCCACCCGAAGGTTGCAGGAACAGCAACTCATATTCCGCCTGGGAACCCTGCAGCCTAATGGTATCAATGTTGACTTCAACAGTTTCAAAATCTCCCCTTCCCCCACCGCATCCCTAAACTAGCCCAGTTCGTCCCCTCCCCCCACTGCACCACACAACCAGCTCAGCTCTTCCCCTCCACCCACTGCATCCCAAAACCAGTCCAACCTGTCTCTGCCTCCCTAACCTGTTCATCCTCTCACCCATCTCTTCCTCCCACCCCAAGCCGCACCCCCATCTACCTACTAACCTCATCCTACCTCCTTGACCTGTCCGTCTTCCCTGGACTGACCTATCCCCTCCCTACCTCCCCACCTATACTCTCCTCTCCACCTATCTTCTTTTCTCTCCATCTTCAGTCCGCCTCCCCCTCTCTCCCTATTTATTCCAGAACCCTCACCCCATCCCCCTCTCTGACGAAGGGTCTAGGCCCGAAACGTCAGCTTTTGTGCTCCTGAGATGCTGCTTGGCCTGCTGTGTTCATCCAGCCTCACATTTTATTATCTTGGATTCTCCAGCATCTGCAGTTCCCATTATCTCATTTACTCACACTCCTGTTTTGTTCTTTGACTACTACTACAAAATCTTCCCCTCCCAAGACCATAATTCCTTGCATAAATTTGCAATCTTTTCTTTGAACCATGTTTAAGGAAGTCATTCTACCGTCTACTGCTTTTTCTAGCCTTCCACAGCTTTGTTTCACATTTCCAATCTGTGGACCTTACCTCCTGGCCCTCATCTTTCACATTTATCCAATAATTATGTCTGCTGATGGCTTTTCCTGCTCTCCTTATAATGGTGGCATTCCTCCATTCTCAGGCCCCTTCTGGCAGCTGATACTTTACTGTCAATTTTCCATAGTTGTCTAGCTAGGAAAACTGCTTTATCCTGGTGTCTCTGTATCATTCGGTCTGTATTCAGCCATCCTTCCATCAGCTATAGTCTGGTCCTCACGATTGTCCCAACATACATGAATGAACGCAGAGTGCATGGCACCTCATCACTTTCTAAGACATGTTTAGTTTCTGTAAGTGTACACACTTCAAGGTCTTATTTTATATTTTTACTTTGGTAAGGATGTAACCCACGTCCCCATCTCTACTTCATTTTTCTATTGATCAGATGGTTCAACTGCACAGAACACCCATGAGAAATTGCATCCTGACACTTTACATTTGATTTTGGCCATTCTTTCAAAACAAACTCATTAAAAAGGTTCTGTTTGAAAATAACTCTTATTTTCCAATCTTCACCTTTAGGCAGCCATCCTCTACTTCATTGTCAATTCGAATCCAAGCAAGCGGTGAAACAGAGACCAAGTACTTTGTGCATACAGCTCCTTCTACACTCTATCCCAGCTTTCTATCTAGATATGGTTCAGAATGGTTATGACCTTTTCTGGAGCAGGTGGGACTTGAACATAGGCCTCCTGGCTCAGAAGTTGCGACACTTACTAACTGCGAAAGAATCCTTCACCCCCTTTCCATCTACCCAGTCAATGGATATTTCTCATCAAACTGTTCAGAGATGTTATTACATACCTTTGAAGCAGGTGGGACTTGAACCTAATTCTCCTGGCTCAGGAGTAACAACACAGAGGTAAGGACACAAGCAACCATTACCCAAGCAAAGTTTCTTTTCCCTGTCCCCAAAGGTATGCTTTCCATCTATTACCTTTATCCAATCAATGAATTAATCTGTGTATCCCAATTATCTGCTTACCTGCTTTCTATATGGTGCAATGCCCAAAAACTGTTTCAAGATAAAAGACCTCCAACTTACAGAGTAAAAACGCTTGCCCGGTGATATAGACCTCAGGAAGTAAAATCATCCCGTTCCAAAATAATGAACCATCCAATTCCCTGTAAAATTATTTCAGGTACCATTTTATTCCGTTACTGTCACTGGGTCAAAATCCTGTCAGCACTGTGTGCGAAACTGCACCACAAAGGTTGCAGTAGTTCAGCATCGCATTTCTCAGGAGCAATTGGAGATAGGGCAATAAATCCTGGCCTGGCCAAATGCAATATAATGCATGCACCCCACAAGACAACCTTATCAGTACCAACATCGCAATTTATTTGGATTCATGGATGAAGATAGGCTTCACCCTCAAACTGAGTGTGTGTGTTTTGGACCCAAAATACATTTACTATTCAAACATGACCCTTAGAAACTAGACTTAGCAAACAAACAGTCTCAGAGACACTAATCCTGTGGTCTTAGAAACTAGTTCCTTGATCAATCCCTTGGCCCTTGTGAACCAGTAGCCAGACACTTAGAAACTAGTCTTTAACAATGAATTCCGAGATACTCAGCAAACAGTCTTGGAGTCCTTGGCATCAAATCCTTTGACCCTCCTTTGACCCTTAGCAACCAGTCTCCTTGCCCTAGGTCTTAAGCAAGACGTACCCCAAAACAGCCAGTTCCCAAACTGATTGCTCAAGATAAATTGTAAATGAAAAAAGCTCGTCACAAGAACTTACCTGCTTTAAGATGGTTCACACCACAGGACACTTTAACCACAGTCCCTGAGGCTTCATGCCCAAGAACAAGGGGTTTCTTGACGACCCAATCCCCAAATTTTCCTTCTGACCAGAAATGGACATCCGTACTACAGATCCCAACAAAACCCATCTTCAGCAGCACGTCTGAAATCAACAGCACAGCAATAAGATAGCATTTCTTGCTTATATTGAGGAATGGCAGTAAACATTTTACGAGTCTTGATAAGGTGGGAATGTGCAATTTTGCTTATCTTGATTGATACAATATGTAGGCATACAATATTCATGAATTAATTAGCCTGTCAGTCAAGAATCTGGGGGCATTTGTCAGAAGTCTCGTGGTAGAATGAGTACCTCATTCCGGCAGGTACCTGTAGTCACAGTGTGAAGCATAATTTACCCCCTGATTCTCTCAAACCCTCAGCTCGATGAAGCTGCCAGGTTTTCCTGACACCTGGTTGCCCAGGGTTAAAGGTGAAAAACCAACTGGCAAGAAGACTTGCAGTTGGCAATGATCATATCTAAAGTTCTAACCTCCCTCCTTGGAGCGGGTTAGTCTCCTGCACACCTTCCAGTCTCAGTTAATACCAGAAATGGACGTGTCAACCACAGGTCTGGGTGGGGAAACAGAATTTTTCAGGCCTTAAACCCCACCCTGCCCAAACCCATCCGTATTTAGGTGACATTAAATGTTTGCGCAGCCTGCTTGGTTATTTTTGACATCAAGGAAACTAATCAAATTCAGGTAATGAGAGGAAGCAAGGTATGAAGCACTGTAGCTAGACAATTGATAAAATGAACATCTTACAGTCTCAGACAGTTGGGCTATTTTGTCCCTGAGTCAGGGTCATACAACACAGAAACAGGCCCTTCGGTCCAAATTATCCACGCTGGCCAGCTTTCCCAAACTAAACTCAGCCTTCCTTCTTGTGTTTGGCCCACGTATCTCTAAACCTCTCCTATTCATGTACTTGTCAAAGATGTCTTTAAGTGTTGTAATTGTAATTTGGGGACAGGCGAAGGAGTAGTCCAGAGCTCAACTGACAACTTGAAGGGCATTATTTTATTGAAAAAAAATGTCATTTTATTCAAGAAACGTGTTTTCAGCCCAGAGACACCTTTGCAGCATGGCTTGCATCAAAATATTAAAATACACACCAAGAAATCAGGTTGAAAATTTCCAATCAAAAATAAACAAAGAACTTCAACAGGAAAGAGGTCCTGAGGTAGTAAAGGAAGGGTAATGCTGAATTAACTGATTTTTATTCTTGGATAGAACGTGAGCATTGCTAGCAAGACCAGCATTTGCTGCCCATCACTTGCAGCCCTTGAACTGAACCAAAAACAGAAAGTTTTTGCTTTCCAGCTCCTCTGATGGTGCTTGGCCTGCCGTGTTCATCCAGTTCTAAACCCTGTTATCTCAAATATAGAAAGTGCTGGAGAAATTCAGCAGGTCTGGCAGCATTTGTGGAGAGAAAACATTCTGAGTTAACATTTTGGAGATAACACAGTGTGAAGCTGGATGAACACAGCGGGCCAAGCAACATCAGAGCAAGAAAGCTTGACGTTTCGGGTCAGGACCCTTCTTCAGAAATGGGGGAGGGGAAGGGGATTCTAAAGTAAATAGAGAGACAGGGGAGGCGAATAGAAGATGGATAGAGGAGAAGATAGGGTGAGGGGGGACAGACAGGTCAAAGAGGCAGGGTTAGAGCCAGTGAAGGTGAACGTAGGTGGGGAGTTTGGGGGGTTGGGGGTGGGGGAGACAGGTCAGTCCAGGGAGGACGGACAGGTCAGGGGGCGGGATGGGGTTAGTGGGTAGGGGATGGGGGTGGGGCTAGAGGTGGGAAAAATGGTTAGGGAGGTGGGGACTGGCTGGGCTTGTTTGTTTTCGGATGTGGTCGGGGGAGGGGAGATTTTGAAGTTTGTGAAATCCACTTGATACCATTGGGCTGCAGAGTTCCCAAGCGAAATATGAGATGCTGTTCCTGCATCTTTCGAGTGGAGTCATTGTGGCAATGCAGGAGGCCCAGGATGGACATGTCGTCTGAGGAGTTGGGAGGGAGGTGGGATTTGAAATGGTTCATGACTGGGAGGTGTAGTTTGTGGCGAACAGAGCACAGACGTTCCATTGAGCGGCCCCCAAGCCTCCGTTTGGTTTCCCCCATGTAGAGGAGGCCACTACGGGAACAGCGGATACAGTATAAAACATTGACAGATGTGCAGGTGAACATCTGTTTGATGTGAAAAGTCTTCCTAGGGCCTGGGATCGGGGTGAGGGGGGACGTATAGGGGCAGGTGTAGCACTTGCTTTGCCTGCAGGGAAAAGTGCCAGGAGTGGTGGGGCTGGAGGAGAGTGTGGAGCGGACAAGGGAGTCACGGAGAGAGTGGTCACTCCGGAAAGCAGATAAGGGTGGGGACGGAAAAATGTCTTTGGCGGTGGGGTCAGATTGCAGATGGCGGAAATGTCGGAGGATGATGCGTTGGATTTGGAGGTTGGTTGGGTGGTACGTGAGGACGAGAGGAATTCTGTTTTGGTAATTATTGCGAATGGGGGTGAGAGGGATGCGTTGCGGGAAATTCGGGAGACATGGTTGAAGGCATTTTTGATCACTGTGGAGGGGAAGTCGCATTTTTTGAAAAAAAGAGGACATCTGGGATGTTCGGGAATGGAATGCCTCATCTCGGGAGCAGATGCGGCGGAGGCGAAGGAATTAGGAATAGGGGATGGCATTTTTACAGGAAGATGGGTGAGAGGAGGTGTATTCTAGGAAGCTGTGGGAGTCAGTAGGTTTAAACTGGATGTCGGTTTCCAGGTGGATGCCAGAGATGGAGACAGAGGTCCAGGAAGGAGAGAGAGGTTTCAGAGATGGTCCAGGTAAACTTAATGTTGGGGTGGAAGGTGTTAGTGAAGTGGATGAACTGTTCAAGCTCCTTGTGGGAACACGAAGCGGCACCGAAACAGCCATCAATGTAATGGAGGAAGAGATGGGGATAGGGCCAATGTAGCTTTGAAAGAGGGACTGTTCCACATATCCTACAAAGAGGCAGGCATAGCTTGGGCCCATGCGGGTACCCATGTCCACCCCCTTTGTCTGTAGGAAGTGGGAGGAATTAAAGGAGAAGTTGTTGAGGGTGAGGATGAGTTCGGATAAGCGGATGAGGGTGTCAGTGAAGGAGGACTGGTCAGGCCTGTGAGACAGGAAGAAGCGGAGAGCTTTTAGGCCATCGGCATGGGGAATACAGGAGTATAGGGACTGAATGTTAACATTTTGAGAGTTCTTCTGAAGGGTTACTGGACTTGAAATGTTGACACAGAGCAATTTCTGTTTCTCATTTCAGATCTTCAGCATCCACAGTTCTTTGTTTTGTTTTAGATCTCAAACTGACTGGTGCTCTGGACTATTTCAGGCATTCTCCTGCTTCTGATCTGAATGTTCCTAACCTATTGACTAGAGTTTAGAGCTTAGAAATCCAACAGAACCATTTAAAAATCAATAAGTTAGCAGCTAATATTTGTGATACTTGCTGAAATGGGTAAAATGTTCGCTAGATGGAAAGAAAAGGTTATTCAACTTCATATAACTAACATGAAGGAAGAAAGGGCATGAAGATAGGATGCAACAGGTTTGAAAATTGGCTAAATGCAGCCCCCATTTTTATGTAAGAAAACTTAAACAGGCATGGAGAATCAGTAGCACATAAAGGATACACTTGTCTCAGACACCTCAAAACATTTTTCATGACTGCATGGCATTATCGCACTGGAATTCTATTTCCTTGATCAACTGCTTCTGGGCAGCAGCAACGCTCACAGGGAGCACCAAGTGGCAAATTTCAAATCTGTGCAAGGCCTAATTTTCCATTCAAGAAATAAAGCTGTCTCCTTGAGTCATTACTGCCTAACAGTAACAGCATCAACTTCAGGATCCACCTATACTGAACAACTCCACATCGGCAGTTCTTACTATCTCATGCATAAGTTATACTGTGTAAGCTAGGAGCTGGAATCTGATTGGCACTGCAGAGTAGATTTGTGCAACCTAAAGCTAATCAATAGAACCCAGGTTGTTGTTGTTAAATACCACGTTGTTAAATGTTCTCATTAATTTCTCGTGCTGTATCATACCCAAACTGATGTGATGTGATATAGTACCCCATGATTTTGTCTGTCCCAGATTTCACAAAGAATTCCTTAAGCTTTCCACTTTTCATTTGAATGTTGTAGATCATTGATGAATCAACATTGAATGCCTGCAGAAGCACATTACAATATTCACCCTTTCCAGGCTTTCTCATATTTCCATTCTCTGTTTCAAAGTCAAAACAACACGTTTTCCCTTTAGAACCTGGACAGTATTCAACCTTAGATGACATAGTGGATTGGTAGGTGAAAGATCTCGGATGTAATATGATCACAACTTCAATTAGCTGTAACAGGGGCTTCGTCACTGAGGGGGTGATAGGTAGTGCCGCAAGTGACGGTGTGGAGTAACACTGCATATCAGGTAAACAAACGTTGATTTTTGAAGAAATTTAATTGAAGTGTTAAATTTTCAGTGAAATATTTTTGCTGGTTGCATGAACAAATCTGGACATTAGTCAGTACACAATGGGGAGTTTACTGCAATAAAAATTTTAAGTACATATAGCACTGTTCAAGGACCTTAAGCAGGATAAACAGACTTACCGCCAGGGCAGAGTTCTGGAACTGGACGTTTTTCCTGTGAATGAAGGACAAGTGTCTTTTAAAAAGGAGTCAGGTTCTTGCAAGCTAATTTATGCACGATTAAATAAGGGGCATAACAGTTCGTGCTGCTAATTATATGTGAGCTGGAAATATCCAAGAAGAAAACCTATCAAATTGGGTGTTGAGCTCACCCTTTCCAATGGAAAATGGTTCTTTGTATGTCCCTAGTCATAAGGTAGTTGAAGGAGGCCATTTCCATCTTGGCTGATCAAAAAAAACCAGTTCACCCATCATTTCCTGTATCTGGGTCTTTAGCATATCTAAATGCTTGCTGTAATCTACCCTGTCTTTGGGGATGTTTGCAAATTCTCATGATTCTTTACATAAATAGGTTCATCCTGACACAACAACAAATTTGCATTTTAGCATGAACCAACAGCACCTTATTCCACGTCTTAGCTAACATTATAAAAAGAGAAAAACATGAAAATTGCAGCAAGAGTAGGCCATTTGACCTCATCAGCCTGCTCCATCATTCAATGAGATCGTGGTTGATTTGATTGACTTCAAATCTATTATCCTGCCTGCCCACTCCATAATCCTTGACTCCCTTGTAATTCAAAAACTTATCCAACTCAGTCTCAAAATTGAGATACTGCTGCAAAGTTACTTGATCCAAATCATTTTGCATTCTATATACACTGTCTCTAGAACAACTCTTCCCAGTCAGAGAGTTTATAAAGCACCGAAACAGCACAGAAACAAACTCTTTGGTCCAACCCTTGCCCATGCCGACCAGGTATCCTAAATTAATCTAGTCCCATTTGTTAGCAATTGACCCATATCCCTCTAAACCCTTCCTATTCATGTGCCCATCCCGTCACACATTCTAAAGGTTAAAAAGACCCTATTTTCCCTAGTTCTCCCTCCTAATTCAATGCTAGAAATATTTTTAACTCTTTCTCACATGGCTTGTGTCAAGTGAATATAAAGATAGCCAGCATTTTGTTCATTTGAAACATCAGCAGTGTTTAATTTAACTATTTATTACTCTCTGTGCAGTCCTATTTTGGAGACCACTACACTGACTACTAATCATTAACATTTCCACAGGCTGCATCTCACAAATATGACATTGAGGAATCAAGCTAGATACTTACCAATGGGCCAATATAATGCTAATTCAGGCCTCCATGTCATCCTACATTGAGGAGATGGGTCCCTACACCTACATTATGAACACATGAATTAAGGCAAGGAACTGGCCATTCAGCCCCTCTAGCCTGCTCTACCACTCAATAAGTTCTTGGCTGATCTAACTGTAGCCTCAACTCTACTTTCCTCTACCCACTATTCCTTCTGTTAATCAAAAATCTGATTTAACCTTAAAAGAAATCCAATGACCCAGCCTTCACCACTCTCCCACAAAAGATAACTCCATAGACTAATGACCTTCTGAGGACTAAAACAAAATAGACCTCTTCTCTACCTTCAGTGGGAGACTCCTTATTTTTAAATTGTGTCCCCTGTTTTTCGA
Organism: Stegostoma tigrinum; assembly: GCF_030684315.1. Lineage (NCBI taxonomy): Eukaryota > Metazoa > Chordata > Chondrichthyes > Orectolobiformes > Stegostomatidae > Stegostoma > Stegostoma tigrinum. The sequence continues at coordinate 18,166,660 of NC_081389.1, read as the reverse complement.
GTCTCAGACAAGAAGAAACATTCTTTCCATTACCATTCTGCCAAAACCCCTCAGGATCTTATCAGTTTCAATAAAATCTCCTCTCATTCTTCCAAGCTCCATCGGATAATGTCCCAATCCCAATATAGACTTGTTAGTGCACAGTTCTGATCAATCAACTTGACAGGAACTTGAATAAAGTCTGGTCTGTGCAAGATTGAGAAATAAATGCTCTATTTAAACCCACGAGAAAGAACTAATATACTTTTCAAATTTCAGAGCAATCATTATCTAAAACCAAATGAAATAGGAACAGGAGTATGTGTTCGGCCCCTTGAGTCTGCTCCATCATTCAATAGGATCATGTCAGATCTAACATTCCTCAAATCCACTTCCCACTCCCGGCCCTTTCCGCATTAACCCCTGATTCCCCAAAAGATCAAAAGTCAGTCTACCCCAGACTTAAATAAACACAAGGACTCTGTCACCACAGCTCTCTGTAGGAAGGAATTCCAAAGACTCACAACCTTCTGAGACGAAAAGTTCCTCCTCATATCAGCATTAAATTGGCACATCTTTATTCTGACACAATGCTCTCCAGTTTTAGACTCTCCCATGAGGGGGAACCATCCACTCAGCATCAAGTTCCACATCAGGACCAAATCATAAATCTGCCAGAAACCCTACTCATTGATTTAAGAAGTGCTTAACACTCAGCACAGGGTGCAAACTAAAATTTCCCTTACCTCATGGGCACTTTCCCCAAGAGATATATTTTTAATCCAAAACCAAATCCGGCACAAGTGATTAAATATTTTTTTTTGATCAAGAGTTTATATCTGTAAGTATACTTATATTTAAGGAGTGCACTTATTTCCTCAGAAATCTAAGAAAGTTCGGCATGTCCACAATGACTCTTACCAATTTTTAAAGACGCGCTGTAGAAAAGCATCCTATCTAGATGCATCACAGCATGGTGTGGCAAATACTCTGCCCAAGGCCACAAGAAATTACAGAGAGTTGTCAACACAGCCCAGTCCATGACGCAAACCAGCCTTCCTTCCATTGTCTCCATCTGTATTTCCCATTGCCTCAGGAAAGCAGCTAACATAATCATAACATAACATAATCAAAGATGCCTCCCCTATTCCATCCCCTATTCCCAATTCCTCCGCCTCCGCCGCATCTGCTCCCACGATAAGACATTCCACTCCCGCACATCCCAGATGTCCAAGTTCTTTAAGGACCGCAACTTTGCCCCCACAGTGATCGAGAACGCCCTTGACCGCGTCTCCCGTATTTCCCGCAACACATCCCTCACACCCCGCCCCCGCCACAACCGCCCTAAGAGGATCCCCCTCGTTCTCACACACCACCCTACAAACCTCCGGATACAACGCATCATCCTCCGACACTTCCGCCATTGACAATCCGACCCCACCACCCAAGACATTTTTCCATCCCCTCCCCTGTCTGCTTTCCGGAGAGACCACTCTCTCCGTGACTCCCTTGTTCGCTCCACACTGCCCTCCAACCCCACCACACCCGGCACCTTCCCCTGCAACCGCAGGAAATGCTACACTTGTCCCCACACCTCCTCCCTCACCCCTATCCCAGGCCCCAAGATGACATTCCACATTAAGCAGAGGTTCACCTGCACATCTGCCAATGTGGTATACTGCATCCACTGTACCCGGTTCGGCTTCCTCTACATTGGGGAAACCAAGCGGAGGCTTGGGGACCGCTTTGCAGAACACCTCCGCTCAGTTCGCAACTAACAACTGCACCTCCCAGTTGCAAACCATTTCCACTCCCCCTCCCATTCTCTAGATGACATGTCCATCATGGGCCTCCTGCACTGCCACAATGATGCCACCCGAAGGTTGCAGGAACAGCAACTCATATTCCGCCTGGGAACCCTGCAGCCATATGGTATCAATGTGGACTTCACCAGTTTCAAAATCTCCCCTTCCCCTACTGCATCCCTAAACCAGCCTAGTTCGTCCCCTCCCCCCACTGCACCACACAACCAGCCCAGCTCTTCCCCCCCACTGCATCCCAAAATCAGTCCAACCTGTCTCTGCCTCCCTAACCTGTTCTTCCTCTCACCCATCCCTTCCTCCCACCCCAAGCCGCACCCCCAGCTACCTACCAACCTCATCCCACCTCCTTGACCTGTCCGTCTTCCCTGGGCTGACCTATCCCCTCCCTACCTCCCCACCTATCTTCTTTACTCTCCATCTTCGGTCCGCCTCCCCCTCTCTCCCTATTTATTCCAGTTCCCTCTCCCCATCCCCCTTTCTGATGAAGGGTCTAAGCCCGAAACGTCAGCTTTTGTGCTCCGGAGATGCTGCTTGGCCTGCTGTGTTCATCCAGCCTCACATTTTATTATCAAAGATGCCTCCCATACTGGTTATACTCTCACACCCCCCCCCCCCCACATTGGGCAGAAGATACAAAAGCTTGAAAACACATACCAACAGACTCAAGAACAGCTTCCTTCCTGCTGCTATCATGCTTTTGAATGGATTTCTCATATATTAGAATTGATCTTTCTCTCACCTTCTTTGTACCTGTATTCTGCTCTATTGCCCTGATGTACTTAAATAAGGTGTGATTTGCCTGGATAGCACGCAGAAAAAAAGAACTTTTCACTGTATCTCAGTACATGTGACAATAATAAATCAAAATCGTTTTTCGAGGTTTTTTTGTGACACTATTTGTAATTAGTTCCATACTGTAGACTAAATAAACTACTGAAGCGAAGTAGCACTAATTAAAAAAAAACCAAGAAAAAGAAATCCGAGACAGCACGGATTGATTTGGGAGGGGAGCTGGAGAGGGGGTTGTTTGACGAAGTCCCGTTGAAGTAGCAGCACCAACAGTGCAATGTCGACGTGATAAACATCACTTGGACACGTACCTGCTGACAACAATAGGAAACTTATCCCAGCGATGGCCCACCGTGAAACAAACACAGGAGTCAAATAAATTCAGCTTTACACCCCCCCCCCCACTTTCACTACTCTATTCCGCCGAGCCCCACCCCTCACTGCAGCAGTGAAACTCGGCTCTCCAGTTTTCCTCTCGATATTTGCTTATAATTAAGAGTCACTATCACAGCAGAGGCTGAACACACTGGCAAAACAACGTTTAGGCCTCAATCACCTCAACTTGTTTTCATGAAGTTGACGTGTATTTATATTTCACGCTGTCTCGACAAGTTTTTGACCCAGGTGCCTTCGACCTCCTGATGTTTTACACACGGTTGCTCTATCATAAGAAGAAAAAGAGACAGTTTCATTACCAGTTTCAACTCCCCACAGGCTAACACCAAAGCCATGTTGTCCTGCTGCGACATGTTTGGTCTTGTTCGTGGCTCCCTTCTTCTTCGGTGGAATTTATTGACTTGGTTGGAAGATGAGTTGAAGGATGTGTGTGTCCCTCAAGTTAAGCAAACCTCCCCCTCTCTCTGTTTAAATTTCCCCTTTCCCCTGAGCTGGTTCAGATGCCCCACCCTTGCTGCACCGGCGTAACTGTGTAACTTATTTTGTTAACTTTTGCATGAAGTTTAATAACCCCCTGTCATAGGCAACATCCATGACAACCTTTGAGGCGTATGAGGCCTGTCAACAGTTCCCATGGTAACGTCTATGAGGGGTATGTCAATCATGACCCCTTAAGGGCTAAGATTGGCCGACACCCCTGCACCCCGGCAGCTTTTAAGCAAATCAAATGCCAGACCCCGCCCCATATATGCCCCACCCACCATTCACAGAGTCGGGGGGAAAGCTTATAACTTTTGATTGGATATGGGCGGAGAGGGATTCTCACATGCATCTTCCAAAATAAAGTCTTTAAACAAGGCTTCACTTCCACAGTAATAAAATGTGAGGCTGGATGAACACAGCAGGCCAAGCAGCATCTCAGGAGCACAAAAGCTGACGTTTCAGGCCTAGACCCTTCATCAGAGAGAGGGATGGGGAGAGGGAACTGGAATAAATAGGGAGAGAGGGGGAGGCGGACCGAAGATGGAGAGTAAAGAAGATAGGTGGAGAGAGTATAGATAGGGAGGGGATAGGTCAGTCCAGGGAAGACGGACAGGTCAAGGAGGTGGGATGAGGTTAGTAGGTAGCTGGGGGTGCGGCTTGGGGTGGGAGGAAGGGATGGGTGAGAGGAAGAACAGGTTAGGGAGGCAGAGACAGGTTGGACTGGTTTTGGGATGCAGTGGGTGGAGGGGAAGAGCTGGGCTGGTTATGTGGTGCAGTGGGGGGAGGGGACGAACTCGGCTGGTTTAGGGATGCAGTAGGGGAAGGGGAGATTTTGAAACTGGTGAAGTCCACATTGATACCATATGGCTGCAGGGTTCCCAGGCGGAATATGAGTTGCTGTTCCTGCAACCTTCGGGTGGCATCATTGTGGCAGTGCAGGAGGCCCATGATGGACATGTCATCTAGAGAATGGGAGGGGGAGTGGAAATGGTTTGCAACTGGGAGGTGCAGTTGTTAGTTGCGAACTGGGCGGAGGTGTTCTGCAAAGCGGTCCCCAAGCCTCTGCTTGGTTTCCCCAATGTAGAGGAAGCCGAACCGGGTACAGTGGATGCAGTATACCACATTGGCAGATGTGCAGGTGAACCTCTGCTTAATGTGGAATGTCATCTTGGGGCCTGGGATAGGGGTGAGGGAGGAGGTGTGGGGACAAGTGTAGCATTTCCTGCGGTTGCAGGGGAAGGTGCCGGGTGTGGTGGGGTTGGAGGGCAGTGTGGAGCGAACAAGGGAGTCACGGAGAGAGTGGTCTCTTCGGAAAGCATTCACTTCCACAGTATTTGCAGTGTTATTCAATATTGTAGGGAAAAGACCATCGGTTTCCACTTGCAGAGTGAGCTTTTCCATTCCTCTTCACCAACTCTCCTTTGCTGTCAGACTGCTCCTTGTTCTGAATTTCCTCTTCCCTTTTTGATCATTAAGCCACTAAAGTGCTCAATAGATTGTGGAAAGCTAGGCTCATTGTACTCAAATCTCCCCAAGCATTTATGACCATCCTATGACACTGATGTCCAGTAACCTGCCCATTATGAAGCATCGCTACCTCTCAGATATATCCCAGACACTGATTCAGGGGTCCTGGAGCATACTAATTCCATCAGCCAGCACCCAGTTCCACTAATATTTCCGTGATCTGATTGATGGATGATGGGTGTACACCTAAAGGCTTTACTACATGGTGAGCTACTCACTGGGTCATGGCCTCCTGGGTATCTATACTCTGTGACTGGGTGACTTTGTGTGCTAGATGCAAAGTTGGCGGGCATTGGCGTTGACAACTGGGATACAAAAATTGCCAAAAGGTGCAACTTCTACAGGCCACCCCTCTGAACAAGCTGGGAAGAGGCCCCAGAGAAAGTGGAAACCAGCGAATCTCAGCCTTCCTCAGTCTCAGGAGAGACTGCTGTACCAGCCTAGGGCACCTGGGCCCCTGTAGGTGACGCCATGAATACAGAGTTAAACATCAAGGCTCAAACTGTCATTGCACGGAATGTAGAACTCCCTTTAATGCTGGAGCTTCACATTCGAGTTGTCCACAGTTTCACTTCTTCTGAAGCTTGCTTCAGATTAGAACCCTGTGTTCAAATCTAAAGCAGGGAGTGAAATCATTTTTCCGGGGGTTTACACCAATGATTCGAGTGCTAATTGTAAATGTATTCTCACCAACATCAGAGTTGGAAATGTGGATCCCTTTAAGACTCATGTGCACCTCCTGTGCAGCTGTAACCCTGTGTGCCTCACTCTGTCAAAGCACCTGTGGGTTTATATGACCTTCTGTCTCATGATCTGCCTATACTGCATGCAAAACAAAACTTTTCACTGTATTCAGGTAAATGTGACAGCTAAAAAAATTCAAATAAAATCAAGAAACCATCTTAACAAGCATGTTCAGACACATCTCTGAAGCAGCGATAACACAGTGTGGAGCTGGAGGAACACAGCAGGCCAGGCAGCATCAGAGGAGTAGGAAACTTGATGCTTCAGATCGGGACCCTTGTTCTGAACCTCCAGCTCCACACTGAGTTATCCACGACTCCAGCTTCTGCAGTTCTGAACAAGTCTGAAACAGGTGGGACTTGACATCCCTCTTCCCCCCCACCCCCCGGGCCTCTTGTGTTATAGGTAGGGACACTAGCACTACACCACGTGAAACACCACACCAGCCCCTACTCCAGTAAGGCATTTTTAAAATCAACCAGAGATGTCAGGGCAGGCCTCTGGAGTTCCACCTGTCATGGGTCTTGGACCTGGGCCTCCTGGTTCAGAGGTAGGGGCACTACCACTACTACGGTATTTTCTAATCAACCCGTTGAAAGGTGTTGTCACACATCTCCAGAGTGGGTGGGACCTGACCCTGGGGCTCCTGATCCAGCAGTAGAAACACTACAATTGTGCCACAACAGCCTTAACAAGACTCAAATAGATCACGAATTGATTGAGAAAATATCACGCTCATTGGACTTCGCATTTACGAGCAGGGCTCTTATGCTCATGCATGGGTGTCCTTGGGGAGGTAGCATGCAGGGCCCACCAATATCTTTGAGGCAGTTAGAGAGAGGTGGGCATGGTGGGGTGTGGGGGGGGGGGAGTGTTTATTGGAGTCCCTTATTTCCCACTCTGTTTCCATTGCGTTTCGTCTCTTTCTCTTTCTTCTTTCCTTTGGTGGGCAGTACTAGTAATTCATTCACTAAGTAGTCACATGGGTGATTTGGTGGTGATAGGTTAAACATTTTAAACTAAAATAGTGTTCTTTATGTGATTTTTGTTTGTTTAGATAAATGGGTGATGTAGTAGTGGGTTTTTCAAGATAGAGAAAAGAGCTAAATCATTGTGAAGCAACATTTGAGTCCAGCTATCCTTGGAGAGAGAGCACACCATATCCGCTGGTAATCTTGAAGCTTTTCAGGATATATGTGCACCACATGGGCTCGTGCTATCATTTCCCATTTCCATGATATTTTGACATAGCTGTTATTTTTTCCTTTGTTATTTTGCTATCGTTACAATACCAGATGAAGTTTACCTTTGGACAGGGAAGTATCCAGTAAAAGAAGCAGAACTGTAAGACTTAAAATAAAATATTGCAAATCTCTGAAAGATGTTTGCTACCGATTTCAACATATAGAAATCAATGCATTTGAAACAATCAAGGCCCCCAATGTATTTCTGTTCCTAACAATTAATTTTTGTGGGAGAATTTTTTTGTTTATTCATTCATTTTTGTGGGATGGGGGCATCATTAGCGAGGCCAGCATTTATTACCCATCCCTACTCACCCTTGAGAAGGTGGTAGTGAGCCGCTTTCTTGAACCACTACAGTCCACCTGCTGTGGTTTGACCCACATTGCAATTAAGGTGGGAATTCCTGGATTTTTGACTCAGCGATTATGAAGGAATGGTGAAAATATATTTCCGTGTAAAGGTAGTGAGTGTCTTGGAGAGGAACATGAAGGTGGTGGTGTACTCATTCTTCCAGATGGAAGTGGCCATGGGTTTAGAAGATGCTGTTTGAGGACCTTTGGTGAATTTCTGCAGTGCAGGTATGACACATTAAAAATTGAAAAGCTTTTCCAATTGCATATTCTAAAAAATGTTATACTTAACGTGCATGAAAGATGGCTGAATAATTCAACACTTTAATATTGCTGAAATAAGATACATCTTGTCAAAATGTTTCATCTTGCACTCATCAGGGCATTTCACAAGAATACAAATTCAAGAGGATCGCCAACATTTGTATTGCTTCAAAATGTCCTGATGAGAACAAGATGAAAGGCTTCAAAAATGTTTCTCTTTTCAGCAATGCTCAAGTTCTGTGCTACTAAAGAACTATCTGAATGTTTAATTTTCATACTCAAGAAGCATAAGATCGAGAGAAACTGATTCCATTAGTGGAAGAATCAAAATCCAGAGGGTAACAAATTCAAAGTGATTGCCAAAGAAGCAATGACAACATGATAAAGAAAGTTTTTCATGCTGTGATTGGTTAGGACCTGGAATCTGTCACCAGAGAGGGTGATAGAAGTAGATTTCATCAAGGCATTCTAAAGTGAATCAAATCATTATATTAAAACAAAATCACAGAAATACGTAGAGAAGGTGGGAAGGAGCCTAGGTAAGTTGTTCTTTCAGAGCACGTGCAGACATGAAGGACTGAATGGTTTTCACCTGTTCTGTAAGCATTCTATAATCAGAGTTTGCACTTCCTCTTGGATTCTGATCATTAACTCCTACTTTACATCAGGCATGTTCTATTGAGATTGGCTGACATGTTGACATTGGTAGAGTGATGAGGTAATGGGCACACTTTAGGATGAACTTTAGATTACACACATGGAAAAAAATATTGGATGCCCCTTAATCATGTGATTCCAACCAATCCACTCTTGTTTGAAATAACTGATCCTGGAAGGTCAATTTGCAGCAAGAACAGGATGGCAGTATTTTTCTAGGAACACTGATGCCAATTGAACTTAGAAAGCACCAGCTTCTGTTATTGGGATCACTCCAAGATACTGTTGAAATTTCTGTTCCTGCGAATGAATTTATGCTGCTGTACAGGAGCTCCAGTGTCTGTGTAATTACAATACAGTTTGATGGCTCGATTTATCACTGAAATGAATATTTGCACTTTCTCATTACCTTTTTTGAGTCTCTAAGACATTCCAAAACACTTTACAGCTTTACAAGAGTTAGCTGTCAGTCATCATCTCCATTCTTCATGGCAACATGGCAACAAATCAGCCTCTACTTCACAACCAGTCAGCATGTTCTTCCCATGCAGTCAAAAATGTTGTACTTTTTGACCTTGTATTTTTTGCAAGTTGTCCAAGTTCTATCCTACCAAAAGACTACTTCAGTTGCTTTGAAACTGTAATTGTTACTATGAGATAGAAAAGGCAGTTGCCCAGTAAGATCCCACAATAAGAAATGTGATAATGACCAGAAAAATCTGTTTCAGTGATTTCAGTTGAGCAATAAATATTGATCAGGCTAGAACAACAGAAGGAACTCCCCTCTTCTGCTTCAAAATAGTACTTGATGTCTCGCAAGGAGCCTTGGCTGAGAATCATATCCAAAAATCATCTTTCTCAGTGCTACACTGAAACCTTAGTGTATAATCCTTGCTTAAGTCTCTGGAGTGTCACTTGAACCCGAAAGCTCCTGACTGAATGATAAGAGCGCCACCAACTTGATATCTTTGCAATCATAGAATCCCTACAGCATGGAAGCAGGCCATTTAAGCCCATCAAGTCCACACTACCCCCCCACCCCAAGGGCATCCCACCCAAATCCACCCCCTGTTCTATTCTCGTAACCCTGGATTTCCCATTGCTAATCTACCAGGCCTGCACATCCCTGGACACCACGGGCAATTGTCATGGCCCAATCCATCCTAACCTGCACATCTTTGGACTGTGGGAGGAAACCGGAGCACACCCACACAGACACAGGGAGAATGCAAAAACACTACACAGACAGTTGCCTGAGACTAGAATGAAATCTGGGTCCCCAGCACAATGCAGCAGCAGTGCTAACCACTGATCCACCGTGCCACCTCATCAGCTGGAATGTGTGCAGGCTATTTACATTTCACAAACTTAGCAAAGCTCAAAGCCATCAACCCAGCAAAAATGGTGGCGAGCTGAAACAGTATGCTGGAAATTGGAGTCTGGTATGACTCTTTCACAGATGTGGAGAATTGGACTTGAAACGTTAATTCTGTTTTTCTTTCTCTCTCCACAGATGCTGCCGGACCTGCTGAATAACTCCAGCCTTCTCTGTGAGATAGTAAGAACTGCCAATGCTGGAGAATCTGAGATAACAAGGTGTAGAGCTGGATGAACACAGCAGGCCAAGCAGCATCAGAGGAGCAGGAAAGCTGACGTTTCAGGTCGGGACCCTTCTTCAGATTTCTGCAGTTCCTCCAGCTCCACACTGTCTTATCCAGCCTTCTCTGTGTTTGCTTTATGTTCATTGAAGATCATTTGTCAGTGGAATGTTCTGGTTGAATGCAGGAATACCCTCCTGCTGATTAATGTGCTGCTGTCCAAGATAATCATTTGGTTATTTCATCAATCTCCCAATTGTACTTTAAGACATGTCACAAGTTATTGGACCCATTTAGCTCAACAAGTCCACACAGACTTCCTGAAGAGCATTCCCTCCACCACTTCCTCTGGCATCTTATTCCATAGGCATTCCACCCTCTGTGTGCAAAAGAGACCTCTCAGCTCTCTTTTAAGTCTTTTCCTTCTCACCCTAAACTTATGCCCCTCTAGTTTTGAATCCCCTACCCTAGGAAAAAGACCTTGGTTATTCACCTTAATCATGCCCCTCATGATTTTATAAACCTCTATAAGGTCACTGCCAGCCTCCTATGCTCCAAGGGAAAAAAGTTCCAGCCGATCCAACCTCACCTTATAACTCAAACCCTCAGTCTCGGTAACGTTATTGTCAATCCTTTTTGCACCCTTTCCGGTTTAATAACATCTTTCCTGTAGCAGGGCGACCAGAATTGTACACAGTATTCTAAATGTGGTCTCACCAATGTCTTGTAAAGCTGTAACATGACGTTCCAGCTCCTATACTCAATGCTGTGGGCAATGAAGGCAAGTGTGTCAAATGCCTTCTTCACTGCCCTTCTACATGCGACACCACTTTCGAGGAACTGTGCATCCATGCCCCTAGGTCTCTCCGTATGACAATACTCCCCAGGTTCCTAACATTAGCTGTGAAAGTCTTTTTTAAGATGGTGAGTTATTATCTGGATTGCTATCCCTAAAGGTCTGGTGGAGAGTTCAACAACTTCCTAACGGCGATAATACACATACCGTTGAAAAGGAACAAACCGATGAAGGTCAATGGGGAAGAGAGTTGGGCGAAGCATAGGAATTGGAATAATTGGAAAGCTCTTTTAAAGTGCAAGCACAGTGCAGTCGGTTGAAAAGCCTCTTTCTGTGGTCTACCTTCCTACAGAGCAATGATATTTCGTTATCAGTTTCACTTCTATGAATCAATATGCAAATTTGACGTACCACTTAATTTTCTGGTCCAGTCTTCAAGTGGGATGAAAAGGTAACACTCCCCCCAAAATCCCACCCCATACACAAAAGATATTATTGAGCTAGAGAAGGTTGAGAAGACTCCTAATGACCGCTGGGCATCAGAGTGGCACACAAGCCCACATCAACCCTACGACAACTACTCACCCAAACTAAAGACCAACTCCCTGCCATGGACAGGATCATTGTCATCTACAAGATCCCCTACAGAGACTGTGAGAAACATTACATTGGACAAACAGGAAGGCAACTAACAACAAGAGTACATGAACACAAACTGTGTATAAAAAAACACGACCAATACTCACTCATCTCAATCCACATGGACAAGGAGAACCACCATTTTGACTGGGACAACATCAAAATCCTGAGACAAGCTAGGCAGAGACAAGCACGAGAATTCCTAGAAGCCTGGCACTCCACGAAGCAGGCTATTAATAAACATATTGAACTCAACCCCATATACATTCCACTATGAAGGAAAACCGGAAGTGAGGCAATCCGTCGCAGCGGACCCCAGAGTTTAAAATCCAGGCGGGAAAACACATTGATTCTTAATCAGAGGCTGCACTGATGATGTTACCAAACACGGTCATGAAATTTCTGCGGAAATCAGCGAGCCAACCAACTACATCACTCACAACCCGAGCTACAAATCTACTCCAAAACCTTAGTGAGAAGAGATCTACCAGGATGTTGTTGGGTATGAAGGGTTTGAGTTATAAAAAAAGGCTGGATAGGTTGGCACTTGTTTCACTGGAGTTAAGGAAGTTGAGAGGTGACCTCATAGAGTTTTATAAAATCATGAGAATATAAATAGGGTTTAGTGTCTTTTCCAAGGATGGGGGGGGGGTGCGGTTTCAAGACTAGGGGGTATACTTCTAAGATGAGCGCAGAGACACTTAAAAAACGACATGAGGGGCAATTGTTTTTACACAGAGGGTAGTTCGCATACGGAATGAACATCCTGAGGAGGTGATGGATGCAGGCAGAATTACAACATTTAGAAAACACTTAGATAAGCACATGAGTAGGAAAGCTTTGGACGGATATGGGCCAAGAACAGGCAAGTGAGACTAGTTAAGTTTGGGATTATGCAGTGGTTGGACTTGAAGGGCCTGTTTCCATGCTGTAGGACCCTATGGATTGTCAGCCTGGATTAGACACTCAAATCACTGCAGTGGAAAATATCTATTAGATGTATTTTAAGCCTGAGTTTCCCAAAAGAAGACTCTCACTTATTATCCAAATGCTTTCTAAATGTGAGAAACACATAAAATGTAGCAGCAAAAGTAAATTATTGGCCCTTCGAGCCTACTCCACCATATAATAAGATCATAACTCTAAACTTTTACCTGAAATTCGACGTCTTATACCAGTCTCATATCCTTTGGTACACTTTATATCAAAAAATCTGTTGATTTCACTTGTGAAGCGGTCAATGACTGAACATCAATAGTTCTCTGGGATAGAGCAATCCAAAACTTCATTATCACTTGAGTGAAGAAATTTCTCCTTATCTCATGTCTAAATAGCAGACCCCTTGTTTTGAGACTATTATTCAAAGAATTATAGAGTCATAGAATCACTAAAGTGCAGATAGGGAAAATTTAGCCCATCGATTTCTTAAAGGGTTTTGAGTGGGAGATTGGGCTTGACTGGGAGAGGGGGAAAGGGGAGGTGTCCTGGTTCTAGAACCTGGTTCTCCGCCTTCCCAGCCAAGCCCAGTCTCTCATTCAAAACCCCTTAAGTATGTCACATGTCTTAACTAGGTCATTTCTTACTCTTCTGAATTCCAAAAAATGTAGGTCTGAGATAACAAAGTGTGGAGCTGGATGAACTCAGCAGGCCAAGCAGCATCTCAGGAGCACAAAAGCTGACATTTCGGGCCTAGACCCTTCATCAGAAATGGGGGAGGGGAAGGGGGTTCTGAAATAAATAGAGAGAGGGGGAGGCGGACCGAAGATGGATAGAGGAGAAGATAGGTGGAGAGGACAGCATAGGTGGGGAGGTAGGGAGGGGATAAGTCAGTCCAGGGAGGACAGACAGATCAAGGGGGCGGGATGAAGTTAGTAGGTAGGAAATGGAGGTGCGGCTTGAGATGGGAGGAAGGGATGGGTGAGAGGAAGAACAGGTTAGGGAGGCGGGGACGAGCTGGGCTGGTTTTGGGATGCAGTGGGGGAAGGGGACGAGCTGGGCTGGTTTGGGGATGCAGTGGGGGAAGGGGACGAGCTGGGCTGGTTTTGGGATGCAGTGGGGGAAGGGGACGAGCTGGGCTGGTTTTGTGATGCAGTGGGGAAGGGGAGATTTTGAAGCTGATTTACTCACTCTCTCCTCATAGGACAATCGTCTCATTTTAGAATCAGTGGAGTGATCTTTGTTGCACTTCCTCTGGGGGGAGCATATCCTTCAGCATAAGAGATTAAGCCATTAATAAAGCATTTATGGGAATGTGGAACACTTATGATTCTATTGAACGTCATGCAGGCAAGGTGGGCTAAATATCCTTGTCATAATTTGTTCTCTCATTTTCAGAGACGAAGATGAAGAGGAATTTTCGAATCTTTGCAATTCTTGACTCCTCGGGGTGTAAATTCTCAGTCATTGAGTACATTGAAGACAGAGATCAATAGATTTCTAAATATTGAAAATATCAAGGGTATGGCTAGTACAGGCAAGTGACATTGTGCCTAAAGATCAACGTTGAAATAATTGAATAAAGCAGGCTGGAGACGTGGAATTTTCTTTTGCATTCACTCAGTGGGTGTAGGCATTGATGACTAGGCAAACATTTACTAACCCATATCTAACCACCCTGGGTGAGCTACCTTCCTGAATGACTCCGGTTCCTTTGGTGAAGACCACTCCTGCTTTCACTGTTCTCATTTCTTATATTTCATGACTAAAGAAATCAAAACTGTGATCCAGCTGCGATCTCCTGAAGGCCCTATATCATAATAGGAACTCTATTATCATATTGCAATCCTTTAGTAGCATGTTAGGCAAACTTCCAGAGAAAGACTGCGCCTATAGAATATCCACACACCTATATTGAGGTGGAGACACAGGATGTGTCAGAGGAACTCCACCTGGAAGTATTTTGGATCACCTGGGAAACAGAGAGCTGTGACATCTACTCTCATGGCCAGACCATTGTCAATGTTGATCAGCTCTGCAAGGTATGTTGTCCAAATGGGAGGGCACTTAGGACTGGTAAAGGGGGCTTCTCTTACCCATAAAGCAAGCAACATTTGTACCACAGAAATGTCAGGCAACGATGATTTCCAATAAGAGGCAATCATCATCCCTTAACATTCAATGCCGTTACAGAACTCCAGTATCCATAGTTCATTGTCTTTATATAAATACAGACTTTGTGTCACCTGACTGATAGAGTACATGGCCAGTTCAGCTCCCCTACCATTCCCCTCACAGGCATTTTCTCTGCAGGTAATTATTCAATGCCCTTTTGAAGGCCACAACTTAACGTGCCTCCACCACACTCTCAGGCAGCGTGGTACAGATCTTAACCACACGCTCCATGAAAATACACTTCCTCGTGTCACCTTTGGTTCTTCTGCTGATCTCCCTAAATCATGCTCCTTGACTCTTCCAACCACAGGAACAACTGCCTCCTCTCTACTGTCTCCAGACCCCTTATGACCATCCTCTCATGACTGAATGTCTCGCCAACATTTTCTTCCAGAAAATGTATATCTCCAGGCTCTTTAATTGATCTACTGTTAAGTGAACTCCCTCAACCCAAAGCCATTCTTTTCTGCATCCTCTCCAATCACTTCACAAAATTGCTCAAGTGCCTCGGATCAGGTTCCTCATCACCATTAAACTATTGATTTGTAAAAGTTCACCATACCATTCACACTGGAGGAACAACATCTCAGCTTCAGACCAGGCACTTTACAATCTTCTGAACTTAACATTGAGTTCAACACTTTCAAATTGTGAACTCATTCCCATTCCTTCCCTTCCTTTTATCTTTACTTGTTACAATCTCTATCACTATGTCTTCTCTCCCCTCCCCTACTCTAGTGAGACTGTCCATTCTAGCAGTTGGATATACCATTGTTCTGCCATTCTCACATTCCAGTCATTTAATCGGAATGATCAGCACCCTTTCTCCCAGAGCAATCCACTCCCCACTATTGCATTAATCCTGCCTTCTCAACACTTCAAGCCAGTTCTGATGAAGAGTCAGCTAGACTCGAGACATTGCCTTGCTCTCCCTCCATGGATGCTGCCTAACCCGTTGTGATTTCCAGTCGTTATTTTTTCATTACAGATTTGTGCCTTCACCATACCCAGGTTGCTCTTATGCTGTCCCCGCTGTTTTTGAATCCCAGTGGTAGTTTGTGGAAAGCTATCCCCTTGTCTTGAGTTATACTCAATGTGGACTGGTCCACTACAAGCTTTATAAGCAGTTATCCCTCTTTCTCCCTGTCTTTCTAAAGGAAAGAGATGATTACGGTCGTTCACAGACGACAGCTCATTAAGTAAGCAGTACATCTCATTAACCGTTCTGAGGAACGGTCACCGGACTCGGAACATTAACTTGGATTTTTTCCTTCACAAATGCTGTCAGACCTGCTGAGCTTTTCCAACAGCTTCTGTTTTTGTTCCTCATCAATCACTTTTTCAAGCTGTCCTGCTCAGGCTTGCAAATACATGATGGGAGTGGCTTTTGCAATCTCAAGCTTACACAAGTGCTAGGAAACTCCACCACTCATACATAGATTGGGTTTCTGTCACCTTCATTGCAGCCAGGCCACCTCTTAGCTTTCTCCCCCTTCAGGCTTGGAAGAGGCCATTAATTCATCGTGGTGCCTTTTAAAATAAGCTGTCCCTCCATTTTATCACCTCTTGAGGTCACCGCATCACTTTAAACCTCACCTTTGTACCATTTTACTATACCCAATGTTGCTGATGTGCCCTTCAGTCAGCCACATATATGAAGAATTACACAATGTTGACTCAGCTGTCAAAGTGGAGATAAGACTTACATATCACAATTTGAGTGAAACTTGCGGATGTTCTTTTCTCTGTGCCTTACACCAGCACATGGACATTGACATCACAGCCGTAATAAGGAAGTTTAATTGGAAAGAACGTTAAAATTCAAACTTACTTCATGCTCAGATGTGATAGATCACTGATAAAATTATTACTGACAAGATTCTAGTGCTAAATTGTGATGCAAGTAAAGCCATTGTATACTGAAGTACAAATTCCTTCAGCATTTCACTTAAAAACTAAAAAATAATTGTCTTACTTCGCAACCTGGTGAAATCTATGACATTGTCACTTTTTTTTATGAAAGCAAATATCATTTAAAGCATTTCTACTTCAATTACCACTTTCCGCTCAGTGGAGTTAATATAGACTTAAATCTCATCAGGTTACTGAAGGGACAATTAATGATAAGCAAAAAACAGTGTGTGTAAATTGTGAAAAAAACAATGAGCTATTAAGTGACTGTGATTTAAGCCTGTGATGTAATGTTAATAATTAGAGCTATAAGCTCGTTGATCCCGATGTCACCCGAACCCTTTGATTAAATGCTTGCCTGGTCGCTCAATGCAATCTGTCACTATAATTCTCTAACTACTACTACCTAGTGATTCACAATCAAGATAATCCATCACTGATAAAACTGCAAAGGAATGGCTCATGTTTGAAAGCGCTTTCCCACGGATTGAACAAGCCAGCGTTTTCATAGTGTAGTGGTCATCATGCTTGCCTCACATGTGAAAGGTCCCCAGATTGATCCTGGGTTGGAACATTATGGGCTCTAATAGAGCAGTGGAAGTGGCCCTACCTCTGAGCCCAGATGTGTAGGTTCAAGTTCCACCTGTTTCTGGGATGTATAGTAACATTTCTGAACAAGTTGATTCGAAAACATACAAATGAACTGAACATGAATAAAAACAGCACAAACTACAAGAAAGTTGACATGAGCAAATGTATTGAACAAAAGCTTGCACTCTTTACAACTTGGTAAAGCTCCCACATTGCAATAAGGTGAGTTTCACTCAGACACAGTAGCATTAAACTGAAACACTGGTGATTTCAACCAATCAGTTACATAATTGTTGTCACTATGGTAACAATGATAACAGATCAATTAACTGTTGCAATTATCTGCATGAGTAAAATAGACAATTAAGGTAATGTTGTCAAAGCCTTACCAGATCATAGGTGTACTTTTGTACACATTTAAGCTGAAGTTCCCAGCACCCTGAGGGACCAGGTTGAGAAGGAGGCCTTGATGGTAACCTCAGCCAATTGAGAAATTGAACCCACACTGTTATTGTCACTAACAAGCAGTCCAGCCAACTGAGCTAACAGACTCCTAAAGTACATAATTCCACTGTAGCAGCACGACTTATTGAGTATCATTATCTCTTTTGGCATATTAAGCAACTTACAAGTGTGGCATCATCAAAACTGAAGGACAACATTATAGTCAGATACACACAGTAATTATCCATTTAGGGAGATGTCCTTTATTAGCTAGCATCCTAATGTCTCTGGACTGAACACCAGTTGGTGCTTGAGAAAATGAAAACAGCAAATTCATGGAAATACTCAACAGATGGAGGCAGAATCTGTGGAGAAAAGAGAAAAGTTTGGTTAAAGTTGCTGGCTTATGAGAGTTTGTCAAAAATACTAGATGTTACAGATGAACAGCTTCTTCTTCAGTTTTCAGCCTGAAGCCAAGTCAGACTCCACACCATGGCTAGGACAAGGAGCCAGCCCCCAAATCTACCTGAGTTAAATGTGGAATTGATCTCCATGCTGTTGGCACCAATCTGAGCCACGGCAGTCCTGCCAACCACCATCACACAGAAGCTGTGTCATTGTGACAATAGACACTTTTACATGCATGTTGTAGTCTGGAGCTACAGACATGTTGGTCAAGCTTCTGATGTTATTTCCACCACATGGCTCATCATGAACTTCTTCTGGTCTTAGCCTGCCACTGACACAAGTTGGAAGGAGTTACAAGCTGATACCACAGCGAGTGTGTATTGAAGTTTCAGCTCTGTTTCCATTTCTTGTTGCCTGTCTCCTTCTCCATCATTGGCCATCACATATGACAGACAGTTACATCATCACGTATGAGAGACAGTTACTTAACAGGATATGGTGGCAAGGCTTGCGATAGATGGTAAAGGCTTCTTTGGGCAGTAACTAGAGAAATTACAAGAGGACCAGATTTGTGTGCTGATTGTCAGCACAGGCACTCCATCCATAGACTGGCTTGTCCACGAGAAACAGAAAAGGGAAGCACGTCTTACATTTATTCAGCACCTTCCTCCATTCAATTCACACAGTGAGAAGTATTTGAATGCAAAGGCTTTTCTCAAACACTTTTAATTAAGTGAGCAAAGAAAATATTACTGCTTACATGCTATAATATATGATAACACACCCCCACCCGAGTATTGGAAGATTCGCTGAAGATGGACCAATATCAAAAAAGAATCAAAACCCCTTCAGGACAAGTGTCCTAAGAAATAATACTTTGTAGTTTTGACATTTTCATGGTGCACAAATTAAAGTGAAGCACATTTTTCAAAATTGCTATGGCATCGTGGGAAGAAGCAATTTAGTATAATGTTACGTCTGGAGTAGAACAGGAACATCCTTGTTTCAATGTCTGATCTGTGTTGAATTAATTGCCCAGAGCCAAGGTGGCAAATCTCCTACCCTGTATCATGACACTCGCACTCATCTTTCAACCCTGTGCTGATTGATCTAAACAGGCTCCCGGTCCAACAAGGTTTCACATTGAGACTGCTCCGGTCTGCTTTCAAATCTCTTCATGGTTTCGCCTCATTCCAGCCCTGCCACCTCCAGGGAACTCTGCATTCTGTTTCCAATTTGCTTGTTTCCACATCTGTAACTGTGCGTTGAGCAGCCTGAACTCTAAAGTTTGGGGTTCCCTTTCTAAACCTTTCCACCTGCCTTTTCTTCGTTAAGCCATTGCTTAAAACCTTTATACAAGCTTTAGCTCACAAGTCCTAATATACCCTCAATGTGGCTCCGTCTTATACTAGTCTGACTATGCTCCTGTGACAATGAGCAACCTCCACTTTCTCTGCTACTGCTCGAGGTGTCGTTTCCTCCACACTGATGGTGTAATCACCCCCATCCATAGCCTTCTCCTATCATGTGCCTGACAAATCTTTTTTAAAAATATATAAACAATTTCTTTCTTCTCCCTCCGAAGGTGGTCGGCATCCAATCTGGATCAACAATAAATGGGAATCATTCTTCGTCATTCCTACTTGCTGAAGGGACAAAGACGCTTCGTTTCATTTTCTTGTGATGTGTGCATCTTTGACAAGGCCAACATTTAGGGCCCATCCCTAATTACCCTTGAGAAGAAGGATGCACTGCCTTCTGGAGGTGTTACATTGCAGAGGATTGGAATTTTCTGTAACAGTGTGACTGAGTCACTCACTAAGCCTTTTCATGGAGCAGTGAAGCATATTGCTGAGCACCTGCAGTCACGTATAGGCTGGGCCAGCTAAGGGTAGTAGAATTCCTTCCCTAAGGGTCAGTGAGAGCCAAAGGAATTATTGTATTTGTCAATGAAAGCCTCTTGGTTACCACCACTCGAGCTTGAAATGGACTCAGTCAACTTTGCCTTAAATTGTCTTTTAATAAAAATGTATCTTTCTTTATTATATTATGGTGGAAGGGCTGTTATTCTGAACTTTTATTTCTTTGTTTATCACCACGATTTTGTACTTTCGAAGTAGTGCTGGACTTTTTGTTTCTTTATTTTTCTGGTTTATGCTTCCCTTAGAATTTGTACTCAAGAAGCTGTACCTAGGTACTTTTGTATCTAAGATGGTCCTGTAAGTGGTGACTCGTCAACTTTCCACTGGACTCATGTGACAATAAAGCTAATTCAATTCAATAACTATCAAGCCCAGATTTATCAGTTAATTTAATTTGAATTCCACTAACCATCAATGTTGGATTTGAACCATTTCCTCCAGAACATGGCCCTAGTCCTCTGGGTGGCCAGGCAAGTAACATTACCATGGCAACACCATCTTCTCTCTGAATACATGTTTGAAATTAGAATATAGTGTAGTCCTTTTTATTCATATGAAAGAATGAAAATGGGGAAGAACTGTCAAATCACCATCATCCTTTCTCATTTCCACAGGTTATGTACTCCTCCTGGAGTATTATGAGGTAAGGCTTTGTTTAGCTGAGGAGGCTCAATGGCCTATCTCTGATACAGAGTGATGCAAAAGCATAGGCTCAATACCAATACCAGCTGAGGTTACCATAAAGGATACTCCTTCTCAACCTTTCTGCTTGCTTGAGGTGGGGGTGACCTACAGGTTCAACCACTAGCAGTTGTCTCTCTCTGAATGAGATGGCTTTATGGTATTGTAAGACCATGGTGACTTTACCTTGATCTCATTGAGAGGCCTTGTGGCAAGGAGATAGTATCTCCACCTTTAATTTTAAGTCTTACTCTGGGACCTGATGGCCAAGGAATAGGTATTCATAACGCAGTCACAGAGTTTGCTTGTCAACTTGAAAATCTTTCTAATACATACCAATGGCAGGCAGTGAGACAGGCTGCCACCACCACTATTCATATGCAACTTACAAAGAAAGTGAAATTTTACTGTGTATTTTATCAGCTGGATCCTCGAATTTGATAGGATCTGGATTTAATAAAGAGGAGGTGACAGGAGCCTGGAATCTTTCTGAACTTGATCCTTCTGACCTTTGCAGGAATAAGACACGTCTTATTTTTCAACCTCCAAAACCTCGAAACATTTTTTCAAATAAGAAACCCTTCTCGAAGCCAAGATTTTGTTATTGTTTATCTCCTTTCATACCACTAACAGGCATGAACTAAGGCTGTTCTTTCACTCAGTTTAGAAGGGTTAACATGATGGAAGGGTTTTGAATTGACCTTTCATTTCTCTCTTGTGGTGTAGGGTTAGTGTTCCTGCTCCCAGACCAGCAGACCCAGGTTCAAATTCCCACCTGTTCCAGAGAGGGGCGTGTGATAGCAACTCTCAACAGGTTGATTTTATTTTCTTAAATACCTTTTTTTTGCTAGGAAGCCGAAGAGAAAAGTTTGTCAAAAGTTTAAGACAGAAGGTGTACGGACCATAACTTAGCACAAATCACAACCTGATCTCCTCTCGTTTTCTTTGGCAACCAGCAGATTGACAAGTCCAATTGTGGCATAAATAGCATGTCAGATAGTAGTGAGATTGTGGCAAGTTACAAGACAGTTTGCGTGTCATTACGAGGAGGTTCGGCATGGTATTCAACGTGAAGGAAAGAACGTGCATTTCTGTTGTGCCTTTCACAATATCAAGACAGGTGAAAGCACTGACACCCAATGAAGTAGACTCAAAGTGTAGCTACCTGGAAACCTGGAAGCAAGTTTATACACATCAATCTCCTGCAGATAACAATGAGGTTAATGAGCATGTAATGGGTTTTTACAATGTTGGCTCAGGGATAGATAACAAACAGGAAAAACTCCTGTGTTTTTCTTTGAAATAGTGCCGTGGAATAATGGCATTGGGATCTCCCAAGTTTGTGAAAAGTTGAGTGTAAATGCAAAACATTCTTTACTTAACTAATGAACATCAATACATACACAAAAATAAAAACTTAATTTAGGATAACAAGGTGTGGAGCTGGATGAACACAGCAGGACAAGCAGCATCTTAGGAGCAGGAAAGCTGATGTTTCCAGCCTAGGCCTGAAACGTCAGCTTTTGTGCTCCTATGATGCTGCTTGGCCTGCTGTGTTCATCCAGCTCCACATTTTGTTATCTTGGATTCTCCAGCATCTGCAGTTCCTACTATCTCTGATACAAAAACTTAATTTATGTCGTGCATTCTGCATCATTCCTTGGTCAAAAAGATGGGCAGTCACCTTGCCCTTAGTCTTCATTATCAGGCTGTAATGATTTGCATGTGTCTCATTGAGATCTTCCTTCTAATAGAAGTCTCAGCGCCATCAATGCTTGTCACATGTCTGAGCACAGAAATGATCGTGCGGACTTTCCAACACGCTATATTCCTGTGACACTCTGTGCCAAAGACCTGTCAGTCTTAGTGCGATTCAAACAGAATCTGCTCCAGAGATTCCAGTCCGAACACACCCAGTTCATGATAACCATGAAAGGTAGGAGGTTGCAGCCTGACCTGTTCTATGCTTCGTCCCATAAACTCAACTGATAAGTAAGAGCTAAAAACAAAACCGAAAGAACTGCAGATGCTGTGAATCAGGAATGAAAACAACGTTGCGGGAAAAACTCAGCAGGTCTAGCAGCATCTGTGAAGAAAAAAACAGAGTTAACGTTTCAGGTCCAGGGACCCTTCCTCAGAACGGGTCGTGATAAACCAGAGCTTCTCAGAATGCTCCAAGAAGGAGCTCGCTGGGAGGAAACATCACTAAAGAGGGGTGCAACTCCCTTAGGCTGGAAGGAGTCGATCAAGTTAAGCTGCTGGGAGCTGGTGTCATATTCTGCTCAGAACTTCATATGTTGGATACTGGGATGTGCCCTGATCACACAGATGTGAAAACTTCAGAAATAAGCCATTTGGCCCAACAGATCTTTGTCAGTGCCAATGCTGCACACCAACCTCCCTCATCCATTTCCCCAGCAATCTCACACAGCCAGGCCACAACCCGGGAGAATGGGGCACCTGCCTGATGTGAAACCTTCATCCTTGTCTGGAAAGGGTTACTGTTGAGTTATTGCACCATTACATCATTACAATAAGATGGACTATTGCATCATTACAGCCCATTTTACAGTGAACCTTGGCTGTTAACGCAAAGTGTTTTGAATCTCTAGCCTCTCATGAGTGGAGATGTTGGGATGTGATTCATTATATCACAAGGCTAACCCTTGGTGTGGTTGAGCTGCCTGCAGGAAACTCCGCCCAGCTGCGGGCCATCTGAGTAAACAGCTCCAGTTGCAAGCTGGACGGCTCTCGTGGCAATGTCTCTGCCTCTGTACCAGGAGACCCAGGTTTGGTCCCACCTGCTCTGGAGGTGTGTCATAAACATCTCTGAGCAGGTTGATTCGAAAATGTCACATTGCAATCCAGCAAAAGCTCAGCTGTGTTAAATTATAACTGCCTGATGTTTTGTTCCTCTCTTTCCGGAGCTGTTCAAGCGTGTGACGTGTTGCTCAGGAGAGGGAAATTACAAGCCAACCACTCAGATAATGGAGTTTTAGATTTCTTAATAAACATTAGAAACACCTCCATGTTGTAAAACATGAGCTTGGATGTAATGCAGTTTAGACAAATTGTCCTGGAAGAACACACAGGGAAATGAGTGACAGGGTGGCTCAGTGGTTGGAACTGCTGCTTTCCAGTCCCCAGGGACCTGGGTTTGATTCCATAAGACATAAGTGTGGAAGTAAGGCCATTCGGCCCATCAAGTCCACTCCGCCATTTAAATCATGGCTGAGGGGCATTTCAACTCCACTTCCCTGCACCCTCCCCGTAGCCCTTGATTCCTTGTGAGATCAAGAATTTGTCGATCTCTACCTTGAAGGCATCCAACGTCCCGGCCTCCACTGCGCTCTGCGGCAATGAATTCCACAAGCCCACCACTCTCTGGCTGAAGAAATGTCGTCTCATTTCAGTTTTAAATTTACCCCCTCTAATTTTAAGGCTGTGCCCACGGGTCCTAGTCTACCCGCCTAACGGAAACAACTTCCTAGCGTCCACCCCTTCTAAACCATACATTATCTTGTAAGTTTCTATTAGATCTCCCCTCAACCTTCTAAACTCTAATGAGTACAATCCCAGGATGCTTAGCCACTCATCATACGTTAAACCTACCAGTCCAGGGATCGTCCTCGGGTGGCTGTCTGTGTGGGTGCCCTCCAGGTGCTCTAGTTTACTCCCAAAGTTAAAAGATGCCTAGTTTGGATGGATTCACCATGTGAAATGTAGGGTTACAGGAATGGGGTGGGAGGTCTGTGCAGGATGGTCTTTGGAGGGTCTGTGCAGACTCAACTGAGCTGAATTCCCAAGTTTTCAACTCTCCCACCCCAGGGAAAAGTCCTTTGTCATTCATCTTATCTATGCACCTTGTGATTTTGTAAATCTCTATAAGGTCACCCCCTCAACCTCATATCCCAGCCTTTCCAGGCTATTTTTGTATCTCAGATCTTCCAGTCCAGGCAAGATCCTAGTAAATCTTTTCTCAATCCTCTCCAGTTTTAATAATGTCCTTCCGGTAACAGGATGACCAGAATTGGACACGGTACTCCAGAAGTACTGCTTACTTTGACAGCTGCTGTGCGATCATCTTGTATTTAAAAAAATTCTCTAACCAGAGGTCTCAACACCCTTTTGCTCCATAAGCCTTGGAATTTACTTCTCATCTTATGACCACGTCAATGTCATAATCCAGATGGGAAGTGTGCACTGGAAATTGACGATTGTCACAAATGTGAAACTGACCCGTTTAATCAGTAGGGATGCTTTACACCTGGCTGTGACCAGTATTTAAGGTGAAAGAAACTCCATTAAGTCCCATCAATGCACAAGCAAACAGAAACTTATCGCTTGTAATAAACATACCCTCCAACTGATTCATGGATTCCAGATTTGTATTGAATTCAAATTCCACTATCTGCTGCGATGGGATTTGAACCTGGCGCTCCAGGGTCTCTGGATTAACAGTCCAGTGATAATATTGCTAGGCTGCTGTCGCCCCTTCCACATCAAGTTTTCCCAGTGTCGTTGGGCAGGTTTGGTAAGATTGAACATTAATGAGGTGAGCTGGGCCATCATCAAAGGAGCTTCACAAAATGCTAACTGCTGTCGGGTGGTGAGATACCGCTACGCCGCAGGAATCTCACGGCCGAGTGTAAAAGATGGAGTGAGATGGCCTCTACATTGAGACCTGCCTGGCTGCACTTCTCGTCTGAATGTGACGCCAACCCACCATTGCCCACAACACTCAGACCCTTGGAAGATTCTACCCTTTGTCTCTATTCTCCTCAGCTGTGGATTTGATCATTCCAGAATTTTCCAGTTTATTTCGTAAGTGCTCATAACCAATCAAAAAAACTCTGATGCTCTGAATCCCTACGTAAAGAAACTTAAGAGTCAACAGTAATTTAGTCATAATTTTTAGCTTGAACTAACTTGCATCAGCAGTAGGCGCAGTGGGTGTAATATTGTCACATAGCGCCATCATCGGGCAGGAGAACTGTACTGAAGCTATGGTTGTAACATCCAGTCCATACTCACCATTTTCTCTGGGAACGCCAGTTTCTAACAGCAACTTCTCACCTACAGCAAAGAACGGCACATGTCCCAGGCTGGATTAAATTCCTGATGGCCCTATTTTTGAAAAAAACAACGGTAGTGACAGCAGCTCACATTCTCAGAGGTTGTGATTTTATTTTTAACTTGAGATCATTCGTGATGAGCGTGAGTTACCATTGTGCAGAGTCTTGACCTGAAGAACATGGACACTTGAATTCTATGTAGGGCTAACACTGAGTGCTCTGAAACTGACAGCTTTCAGGCAATCATTCAAGCACACAAGGAAGCCTTTCAGCCCACCGCACCTAATTTCTGAATCATTTTGTGCCTTCTTCTCATAAGTCTGCACATTTTGCCTTCTCAATTGTCCAACTCCCTCTTACATGCCCTTCATGTCTCTGTCACACTCTCAGGTACCCACTTTGCGCATGATGAAATATTTCCTCAGGTGCCCATTGCTTCTGTTTCCAATTACCGTCAATCTGTGTCCTCTTCTTCGCAGTTAAATGGGAACAGTTTCACCCCACCACTTTGTCTGGACCCATTGGGATTCTGAACCCCTCCACCAAATCCCTTCACTTCTGCAAGAGAAAACACTAATCCCAACATCATCAATCTCTGTCATAACATTATCGAGTTATACAACATGGAAACAGACCCTTCGGTCCAACCAGTCTATGCCAACCATAATCCCAAACTAAACTAATACCACCTTGGCCCATATCCCTCCAAACATTTCTTATTCATGTGCTTATCCAAATGTCTTTTACATGTTGTAAGTGTACCCACATCCACCACATCCTCTGGAAGTCCATCCTCCGCAATGAGGCACTGTTTGTATAAAAACACTGCCTCCTCTTGTATTTTTAAATCTCTCTCCACTCACCTTAAAAATATGCCTCCTAGTCTTGAAATCCCCCACCCAAGGGAAAAACTCTTTTTATTCAGCTTATTTATACCCCTCATGATTAGGTCACCTCTCAATCTCCTATGCTCCAGTGAAAAACATCCCTGTCTATCCAGCCTCTTCTTGTAACTCAAACTTTCCATTCCCAGCAACACCCTGGTAACTTTTCTCTGAACACTCTCTGTTTAATACTACCCTTCCTATAAGAGGGTGACCAGAACTGGACGCAGTATTCTGAAACCTCTCATTCCTGGAACCGTTGTGCGCTATCTCCAAAGGCCCCTCAGCTTCCCTGAAGGTGTGGTTCCACAGAAAGAAGATTGTATTCTCTAACACCCACACCAAGAGGACAAAGTTTTCTACCAACTGGTGTTTTCAGTACAGAGGCTGCTGTTCAGTAGTTAGCATGTAACTGTTCTAGTCTCACCCTGCACCTTGTGTAAGGCAAACCCTCCAGCTCCCCCTTCTGCCCACCGCTGCACTAAAGGGGGCAATGGTGGCCTAATGGTATTACCACTGACACCCAGGTAATGTTCTGGGGAGCTGGGTTCAAATCCTGCCATAGCAGATGGTGGAATTTGAATTCAATAAAAATCTGGAATTGAGTCTAAAAGTGGCCATGGAACCATTGCTGGAAAAACCCATCTGGTTCACTAATGCTCTTTGGGGGAGTTGAAACTGTCATCCTTAGCTGGTCTGGCTTACATGTGACTCCAGACGCACTTAATGTCATTGACTCTTAACTTCCCTCTGGGCAATAAATGCTGACACAGCCAGCGATGTCCACATCCCATGAATGAATAAAAACTCACAAGCTCATAACAACAAACTCATTAGGAATAGTCTCCGAGAGCAAAATGTCAGGGAGCCAACGAAGGAACAGGATATCTTGGATCTGGTAATGGGTAATGTAGCAGCTTTAATAAATAAACTCAGGGTAAAAGATCCCCTAGAAAGTAGTGATCTTAAAGTGATAGAATTTAATATTCAGTTAGGGGGCGGGGAAGGGAAGTAGGGAGGTGTAGTGGCTCAGTGATTAGCACTGCGGCCTCTCAGCACCAGGGACCCAGGTTTGATTCCAGCTTCGGGCAACTGTCTGTGCGGAGTTAGCACACTCTCCCTGTGTCTGTGTGGGTTTCCTCCCACAGTCCAAAGATGTGCAGACTGGGTGGATTGGCCATGCTAAATTGCCCGTAGTGTTCAGGGGTGTGTGGGTTATAGGGAGATAGGTCTGAGTGGGATGCTGCAAGGGTCGGTGTGGACTTGTTGGGTCGAAGGGCCTGTTTCTACACTGTAGGGATTCTATGAAGCAACCACATTTAACTTAGACAAAGGGAGTTACTAAGAAATGAAATAGAGTTAGCTAAAGCAAACCTAGCTAGATAGATTTGCAGAAGTGACAGTAAGCAAGCAGTGGCACACATTTAAGGAGGTAATTTATGCTGTCAGCAAAGTGACACCCCAGTAAGAAGGAAAGATTCAAAAAGATGGATAAACTGATTATAGCTCATCAAGGAAGTTAAGGAGCATATTAATTTGAAATAAACATCACAGAAGGAGGCCAAAGCCCCTGAAGACTGGAATAAATTAATAATCCAGCAAAGAGAACATAACCTATCAGGGTAGACCAGTGAGAAGTATAAAAACAGACAGTGGGAACTTCTCTAAATATATGAAAAGAACGAGATAGGTCAAAGTGAACATAAACACTTTAGAAAATGAATCTTGGGGAAACAGTTATGGGGAACAAAGAAGAGGCAGAGAGGTTAACCAGGTATTTTGCATTATTCTTTACAGTGGAAAATATTTTGAACATCCCAGTAGTATAAAGTGTACAAGGGAGGAATTAAGTACAATCACTGCCATTAGAGTTCTGAGGGAGGTGGCTGAGGAAATAGTGGAGGCTTTGGTTGTGATCTTTCAAAGGTCACTGGAGTCTTGGAATGTCCCAGATGATTGGAAAATTGCTGTTGTAACCCCCTTGTTTAAGAAAAGATCAAGACAAAAGATGGAAAATTTTATGCCGATTAGCCTAACCTCAATTGTTGGTAAAATTCTAGAATCCATCGTTAAGGATGAGATTTCTAAATTCTTGGAAGTGCAGGGTCAGATTAGAGCAAGTCAGCATGGATTTAGTAAGGGGAGGCCATGCCTGACAAACCTGTTTGAATTCTATGAAGAGGAAACAAGAAGGTTAGACCAGGGAAACCCAGTGGATCTTATCTATCTAGACTTCCAAAAGGCCTTTGATAAGGTGCTTCACGGGAGGCTGCTGAGTAAGGTGACAACCCATGGTGTTGAGGTGAGCTACTGGCTTGGATTGAGGATTGGCTGTCTGACAGAAGGCAGAGAGTTGGGATAAAAGGCTCTTTTTCAGAATGGCAACCGGTGACGAGTGGTGTCACACGGCATTCAGTGTTGGGGCCGCAGCTGTTCACTTTATATATTAATGATCTGGATGAAAGGACTGGGGACATTCTGGCGAAGTTTGCCGATGATACGAAGTTAGGTGGACAGGCAGGTAGTACTGAAGAGGTGGGGAGGCTGCAGAAAGATTTAGACAGTTTAGGAGAGTGTTCCAGGAAATGGCTGATGAAGTTCAATGTGAACAAATGCGAGGTCTTGCACTTTGGGAAAAAGAATACAGGGATGGACTGTTTTCGAAATGGTGAGAAAATTCATAAAGCCAAAGTACAAAGGGCTCTGGGAGTGCTGGTCCAGGATTCTCTAAAGGTTAACTTGCTGGTAGAGTCCGTGATTAAGAAAGCAAAATGTAATGTTGTCATTTATCTCAAGAGGGTTGGAATATAAAAGCAGCGATGTGTTTCTGAGGCTTTATAAGGCTCTAGTTAGGCCCCATTTAGAATACTGTGTCCAATTTTGGGTCCCACACCCCAGGAAGGACATACTAACCCTGGATCGTGTCCAGCGGAGATTCACACGGATGATCCCTGGAATGGTAGGTTTAACATACGATGAACAGCTGAGGATCCTGGAATTATATTCATTAGAGTTTAGAAGGTTGAGTGGATATCTAATAGAAACTTACAAGATAATGTATGGTTTAGAAGGGGTGGATGCTGGGAAGTTGTTTCTGTTAGGCGGGGAGACTAGGATCCATGGGCACAGCCTTAGAATTTCAGGGGGTAAATTTAAAACGAAACAGGAAATGAGGAGACATTTCTTCAGCCAGAGAGTGGTGAGCCTGTGGAATTCATTGCCATGGAGCATAGTGGAGGCCAGGACATTAAATGTCTTCAAGGCAGAGATTGATAAATTCTTGATCTCACAAGGAATCAAGGGCTACAGGGAGAGTGCGGGTAAGTGGAGTTGAAGTGCCCATCAGCCATGATTAAATGGCAGAGTGGACTCGATGGGCCGAATGGCCTTTCTTCCACTCCTACGTCACTGGTCAATGAAGAAGTAGAAGCAAAGGAAAGCAGAAATTGCCGGAGCGACTCTGCAGGTCTGGCAGCATCTGCAGAGAGTGAAACAGATTTAACATTTTGAGTCCAGTGACCATTCTTCAGAATTCAAGGAACTAATGGGATAAAGAGAGGTAAGCCCCCAGCCCCAAATGACTCGCATCCTAGGATCCAAAAGAGGTGGCTACGGAGATAACAAATGCATTAGCTGTAATTTTCCAAAAATCATTTAATTCTGGAGAACTACCAAATGATTGGAAAACTGTTAATACGATACCACTATGTGAAAATAGAGGGACGCAAAAAGTGGGTAACTAGAAGCTTATCAGCCTCACATCTATTGTTAGAAAAGTATTAGATTCTATTATTTAGGAAGTAATAGCAGAACATTTGGAAGATCATAATCTAGTCAAGGGTGAAATCAATCCCTGTTGCTGTGAGGCAGCAGTTCAAACTGTACCACAGAGTCTGACACCATTGATCTTCAACAGAACCTCTGAAAGCACAGAAAGTACAAGAAGTTTAAACAACAGTTGAGGGACATGGCGTTTTACAGGCATTTTCCCTAAAATTCAACCAGATCCATGAGTTCTGCAGAGTTACTACTTTCTATCAGGCAGCAATGACTGTCACATCACACATTGGGAAATAGGAATCAACTGCAGAATCAGTTTCTGCAGCAGATGGTCAGGGAATAGCATCAGAGATAATGGGAACTGCAGATGCTGGAGAATCCGAGATAACAAAGTGTGGAGCTGGATGAACACAGCAGGCCAAGCAGCATCTCAGGAGCAGGAAAGCTGATGTTTCGGGCCTAGACCCTTCATCAGAAAATTGTGAACTCGGGGCAAATATAGGAAGAAAAATAAAGGGACAAGCGAGAACAATTGCTTCTTTTTGACTTCCCAGGAGCTTGGACATCTTACTGCTTTTTTCCACAGCAATGTCTCTACCAACCAGATCCGCCTTGTCAACCAATGAATGCCTTCTTCTCCCTTTGTATAAACTGCTTAGATCATCGTTGTGGGTGTCAGAGTTTACTCTCAGAACTTTTAAATGACTACAATATATATCTCAGCCTCCCAGCCCTTTTTACAGTTTGCCCTGAGCCCAAAGCTAGGTTTAAGCCCGCCAAACACAGTGATCATTAATAGTAAACAGACGTGCATTATCAAACACAGAACAAATTGAACATTACACTCGCATTTCTCTTCCCTTTGATTTCCCCAAAAACAGCTTCACAGCTAAAATAGACTGGAGGAATTGGTGTTCTGTTTTCTTTTATATTTTAAAAAGTGGCTGTGAAATATGTTGAACAAATTTAAAAAATGAACTGCAGATGCTGGAAATCAAAAACAAGATCAGAAATTTCCAAAAAAAATCACAGCAGGTCAGGCAGCATTTGTGGAGAGAAAGCAGTTAACGTTTCAGGTCCAGTGACCCTTATTCAAAACGTCAGTTCTGGTAAGGTTTATAAAATCATGAGAGACATGGTATTTTCCCCAGGCTGGGGGAGTTCGAAACTAGAGGGTTTAAAGTGAGGGGGGAAAGATTTAGAAGAGACCTAAGAGGCAACTTTTTCATGCAGAGAGTGGTGTGTGCATGGAACAAACTGCCAGAGGAAGTGGTGGTGGCTGATACAATTACAAGATTTAAAAGGCATCTGGGTGGATATATGAGTCGGAGAGATATGGAGCAAAATGCTGGCAAATGGGACTAGATTAATTCAGAATATCTTGTCGGCATGGACGAGTTGGTCCGCAGGGTCTATTTCTGTGCTGTGCAGCTCTATGGATCCCTATGACGGGATTAATCTGGAATCCCAGTTTAATCCTCTATGGAGATGGGTGCAAATTCCATGGCTACTGGTGGTAGTTAAATTTGATCTATGCATCTGGAATACAAAGCTAGTCTCAGTAATGGTCAGAGAAAGAAATCTGACTCAATGTGATTGCAGTTGGACACTAATGTAGTTGACGAACAGGAGGCTGGAAGAACACAGCAAGCCAGGCAGCATCTGAGGCAAAGGAGAAGCTAACTTTTTGGGTATTGCCCTTCTTCAGGACTGGATGTAGGGGTAGGGGGAGCTGCAGATAAAGTTGTTGTGGGGGGGGGGGGGGAGGTTGTAGCAGAATGGTGGTGATAGGTGGTAAGGCCTAGTTGGTCGATGGGAGGGGCAAATCCAGTTGGTAGCTGGGAGGGAGGGTCAGTAGACGGAATGGCAGAGTGGAGGCGGGGCCTGAAAGGGAGCCAGAGATGGGTGGGACGGTTATTTGAAATTAGAGAGCTCAATGTTGAGTCCTCCATGCTGTAGGGTGCCTTGATGGAAGAAAAGGGCGTTGTTCCTCAAATTTGTGATCTGATTCACTGCGACGCTGGAAAAGGCCGAGGATGGACATGTCAGAGGGGGAGTGGGCAGTGACTAGGAGGTTAGGCTGGCCGTTTCGGCCTAGGTGACATTGCTCAGCGAAATGGTCACCTAAGATCCCCCTACCCCCATATCCAGTCCTGAAGAAGGGTAATTCCCGAAACATTGACTCTTCCTTTCCTCCAGATGCTGCCTGGCTTGCTGTGTTCTTCCAGCCTCCTGGTCTGTCCACCTTGCAAGTCCAGCATCTGCAATTACCATCGCTCCTATCCAAAATCATCTTGGCAGTCCTTTCCTCTACATCTCTGGAACTTCTCAGAGGCCTATAGAAAACTCCACTGGGCCATCACCTGGCCTGCTGTCCAGGCCAAACTTCATCTCTTCCAGATCATATCTTGAGATCAAGGATGAGTTGCTTCCAGTCCAATTGGATGGGATCCAACACAGCTAAACATCCAATGTGGTTGCCGTAATCTCTATAATGTTTTGACAGTCATTTAGTTTGTCTCCAGCACCATCTGATTTTTCATTATTTGTAATTATCTCTCCACCTTAATTGATTCATAGGTCACCCCTTCACTTGCTTTTCAGCCTGTTGACATTCCACTCACACTATGTGTGCTATCTTTTGATACTGTTAATAACATGGAATTACCTTGCTATTGTCTCTCCACCAATACATTCCATGCCTGTGTGCTCCCCTCCACATCACCTGATGAAGGAGCAAAGCACCAAAAAACTTGTGATTTCAAATCAACCTGTCAGACTATAACTAGGGTCATACAACTTTTATTATTGGAAAGGATCATGACTAGTCCGACATTTCCTCACTTCCCCTTTCCCCATAACCATTGAGTTATCCTACTGATCAAGAATCTATTTATCTCAGCCTTAAATATACCAAGGGCTGGCCCCCGTGGCAAGGAGTTCCAACGATTCAGAAAAAATTCTTCCTCATCTCAGTCAAACAAAGATCCTTCACGATCATGCTAAAATGAAATTGCGCGCCAGAGGACAGCAGAGAGCTGATTGTTTTATATGGTTCCCACTGAATCTCCAAATGCCAAGCCTATTCCTTCCTCAAAGTGTCCCTGCTGCAAATGAGACATTGACCAGCTACCAGGAAAGGATTGTCACTGAGTGCCTTTGGATTTCCACACTTGAGGAAACATTTCGAAAGTTCGACATTCTTCCTTTCTCAAAAGCAACAGAGAAACTGTTGAGTTAGCGTACGCTCAGATGGGAATCCAGATTGATGAATTGAGGATCGATTACAACACAGGAGGAAGCCGTTCAGCCCATTGAGTCTGTGCTGGCCAGTTACAAGAGCAAATCACCGAGTGCCACCTCTTTGTTGCCCTCTAACCTTATCCTTCTCAGCAAATGATAAGACTCTGTTTTGAAAGACCTGTCACACTCTCACGGCAGGACAGCCCAATGCCTCAGTATTCAGACTCAATGACTAACCTCATCCCATCCCCTTGACCTGTCAGTTCTCCCTGGACTGACCTATCTCCTCCCTAACTCCTCACCTACACTCACCTTTACTGTCTCCTCTCCACCTATCTTCTCCTCTATCCATATTTTATCCACCTCCCCTTCTCTCCCTATTTATTTCAGAACCCCCTTCCCCTCCCCCATTTCTGACAAAGTGTCCAGACCTGAAATGTCAGCCTTCCTGCTCCTCTGATGCTGCTTGGCCTGTTGTGTTCATCCAGCTCCACACCTTGTTACTGCAGCACCCATTTTTGACATGGCTAATCAGCCTGACTTGTGAAAGAAGTCACTGGACAATATATCCAAATAAGACTGCTGTTTCCTCAAACAGTTCAGCAATTTTTGGAAACCGAAAGAACGGTGGATGCTGTAAATCAGGAACAAAAACAGAAATTGCTGGAAAAGCTCAGCAGGTCTGGCAGCATCTGTGGAGAAAAAAAAAGTTAATGTTTCAGGTCCGGTGACCCTTCCTCAGAACTGAAGGTAACCGAGAAAATGTCAGTTTATATGCAGAAAAAAGGGAGGGGAATGGGGTAGGGAGTAAACAATAGGATACAGCCTGAAGAGAGAGAGAACAGCAGTTGATGGGCAAAGGAGTTGGTAATGATCAGGCTGGGAGGGTGATGAGCTGTTAATGGGGACTGTTAGTGATTAACAATAGGTAGTGTTTTAATGGCAGGCTTTGTGATTCATTCATAGGACGTCATTTACTGCCCATCCCTAGTTGCCCTTGAGAAGATGGTGGTGAATTGCCTTTTGGATCTGCTACGGTCCCTATGAAGCAGGTAGATCCACAATGATCTCCAGCGGGAAATTCCAGGATTTTGGCCCAGCAACCACCAACATATTTCCAAGTCAGTTTGGTGAGTGGCCTGAAGGAAAGCTTGCAGGGGGTTGTGTTCCCATGTACCTGCTGCCCTTGTCCCTCTAGATGATCATGGGCTTGGAAGGTACTGTCTAAAGATCTTTAGTGAATTG
This sequence comes from Stegostoma tigrinum, assembly GCF_030684315.1. Taxonomy (NCBI): domain Eukaryota; kingdom Metazoa; phylum Chordata; class Chondrichthyes; order Orectolobiformes; family Stegostomatidae; genus Stegostoma; species Stegostoma tigrinum. The sequence goes on along the minus strand of NC_081389.1, from coordinate 18,132,075 downwards.
CTGCAGCGCATCTTGTAGATAGTACACACTATTGCTACTGAGCGTCAGAGGTGGAGGGAACGAATGCCTGTGGATGTGGCGCCAATCACACAGGCTGCTTTGTCCTGGATATTGTCAAGCTTCTGGAGTGTTGTCAGAGCTGTACCCATCCAGATGAGTGGGGAGTATTCCATCACTCCTGACTTGTGCCTCGTAGATGGTGGACAGGCTCTAGAGAGCCAGGAGATGAGTTACTCACTGCAGTATTCCTTGCCTCATGTAGTGAACATAAACAAACTCAATCTCATCCCGTGATGGTAAGAAGCCCTGACTTTGGGTCTTGGGGACTGCTGAGCGAGCTTCAGTGAGGCACAGCCCTGGCAGCTTCCGGTTAAAGGGCAGTGTGTTTTGGCTGGCAAAAGTGTGGCCAGAGACAGAGGGCATTAGCCACGAGGGTGGGTAGGAAGAAGCCGCCAGAGACACAAAGCCCTGTTTGGGAGGAAACTGGAGAGGGTACACAGCGGGGTAGAAGCAGACAAACCTCTCAGAGTCTGGGAGGTGGTGAGCAGCATGAGATACCCTTCCCTGGTGTGGATGGCAAGCTCATCTCTTCCTGTGTTTCAGCAGAAGGAGTAGGGGCAGTGTCTTTGCTTCAAATCTAATTTGAAACCTAAACCTTTATAAAGAGTTCGAGGCAGTGGCGCGCGAAAAAGGGTTGGGACCGCTTACCATGGTACCACCTACTGCTCTCCAAGGGAATGGGCAACCGGTGCTGGCCCCCTTGATGCCCACATCCCATGGAGTGCAGTGACTCAGTGGTTAGCACTGCATCCTCACAGCACCGGGCACCTGGGTTTGATTCCAGCCTCGGCCGACTGTCTGTGTGGAGTTTGCACAGTCTCTCTGTGTCCACATGGTGTGCTCCAGTTTCCTCCCACAGTCCAAAGATGCGCATCTTAGCTAGATTGACCATAGTGTCCAGGAATATGCAGGCTATGTGGGTTAGCCATGCAAGCTTACAAGGATAGGTCTGGGAAGGATGCTCTTCAGAGTGGACTAGATGGGCTGAATGACCTGCTTCTGCACTGCAGGGCTCTCATGAATTCAAAATGGCATTCCCTTGTTCCCAACTCTTTGAACAGCCAAGGCCCCACTGTTTTGAGATCAGGAATGGGGCTCTCACCATTTCACTTTCCATCTCTGGATTCTCGGGATAACAATTGTTGATTCAAAGCGGTTCTTTCACATCTTCTGGGCTGTACTTATAAGAGTGATGTCAGTGGGATAGGTGGTCAATAAGCTAGAGTCTATTTGATCAGCCAACTTGATGGGCCAAATGGCCTCTTTCCATGCGTTAACTTTTCTACAGTCTGGTCCACATGAGCATTCCTTATTTCTCTCTTCCTTTCTACCCAGAAGAGTCATCATACACAACCTGGCGACTTTCCCGATATCAAAACCAAGGGACAGTTTTATTAAAACTACTAACTGTCACCAGTGAAAGCACCTGTGTAGCTAATTCAATATTTACATGACAAAGCCATTAAGGGCAATGTAAACCATCAAAAGTGAGGGGAAGGTAGTGACAAAGGGAAGGGACTAAATTAAAACGGAGTTAGAGAGGGAGATAAAGCACTGTTTTCTCCATGCAATGCCCACGTCTCCCTAAAGGCATTGAGAACATTGATGGGCACTGCATGCTCTGTCACCCGGGCACTAACATAATTGTGAAGGACAGGCAGTCAGCAGAAATGAGCCTCGCCACAGCCCGTTGCCTGGACCCGTTTATAGCCAGCCTGGCTCACGTGCTTTAATCTTGAGCTACAATAGGATTAGATAATAGATCATGGAATCCTTAGTGTGGAAACAGGCCTTCTGCCTCCTACCTGTCCACACTGACCCTTGAGGCATCCCACCCAGACCTATCCCCCCTTTTACCCTCCTAAGCTACACACCCCTGAACACTATGGGCAATTTAGCATGGCCAATCCACCCTAACCTGCTCATCTTTGGACTGTGGGAGGAAACTGGAGCACCCAGAGGAAACCCACGCAGACACGGGGAGAATGTGCAAACTCCACACCGACAGTCACCCAAGGGTGGAACTGAACCCGGGTCCCTGGTGCTGTGAGGCTGCAGTGCTAACCACTGAGCCACCGTGCTGCATTATCACCCCCTTAACCCTTAGTGGGCCACGAGCAAGGTAGGAAATATCCTGTTCTGACATTCAGTTACACTGAGGGCAGCGTAAGCTTGATAAGTCAGCTGGTTTTCTTCCTGTCAGATTGAGGAAACATGTTGTCACTGGGGATTAAAGTGATTTGGAGTATGTATACAGATCATTTGCAACATGTTTATTCAATTTTTTGATCCTTCAATTGGCTGCAGTATATTGCTCTTCTGCAATCAGTAAATCATATTAATAAGCCTCGATGTTTACTTCAACCAAACATTCCATCGTGCAGTAATTCAAGTATAGAGAATTTCAGGGGACTGGAACAACAGAGAAATAGTGCAAGGATTCTGAAACAAAGACTTTAACTTAATCTTGTGGGCCCTTTGACATTGACCATCATCATTAAACCCACTCACATGGTTCCTAACATCACCTATACCTTTCAGTGGGCGCTCCTTACTCGATCTGGAGCTGTCAGGTGTCGCAGAATTGCTTTTAGCTGCCCTGGCACCCCCAAACAGAATAAAAACAAAAAAATGGACAGGATATTGAGGAGAGTGAAGACTAACAGCTAGGTGCCACTGCCCACATTAATTACATGTGCACAATTATCCAGTGGACTACTGCTGGATGACTACACCTGGAGGTGCACCCTGCACGTCCGTAACCAACCCTCTCAGGGGTTCTAGTTGCTTGGGTTACATTTCAATATGACTTTGATTCCCACTCCTTTCTTTGTGGTTTCAAATGCTTCAAGAGCCTCTTCCAAAGGAAAGCGATGAGTGATCAAAGGTTTCACATCGATTCTCTTCGAAGCCAACATATCTATTGCCACAGGCCACCTAAAGCGACAGAAATGAGAAGAGGGGGGAGTACAATTTTAATCACTCAAGTCATGGTTTATACCCCTCGATAATCTTCCACCTTGAATATTTTTGATTGCTATTTAGTTTTAAAGTGAACTAACAATCTCAGGTTATCTGGCACCTTCACAAGTTAGTGAGAAAAGTCCTGTAACAGCTCAGATATTAATCGTGAAAGGACAGGCACTCAGTCAAATCTCTGTGTCTTGCTCTCACCAGGACAAATGCAAGAATGCCAAATTTCCAACACCATGTGGAGGTGCTGGTGTTGGGTGGACCAGGCCAAAACTCAGACAGGAGAAAAGGGAGCTCACTGGTTAGCCACCTAACTTAGACCGGCTGAGGCATTTACACGAGACAGCAACAGGGAGCCTGCACAGTTCCCAAACTCCTGCCTGATTTCTTGAAGTGATTTCTACAGTGTGGAAGCAGGCCATTTGGCCCATCGAGTCCACATCAACCATCCCAAGAGCATCCCAACCAGCTCCCTATGCTATTCGTTTAACCCTGCATTTCCCATGGCTAATCCACCCAGCCTGCACAGCCCCGAACACTATGTGCAATCTAGCATGGCCAATCCACCCAAACCTGCACATCTTTGGGCTGAGAGGGGAAACCGGAGCACTCAGAGGAAACCCACACAGACACGGGGAGAACATGCAAACTCCACACAGACAGTCACCTAAGAATGAAATCAAACTGGGGTCCCTGGCACTGAGGGGCAGTGCTGACCACTGAGCCACCGTGCTGTCCTTAGTCAATCTGAGTTGATCATTAATTTCAAATCATCACAAGTTATTCCATGGCAGGGATTGCATAAAAAATGGTTTGTCTCAGATTGCCCTTGGTTCGTTTATCAAGGTAGAGGTGCTGGGGAGGCAGTGATGTAGCATGAATGCCACTGGACTAATAATCTAGAAGGGCAGGCTAATGTTCTGAGAAATAAAAGCAGAAAGTGCTGGAGAAACTCAGCAGGTCTGGTAGCATCCATGAAAAGAGAAACAAGAGTTAATGTTTCAACCCTTTGTCAGAACAGAGCTAAAACTAGCTTCTTGTGCTCAAGTCTCTGGATTGGGACATTTTATTGTAATGTTCTAAGGACATTTGTTTGAATCAGGCAGGCGATGAAATCTGCATTGAAAAAAAGCACTGGAATAAAATAAAACTAGTCTAATGATGACTATGTGAACTGTCAATTGTTAAAGAAAACCCATCTGATTCACTAATGTCCTCTGGGGAAGGAAACCTGCCATCCTTACCTGGTCTGGCCTACATGTGACTCAGATAAATAGCGATGTGGTTGACTCTTAACTTAGGGCTGGACTCTAAATGCTGACCTAGCTAGTGGCACCCACTTCACATGAATGAATTCTTAAAACACCTTAATTTGGTGCTCCCCAGTCCTAGACTCTGACACCTGTAGGAACAGTTCCTCCCTGACCTCTACTGTCTAGAACCTCTTCATGGCTTCGAAACGATCAAATCTGATCTTGAACCTTCTCATCTCTTAAGGAGCACATCCCAGTTTCTCCAACCTCTGCTTGAATGTTTCCTCACCAACAATAATTTGGAATAAGGAAGCCCACACTCAGATGAGCCATGATTGTCTTGGATAGTGGAGCAGGCTCGAGGGGCCAAATGGACTGCCCATAATTTGTACACTTGCATCCACAGAACCAGCCAATCTTTTCTGAACCCTCAGATGCAAGGGTTCCCCTTTGAAATTCTAAGTGATGGCAAGCATTTTAAGTGTTTGAACTCAACTTGTAATTAATTCTCACTGTTCTTCTTTTCGTAAAATGCCGACAGTGTTGAAACAGGCCCTTCGGCCCAACAAGTCTACACCGACCCTCAGACCATCCCACCCAGGCCTATCCCCCTATAACCCACCTAATCTACACATCCCTGGACACTACAGGCCTATTCCCATGGCCGATCCACCCAGCCTGCACATCTTTGGATGGTGGGAGGAAACTGGAGCACCCAGAGGAAACCTATGCAGACACGGGGAGAATGTACAAACTCCACACCGAGTCACCCAAGGGTGGAATCGAACCTGGATCCCTAGCACTGTCAGGCAGCAGTGCTACCCACTGAGCCACTGTGCTACCCTCTTTTACATCCCGTTATATCTTGCCTGAAACATCCAAACCCTGGAACATTCAGCTGCCATACATGCCCTTCTCTCAACCAAGTTTCTGCAGTTGTCATAACATTGTAGGCAGCGATGCTAACCACCGAGCCACCATGCCACCTCAGTTGGTACAGCATCAGACTTTTTTCTTCTTTTACTTTGATTGTTTTCATTTACTTCGTGAGTTCAGTCACTGGAGGATTGAGAAAGCAAAGTCACCTGTAATTCAGCCACAGTTTAGAATCGTAGAATCCACACAGCATGGAAGTAGGCCATGCAGCCCATCTATACTGAACCTCCAAACAGTAACCGACCTATCCCTATAGCCCTGTTCACGTACCTAGCCTGCAAATCCCAGAACACTTTGGGCAATTTAGCATGGCCAATCCACCTAACCTACACACCTCTGGACTCACGCAGACACGGGGAGAACACGCAAACACCCAAGGCTGGAATCAAACCCAGGTCGCTGGCACTGTGAGCAGCAGGGGTTCTTCTGATTGACTCCTGCAACTTTGATGGAGAAGTCAGCAGGAAATTTTATTTATGCAGCATGTGAGATTAGCACTGAACCCATACCAACCAGTCAAGTGCATTCAGGAGTTTTAAATAAATACTCTTCTTTTTCCCCCAAGTACTTACGTGTTGCAATATCTGAAAACTCCCCTGATATCCACTTCTCGGATTAACATATCTAATATGGGGATGTTTGCTGAAGGTTCTCCTAACCCAACAAGGACCAACACCCCTCCAGACTTGGTTGCCTAAGGAAACACATGAAATAGATACAGTTAAAAAATACACATTCATTCATAACTTCAGTCAGTTATGGATTCACCTGTCAAAATTCCAAAATTCTACAGTTTGCAATTGTAGGCAAGGATTTAATCATGCAGAAGAACTTTTTCAGTCAAGTTGTCGCCATTGACCCTCCCAGTGATCAAATCAATCACAAATTCTGATTTAAGATATTTACAGTAAACATTGCATTACTTCAGCATTCCCTTCCCTGTTGGTGTTATACAGGGTGCAGGTTTTGCAAAATGAATGGTAAAATTGCCACAGTCTCTGAGATTCCTACAGCGGCCCCCTCATTAGACAGAGAGAGAGAGAGAGAGAGAGAGACGATTGGTGGTGGTTTAACCTGAGACGTGGGGAGACGTTGAGAAGCAGAGTCCTTCATGGTAACCTCAGCCTCCCAGCATCCACCCTGTCAGAACCCTCGTCAGGATACTAGACATTTCAGTAACATCACCTCACCTTTTTCTAAACTCTGGACGGGTAGAGGCCCGACCTGCTTAACCTATTATCATAAGACAATGCCCTTCCTTCTCCAAAACAGTCACGTGAGGTTTCTCTTGAACAGCTTATACAAGGTATAAATTACACCATCAAACCTGTGACTGTCAGCCATGCCAGCTTCCGATACTTACAAGGATACCACCCTGGACGCACAGCTCTGCTCCAGTGCATTCAATGGATATATCAGGCATAGCGCCACCTAGGGTCTGCTTCACTTTCTGACCCAGTTCCTGGGGAGTCATGGTCTTCTCGACTGCAATGGTAAAAGTGGCTCCCATCTGCTTTGCCTTCTCCAGTCTTTTCAGTGATAGATCTGAAACGGTGCAATGGCATTCGAAGTACTTGCGCAGCAATATTTACCAGTGTGTTCAACCGTTTAATAGATCTGTGTCTTTATTCCTTTATTCATTCATGGGATGAGGGCAATGCTGGCTGGGCATCATTTACTGCCCATCCCTAATTGTCAGGGGTGTTGGGTCTGGAGTCACACGTAGGCCAGAGCAAGGAAGGATGACAGTTTCCTTCCCTAAACACATTAGTGAACCAGATGGGCTTTTACGACAGTGGATTCATGGGCATGATTAGACTCTCAATTCCAGGTATTTTATTGAATACAAATTCCACCATCTGCCGTGGTGGGCTTTGAACCTGGGTCCCCAGAACATTATCAGGGTCCCTGGATTAACAGTCCAGCGACAATACCACAATGCCATCACCTCCCCTTTTTGATTATAAAAAACAGCAGGAACTACAGATGTTGTAAATCAGAAACAAAAACAGAAATTGCTGGAAAAGCTCGGCAGGTCTGGCAGCATCTGTAGACATTTCAGGACCAGTGACCCTTCATCAGAATGGTATGTTCCACAAATCCTATGTTTGATTCTGTTGGTTTATTCACAGACCTATGTTGTGGTATGGAGGTGCTGGTGTTGGGCTGGGATGGACAAAGTCAGAAGGCACCAGGTTATAGTCCAACAGGTTCATTTAAAATCACAAGCTTTCGAGAGTGCTGCTCCTTCACCAGGTGAGTTTTAAATAAACCTGTTGGACTATAACCTGGTCAGAGATAATGGGAACTGCAGATGCTGGAGAATCCAAGATAACAAAGTGTGGAGCTGGATGAACACAGCAGGCCAAGCAGCATCTCAGGAGCACAAAAGCTGACGTTTCAGGCCTCGACGCTCCATCGGAGCATCTGATGAAGGGACTATAACCTGGTGCTGTGTGGCTTCTAAGCTGATCTATGTTCGTTGTACTTGATTTCTTAAATCCATAGGTGGAGCTAGAGAGCTTAAATAGCTGACACCATTTTAAAGCTTCGAAAACTTGGGCTGAGAGCACATGCGTAGAGATTTTGCAATTACTTAAGACAATTTAAAGTCAAGTTCAATGATTGTCACCTTTGCATTGCTGACAGATATAACATGTACAGTAAACACATAACACTAATGGTAAATAAAAGACAGAAGGAGATTTGAGATAACTGTGACCAGTTTTGTCAGAAAGGAACAAGTGTCAACAGCCTAGGCCCGAAACATCAGCTTTTGTGTTCCTAAGATGCTGCTTGACCTGCTGCATTCATCCAGCCCCACACTTTGTTGTCTCATCAATAAAAACAGAAACAGTCTTAGGAAAAGACCTCTGAGGTGCTACGCTCCTTCTTGTACTTGATATGCCTGGGAAGATGGGTAACAAAGAAGGGATCTCTCATTAAGCTGAATGCATTTGAGACGAGAAGATATACATATATGAGAGAATGTTCTCACATCCTACACAGGCAGAAAGACACTGAGGAAGTTCTAGAAGTAGCTGGAGAACAGCACATCACGTCAGAGAGAGAGAGAGAGAGAGAGATACAATGCTTCAGTCATATCTCTAGTACAGAAAACGGATAGGATGGGGCAGAAAAAGTGGGAGAAGGTCGCAGGGGTAGAAATGGATGACAGCATAATGGACTGAATGCAGTTGATCCATTGTGGACAGTGAAAGGACAGCATAAGATGGACAGAGGTGAAAACCCAAGGCAGTCAATTCATAGAATCAGAGAATCCTTACAGTGTGTAAGCAGGCCATTCAGCCCATTGAGTCTACAATGACACTGCAAAGAGCATCTCATCTCCAGGCCCACTCCCTGTAACCCCATTTTCCCCATGGCTATCCACCTAGCCTGCATATGTCTGGACACTATGAATAATTTAGCACAGCCAATCCACCAAACCTGCACATCTTTGGACTGTGGGAGAAAACCGGTCTACCCAGCTGAAAACCACACAACACCAGGGGGATGTGCAAACCCATCGCAGACAGTCATCCAGAGGCTGGAATTGAACCCGGTTCCCTGGCACTGTCAGGCAGCAGTGCTAACTGATGAGCCACTGTGCCACCAGTTCTTTGGGAAGACAACACCACCAGTGAACAAGTGACAAAAAGACGATTGGGCTTTGGTGCCCACATGATTAATGAGGAATACAATCTTGTGGGAGGCAGTGGTGTAGTGCTGGCTAGAGCAGCATTTATTGCCCATCCCTGACTGAGGGCAATTGAGAATCAACCACTTTACTGTGGGTCTGGAGTCACACGTAGGCCAGACCAGGTAAGGATGGCAGTTTCCTTCCCTAAAGGACCTTACTGAACTGGATGGGTGTTTCCAACAATCGACAATGGTTTCACAGTCATCATTAGACTCGTAATTCCAGATTTTTTTATTGAATTCAAATTCGACCATCGAACTGCAGTGGAGCAGGGGGTGGATCTGGGTGAGATGTTCTTCAGTGGGTTGGTGTAGACTTGTTGGGCTAAATGGCCTGCTTCTACACCGTAAGGATTCTATGGCTCTAATAAAATCATGTGGGATAGAGAGAAGCTGACTGGCAGGTTCCTTTTCCCTTGGATGGGGGATTCCAAGACAGAGGGATTCGAACCAGGATACCGTTGGCATTACCTGGCGATAATGCCACACAAGATTTGCCTTTTCTGACTGAAACACCAACCCTTATTTTAAGTCCTGGTTCACACATACTGCAGGGACAAAGTCTGAAGGAATACACAGTTCAAAGGGGTGCGTGTGTGCGTGTGTGCATGCATGTTTGTTAGAAAGGATGTTATTAAACTGGAGAGGGTTCAAAAGGAATTTACCAAGATGATGCCACAAATGGAGGCTCTGAGTTACAAGGAGAGGCTAGATACGCTAGGACATTTTTCACTGAAGTGTAGGAGGTTGAGGGGAGACCTTATAGAGGTTTATAACTTCTACAGGAGCGGCTCGGCGGTTAGCGCTGCTGCCTCACAGCACCAGGGACCCAGGTTCAATTCCAGCCTCAGGCAACTGTCTGTGTGGAGTTTGCACATTCTCCCTGGGTGCAGGTTTGCTCCGGTTTCCTCCCCCACAGGCTAAAGACTAGGTGGACCAACCATGCTAAATTGCACCAAGTGTCCAAAGGTGTGCAGGCTGGATGCGTTACTGGTGGGAAGTGCAGAACTACAGTGCAGCGGGGGGGGGTGGATCTGGGTGAGATGTTCTTCAGAGGGTTGGTGTAGACTTGATAGGCCTAATGGCCTGCCTCTACACCGTAAGGATTCTATGGCTGTAATAAAATCATGTGGGATAGCGAGAAGCTGACTGGCAGGTTCCTTTTCCCTTGGATGGGGGATTCCAAGGCAGAGGGAGCGTAGTTTTAAGGTAAGAGGAGAACATTTAAAAAAGACATGAGGGAGTGGTTCATATGTAGAATGTGCTTCCGAAGGAAGTGGTGGATGGGGACACCCACAACAAAAATTACATGAATGAAGAAATATTTGCAGGCAAAATGGCCAAGCGCAGGCAGGCCGGACTAGTGTAGTTAGGGATTGTGGTTGGCACGGGCTGGTTGGACCAAAGGGTCTGTTTCTGTACTGTATGAATGTATGACTCTATGACAATGAGTTTAAGGAACTAAAGGAATGAATAAGAAGCTGACTTGAGGGGAAAGGGCCTTACTGAACTGGATAGATTGCTTTTGCGAGAACACACAAATGTATGACAGGCAGAACAGCCTCTTTCGAGCCTCCAAAATGTTAAAGCAGAGAAACCTAGAGGCTACGTAAACAGTCAATTCTCTGCATGAAGTGGAAATAGTAAATAAAAAAATTAGAAGGAGGCAGCGTAAAGATAAAATTACATATTGGATTCTGACTTGAATTTTCTTATGTGTGCAGGCACAGACTTGTGAGCCAGTTAGTAAGTTAAATACATTTCAGGTTTGATATCACTGACAATAATCGTTGGCATGCTAACAATGCATTGATTCTGGGTGGAAAAGATGTTCTTCTGTACTTAATTTTAAGAGACACACAAAACAAACAACTTACCACAGATCACAATCTGAGATGCTCCCATGGACTTGGAAACCAGCAGATTCACGAGTCCAATTGGCCCTTTCAGACAAAACAAGTTGCTCGTGAGACCATCACTCTCCACGTACAAGGCAAAGCGACAGTGAAAAGTTCTCTCAGTGCTGGGCTTCACTCTTCAGGGGCAAGCCTGTGAGAACTAGGGCACGATGCCCTCAATTCTCTGATGAATAGCTTTCACTGGTACTATGCTCAAGAGCTATTTGCAAGGAATTACTCAACAGATTTGGCTGATATTCTATAACTACTGCCTGTCAGGCGAGAAACGAAACCGGGATATTTACGGAATTCAGGCATAATCTGATTTTTCTCTATGTGATTTATCTTCACACCTTCCTGACTCCCCAACAAAGTGCAGTCAGGAATGTCCCTCACAAACTGCAAGAGGGGTGTGAACTTGTTACGGGATTTATCGAAAATTCAGATTGCTTCTTTTTCTGCAATGGGAAGTTGTATTGATTTGGTATCTGTAAGGTATTAAAATGCTCCTATACTCTTCATGTCATAAAAGCATTGTAAATTCAAAACATAATACCAAGGCACATAAAGGAAAGTGTTCAGAAGTTTTTTCAAAGGCATAAAGTGATTAGGGATGGGCAACAAGTGCTGATTTTGACATCCCATGAGAGAAAAATGAAAACAAAATGGTTGTGGTTCATCGTCTTCTATCTTTCCATTTTCCTGTCCACATACCTCGATTTGCTCAGGGATCTGGTTTACGCCAGTCTTAAATACATCAACAATGGAGTCTCCACAACCCTCTGGGATACGGAACACCAAAAGTTCACAGCCCTTTGAGCAGAAGATTTCCTCATCTCAACTAGGAACAGGAACAGGCCATTCAGCCCCTCAAACCATTCAATAAGAACATGACTGATCAGTGGCCGAACTCCCTATAATGGCTTTGACCCAGATCCCTCAGCTCAACAAAAAGTTATGATGAGAGATTTCCCTACAGTACAGAAACATGTCCTTTGGCCCAACAGGTCCATTCTGACCATTGGAGCATCCCACCCAGACCCATCCTCTACATCCCACCTAATCTACACATCCTTGAACACTACAGACAACTTAGCACGGCCGATCCATCTAGCCTGCACACCTTTGGACTGTGGGAGGAAACCGGCGCACGTGGTGGAAACCTGCAGAGACACTGGGAAAACGTGCAAACTGCACACAGACAGTCCCCTGGGGGTGTAATCAAACCCAGGTCCCTGGCGCTGTGAGGCTGCAGTGCTAACCACTGAGCCACCGTGCTGCCCAGTTCTAACTCTCAGTTCTAAGGGTTCCTTATCTGAAAGCTGAGCTCCAAGTCCCAGACTCCCCATCAGATCTGAAATAACCTCTCAGTTTCTACTCTTCAGAATTTTGTATGTTTCAATGAGCAGCATGTGATTAGCTCTGCTGCCTCACAGCATCAGGAACCCAGGTCCAAATCCACCTTCGGGCAAACAGCTGTGTGTATGGATTTCCTCTGGGTGCTCCAGTTTCCTCCCACAGTCTAAAGATGTGTTAGGTTAGGTGGATCGGCCATGGAAATGCAGGGTTACGGGGTAGGGTATCGGGCTCGGTCTTGGTGAAACGCTCTTTGGAGGGTTGGTGTGGACTTGATGGGCCAAATGGCCTGCTCCTACACTGTGATCATTCTGTGAGATCACCTCTCATTTTTCTAAACTTCTGACACAAGAGCCCCAGTAGCCCACCATAGGCTCAGCCTCTCGTCAAAGGAACAGCCTACTGAGGCTCACTGTGGCACCTCCAGAACAAATGCATCCTTCCTTGAAGACGAAGACTAAGACTGCTGGTTGGCAGAAGGAAAAAAAATTGGAAATAATTGGAAGAATGGGAGAAAATTCCACGTAAAATTTTCAGCAGCCACTAATAGTTATTCACACAATGTAAAGGGCTTACCTGCCCCTAAAATGAAGACTTTGCTGCCAATTGTAACCCCTCCTCTACGACAGGCATGAATTGCAACAGAGAGGGGTTCAATCAAAGCACCTTCTTCACAGCTAATGGATTCAGGGAGCCTGAAACGAGAATGAAACAGCACAAACACTAAGCTTTCCCGGCACGTCTGAAACACAAAGAGACTTGCCTGTGAAAGTTTATTGTCTTATCCTCGTCAGATCGGATGCAAGAATGTCAAATTTCAAAGGGTGCAACATTTTACGCTGTGTGAGAGAATACAGTGCTGAATGGGGTTGGAATGCCAAGTGATTGGGACACATTAGGGAATTATTGCTCCCCATCCTTTTGATTAATTCAAAACTGCCTGGACTTGTTCTTTTTTTGCTGCAGAGCAGCATCATTCCTGGACACATTTTCCACGAGCTATCAAAGTAACTTGGCAACTCAGCATGACATGTTGTCCCCTTTCAAATTCGACATTTCTGCACATATCATGGTGAATGTGAGGAGGTCAATCCAGATAAATGTGAGGTACTGCATTTTGGTACAATAAACAAGGGCTGTCGAAAAATATTTCTTTGAAGTTTGCGTCACATACAGATAGAATGGTTAAAAAGGCAATCAGCACACTTGCCTTCATTGCTCAGCCCTTTCAGTGAAGGAGTTCGCAAGTCATGTTGAGGTTGCACAGCACATCAGTGAGGCCTCTTCTGGAGTACTGCATCCAGTCCAGGTTGCCAGTTATAAGAAGGATATTATTAAGCTGGAGACGATTCAAAAGAGATTTACCAGCATGTTGCTGAGTATGGATGGTCTGAGTCACAAAGAAAGGCCGGGACTTTTTCCACTGGAGTGTAGGAGGCTGAGAGGTGACTTTCCAAAAGATACACTTACAATGTTTAAAAGTCATTTCAATAAGTACATGGATAGTAAAGCTTTGGAGGCATATCGGTCAGGAGCAGGCAAGTGGGACTGGTGCAGTTTGGAATTATTAGAGATAGTAGGAACTGCTGATGCAGGAGAATCTGAGATAACATGGTGTGAAGCTGGAGGAACACAGCAGGCATCAGAGGAGCAGGAAAGTTGACGTTTCGAGCCTAGGCCCTTCTTCAGAAGTGGGGGAGGGGAAGGGGATTCTGAAATAAATAGAGAGACGGGGGAGGAGGATACAAGATGAATAAAGGAGAAGATAGGGTGAGAGGAGACAGACAGGTCAAAGAGGCAGGGTTGGAGCCAGTGAAGGTGAATGTCGGCGGGGAGTTATGGAGGGGATAGGCCAGTCCAGGGAGGACGAACAGGTCAAGGATGCGGGATGAGGTTAGTGGATAGGTCTTGAGGTAGGGGGAATGGTTAAGGACATGGGGACTAGCTGGGCTGGTTTTGGGATGTGGTCGGGGAAGGGGAGATTTTGAAGCTTGTGAAGTCCACATTGGTATCCTTGAGCTGCAGGGTTCCCAAGTGAAACATGAGATGTTCCTGCATCTTTCAGGTGACGTCCTCGTGGCTATGCAGGAGGCCCATGATGGACATGTCGTCCGAGGAATAGGTGGAGGGAGTTGAAATGGTTCGTGACTGGGAGGTGCAGTTGTTTGTTGTGAACTGAGCGTAGGTGTTCCGCAAAGCGGTCCCCAAGCCTCCATTTGGTTTCCCCGATGTAGAGGAGGCCACAACGGGAACAGCAGATACAGTATATCACATTAAGAGGTGTGCAGGTGAACATCTGTTTGATGTGGAAAGTCTTCTTAGGGCCTGGGATGGGGTGAGGGGGGAGGCATAGGGGCAGGTGTAGCACTTGCTTCGGTTGCAGGAAAAAGTGCCGGGGTGCTGGGGCTGGAGGGGAGTGTGGAGCAGACATTCATGTACCCATCCAAATATCTATTGAATGCTGTAATTGTACCCATCTCTATCAGTTCGTCTGATAAAAAAATGTGAGGCTGGATGAACACAGCAGGCCCAGCAGCATCTCAGGAGCACAAAAGTTGACGTTTCGGTCCTAGACCCTTCAGATGAAGGATCTAGGCCCGAAACATCAGCTTTTGTGCTCCTGAGATGCTGCTGGGCCTGCTGTGTTCATCCAGCCTCACATTTTATTATCTTGGATTCTCCAGCATCTGCAGTTCCCATTATCACTCTATCAGTTCCTCTAGCAGCTTGATCCACACATGCACCACACTCTCCGTTTGAAACTGTTGCTCCTCTGGTCCCTTTTCAAGCTTTTCCCTCTTACCTTAAGCCAATGGCCTCTAGTTCTGGACTCTCCAACCCTGGGGAAATGACCTATGGCCCTGATCATTTTACAAACCTCTACAAGGTCACCTCTCAATCTCCTATGGTCCAAGGGATAAGGCCTCTCCTTAACAACTTAAACTCTCCAGGCCCAGTAACATTCTTGTAAATCTTTTCTGCACCTATTCTGTTTATTAACATTCTTCCTATAGCACTGTGACAAGAAATGTATGCAGTATTCCAAGTATGGCCTCAAAATTGTCTTGTGCAGCCATAACATGATGTCCCAACTCCTATATTCAATGCCATGACAGATGAAGGCAAGCATACCAAATGCCTCTTTCATCAGAGATAGCAGGAACTGCCGATGCTGGAGAATTGGAGATAACAAGGTGTGGAGCTGGATGAACACAGCAGGCCAAGCAGCATCAGGGGAGCAGGAAGGCTGACATTTTGGACCTAGGCTCTTCTTCAGAAGAAGGGCCTAGACCCGAAACGTCAGCCTCCCTGTTCCTCTGATGCTGCTTGGCCTTCTTCACCATCCTGTCTATTCAGATGTCACTTTCAAAAACTATGTACCTGTGCCCCTAGGTCTCCCTGTTCAACAACAATCCTCAGGGTCATACTATTAACTGTGTAAGTCCCGCCCTGGCTTGTCAAACCAAAATGCAACACCTCACATTTATCCAATGCATGTCAACAGCACCTCAAATATTTTGAATCATACCTTTGACGTAGCCAATCTAGGAAAAATCGATATGAGATAATACTATTTCACTATAACGCATTTTGTACTTTTGACTCAACCAATTTTTCCATTTATTCTTGAAATTTGACTAGTGAATATCCAACTCCTCATAATTCTCTGCTTTATGAGATGTTTTTAAAGGACACTTCCTGAGAGCCAAGTGTGGTTTGTTTAGAACTGATGTCTAGCTCAGCAGGATATTGTTTCAAAAGTTGGACTTCAAGAACAACATAGAGATTTGGCTGATGGACAGGAAACTGTGCGAGGGGATATGGGGATCTTTTTCAGGTTGGCAACCCATGACCAGTGGGGTTCCACAGGGTTCATTACTGGGGCTGCAAATGTTTACGTAATATACTCGTGACTTAGAAGAAGGACGTGAATGTACTTTAGCCAACTTTACAGAAAACACAAAAACAGGAGGAAATGGAGATTGTGAGAGGGATACAAACAATTAACAGAAATTACAGCAGAATATAGATAGACTGGACAGTTGGGCAGATAAGTGGCAGATGGAGTTCAATCCGGGCAAATGCGAGGTGATGCATTTTGGAAGATCAAATTCAAGGGCAAACTATACAGTAAATGGAAAAGTCCTAGGGGAAATTGATGAACAGAGAGATCTGGGTGTTCAGGTCCATTGCTCCCTGAAGGTGACAACGCAGGTCAGTAGGGTGTTCAGAAGGCATATGGCATGCTTTCCTTCATTGGACGGGGTATTGAGTACAACAGTTGGCAGGTCATATTGCAGTTGTGTAGGGCTTTGGTTCGGCCACATTTGGAGTACTGTGTACAGTTCTGGTCGCCACATTACCAAAAGGATGTGGATGCTTTGGAGAGGGTGCAGAGGAGGTTCACCAGGATGTTGCCTGGTATGGAGGGTGCTAGCTATGAAGAGAGGTTGAATAGATGAGGATTATTTACATTAGAAAGACGGAGATTGAGGGGGGACCTGATTGAGGTCTACAAAATCATGAGGGTTATAGACAGGGTGGATAGCAAAAAGCTCCCCCCCCCCCCCCGCCAGAGTGGGGGGGGGGGGGGGCGGGGGGACTCAATTACTAGGGGTCATGAGTTCAAAGTGAGAGGAGGAAAGTTTAAGGAAGATATGCGTGGAAAGTTCTTTACACAGAGGGTGATGGGCACCTGGAACGCGTTGTCAGCGGAGGTGGTAGACGCAGACACGTTAGCGTCTTTTAAGATATATTTGAACAGGTACATGGATGGGCAGGGAGCAAATGGACACAGACCGTTCGAAAACAGATGACAGGTTAGACAGAGGATCTTGATCGGCACAGGCTTGGAGGGCCGAAGGGCCTGTTCCTGTGCTGTAGGTGTCTTTGTAGTGGTAAAATAAATACATGGGGAAAAAAGTCAGGAAATGGAGTGTGGTGAGGAAAAATGTGAGTTTGTTCATTTTGGTAGCAAGAACAAAAGAACAAAATATTACTCAAATAGAGAGAAACTGTAGAAAGGTGCTACCCAAAGGGATTAGGTGGCACTTGTGTAAGAAACTCAGAAAGCTAGCACACAGGTGCAGCAAGTAATCAGGAAGGCTAAGGGAATGTTGGCCCTTTTTTTTGAAAGGGAGTTGGAGTGTAGGAATAGGGAAATCGGACTGCAACTGCACATGGATCTAGAGTGCGCTGTCTGGAAGTGTGAGGAAGGCAGTGTTGAATTGAGGCATTCAAGAGGGCACCAAATGATTATTTAAAAAGAACACGCAGGTTGGCAGAAAAACTACACAAAGTCAAAATGCACATTCAGAGGGCTCGTGCAAACTCAATGGGCTGAATGGCCTCGTCTGCACAGTGGCAATGCTGTGGTTCTGTCCATGATTAAATCCATAAATAAGTCTTGAGAAATACAGTGAGAATTTGCCAAGTAGGAGTCCCAGCAGGAAGCTTACTCAATATATGTGTTTTAAGGATAGGATAACTCGGTTAGATTATATCATAGTGTGTTGCTAGGAAGGTAGAATATTTAGGAATTGAATTGATTAAGAGCTGTTTGAGTCTACAGTACCCATGCAAGAGTGAAGCCTTGCATAGAGATTCTTTGTTCTTACTTTCCTTCCCAAAAGAAAGGATTAAAAATCTTGCAAAACAACCTCAAAGTCTTTATTACTGAATTTTTTTGATGAGCTAGTTTCAAATACACACTGGCATATTTTGTTACTTCAAGTGCCTAATCGCCGAAACCAGTGAGAGATCACTGTACTGGAGCTTTGTAACACGAGCATAATATTTGTCATTTTATCACGTAACACGGGTGCGCATGGAAATCCAACACAAAAATTAATAAATAGGTCCATTGTTTGCATTGACCACGTTATCTCAGATTGTCTTATGAACAAAAACGCACTTCAGCTCACAGGAATTGCAACGCTGTTGCTGATGCTGCAATTTTTTTCTTTGAGGGCCACAGTAACATAGAATTCCTACAGTCTGGAGGGCAGCCATTTAGCCCATCGAGTCCATACCAACCCTTCCACCCAGACCTGGCCCCTTATCCCATCCCTGTAACCCTGCACTTCCCATGGTAAATCCACCTCACCTGCACATCTTTGGACTATAGGACGAAACCAGAGCATATAGAGGAAATCCACGTATATACAGAGAAACCAGAAGTCACCCAAGTACGGAATCAAACCTGGATCCCAGGCACTGAAAGGCAACAAGTGTTAAGCACTGAGCCACCAGCTGAGCTGCTATTCGGGTGTGTTTAATTAGGTATTGAGCACATACGCCAGATTAGTGCAGCAGATAGAAATAAAGGTTTTAGCATTCTCCGTTTACACAAACAGACAAAATTTCCAATCTTGTAACTTCCTGATGTTATCCTGTTACTCTATAACATATTGCTTCAACTCCCCATCGGGGTCACAACTGGGGTGGCACGGTGTCTCAGTGGTTAGCACTGCTGCCTCACAGTGCCAGGGACCCAGGTTCGAGTCCAGTCTCGAGCGAATGCCTGTGTGGAGTTTGCACATTCTCCCCCTGTCTGTGTGGAGCTTCTTCTGGGTGCTCTGGTTTCCTCCCACAGTCCAAAGATGTGCAGGCTAGGGGGATCGGCCATGGGAAATTGCCCGTAGTGTTCAGGGGTGTGGGGGTTACGGGGGGATGGATCTGGGTGGGACGCTTCAAGGGGCGGCGTGGATTTGTGGGGCCGAAGGGCCTGTTTCCACACTGTAGGGAATCTAATCTAAACGGATTTATAAAGTTAACAAAGTGTGATTGCACTGGAGTGGGGGCAAAGGAGATGCATCAGGATGTTGTGGCTACGATGAGAGGCTGGATAAGCTCAGGTCATTTTCTTTGGAGCAGAGAAAGTTGGCAAGAGACCTGATTGAGGTGCGTAAGAATATGCGGGGCAAGGACAGGGTAATTATAAAGCTGTTCCCCATGGTTGAAAGTTCAATAACAAGGGGGCATAATTTTAAAGTGAAAGGCAGAAAATTTAGAGGGGATTGGAGGAAATCCGTTATAACCAAGAGGGTAGAGGAGGAGGTCTGGAATTCACGACCTGGGAGGGTAGTTGAGGTGGGAAACCTCACAACTTTTACCAAGTTACTGGATGCGCACAGGTTACAATATAACATCCAAATGCAGGTAAGTGGAACCAGTATAGATCACTTATTTTCGGCAGTACAGAGTTGATAGGGCTCTTCTGTACCGTCTGATTCTATAGTCTCAGGGGACCATAGGGCTGCTCACTCATGAGAGAGAGGGAGAGAAAGAGAAACAGAGAGAGACAGAGAGAAAGGACAGCAAGCGAGAGCACAAGTGCACAAGCAAGAGAGCGAGGGAGGACTGGCGGTGCGTTAATCTGAGGGTCACCCTGCCTCAGACAAGGGGTGAGATTGAAGAGGAGAGGCCTTCATGGGACCTCAGCTGATGCAATTAGCTCAGTTAACTAGATAACCCGAGCGCAGTGCAGAGTAAAGCACACAGTTCAGCCCCTATGACAACCATGACAGTTTGTAGAAATCCTGCCTGTGCACCTTATCCCCTCCTCTTGCGGAGTAATTCGCCCTCAAGCTGTACAGAACCAATTCTCTCTCTCTTCGACGGGGAGAGATGCCCAAGGTTCTCTGTGAACTCTTTACAACTATATTATTACATGAAACTGGTGCTCACTTGTAACAGTAGTTGGCATCGTGGGTGTTGTATTGGCAAAGGTTCCCATCATCAGGAGGAGTAGCAGAGAAGAAGAGTGTCGGCGACAGGTTGTAACGCCCGCTTCGGCAATGCTCGTCAATTTCTCGGGGAGTTCCCGGCTCAATGGCGACCCTATCACCTGCAGCAGAGCAAACACCTGGGCAGTCAGTACTCTGTCTTTTACTGGAGCAAACATCAATGCAAAAGTAAACCAATGGGTCGTTTTCTTTCAACAGGTCACCTTTATACTGGCACCATGGTGATACGAAACGTGTGTTTGCCTTCGCTGGATGTGAGATATAGAGAAAGGAGACCCAACCAGCTTTGGGCAGCACGGTGGCTCAGTGGTTAGCACTGCAGCCTCACAGCGCCAGGGATCCAGGTTCGATTCCACCCTCGGGCGACTGTCTGTGTGGAGTTTGCACATTCTCTCTGTGTCTGCGTGGGTTTCCTCCAGGTGCTCCGGTTTCCTCCCACCGTCCAAA